>NC_048572.1:9127328-9472328 GCF_013265735.2 Oncorhynchus mykiss
GAAACACAAATGTAGAACATGTACTGTATTATGTCTTTACGGTGCATTCGGAAAGCACTCAGACCCCTTGACTTTTTCCAAATCAAATCAAATCAAATGTATTCATATAGACCTTCGTACATCAGCTGATATCTCAAAGTGCTGTGCAGAAACCCAGCCTAAAACCCCAAACAGCAAGCAATGCAGGTGTAGAAGCACGGTGGCTAGGAAAAACTCCCTAGAAAGGACAAAACCTAGGAAGAAACCTTAGAGAGGAACAAGGCTATGAGGGGTGGCCAGTCCTCTTCTGGCTGTGCCAGGTGGAGATTATAACAGAACATGGCCAAGATGTTCAAATGTTCATAAATGACTAGCATGGTCAAATAATAATAATCACAGGCAGAACAGTTGAAACTGGAGCAGCAGCACGGCCAGGTGGACTGGGGACAGCAAGGAGTCATCATGCCAGGTAGTCCTGAGGCATGGTCCTAGGGCTCAGGTCCTCTGAGAGAGAGAAAGAAAAAGAGAAAGAGAGAATTAGAGAGAGCATACTTAAATTCACACAGGACACCGGATAAGACAAAAGTACTCCAGATATAACAAACAGACTCTAGCCCCCCGACACATAAACTACTGCAGCATAAATACTGGAGGCTGAGACAGGAGGGGTCAGGAGACACTGTGGCCCCATCCGATGATACCCCCGGACAGGGTCAAACAGGAAGGATATAACCCCACCCACTTTGCGAAAGCACAGCCCTCACACCACTAGAGGGATATCTTCAACCACCAACTTACCATCCTGAGACAAGGCCGAGTATAGCCCACAAAGATCTCCACCACGGCACAACCCAAGGGGGGTGCCAACCCAGACAGGAAGATCACATCAGTGACTCAACCCACTCAAGTGACGCACCCCTCCTAGGGACGGCATGAAAGAGCACCAGTAAGCCAGTGACTCAGCCCCTGTAATAGGGTTAGAGGCAGAGAATCCCAGTGGAAAGAGGGGAACCGGCCAGGCAGAGACGGCAAGGGTTGTTCGTTGCTCCAGAGCCTTTCCGTTCACCTTCACACTCCTGGGCCAGACTACACTCAGTCATATGACCCACTGAAGAGATGAGTCTTCAGTAAAGACTTAAAGGTTGAGACCGAGTTTGCGTCTCTCACATGGGTAGGCAGACCATTCCATAAAAATGGAGCTCTATAAGAGAAAGCCCTGCCTCCAGCTGTTTGCTTAGAAATTCTAGGGACAATTAGGAGGCCTGCGTCTTGTTACCGTAGCGTACGTGTAGGTATGTACGGCAGGACCAAATCAGAGAGATAGGTAGGAGCAAGCCCATGTAATGCTTTGTAGGTTAGCAGTAAACCCTTGAAATCAGCCCTTGCCTTGACAGGAAGTCAGTGTAGAGAGGCTAGCACTGGAGTAATATGATAAAAAAAAATTAAAAAGTTGACTTTTTCCACATTTTATTACGTTACAGCCTTATTCTAAAATGTATTAAATTGTTTTTATCCCTCATCAATCTAAACACAATACCCCATAATGATAATGCGAAAACAGGATTTTATCATTTTTAGCAAAGGCACATGACAGCCTGCTTAAATGCCAAGATTCACGTCTGGAGGAAACCTGGCACCATCCCTACGGTGAACCATGGTGGTGGCAGCATCATGCTGTGGGGAAATTTTTCAGCAGCAGGGACTGGGAGACTAGTCAGAATTGAGGGAAAGATTAATGAAGCAAAGTACAGAGATCCTTGATCAAAACCTGCTCCAGAGTGCTCAGGACATCAGACTGAGGTGAAGGTTCACCTTCCAACAAGATAATGACCCTAAGCACACAGCCAAGACAATGCATGAGTGGCTTCAGGACAAGTCTTTGAATGTCCTTGAGTGCCCCAGCCAAAGCCCGGACTTGAACGCGATCGAACATTCCTGACAGAGCTTGAGAGGATCTGCAGATAAAAATGGGAGAAACTCCCCAAATACAGGTGTGCCATGCTTGTAGCGTCATACCCAAGAAGCCTCAAGTCTGTAATCACTAACAAAGGTGCTTCCACAAAGTACTGAGTAAAGGGTCTGAATACTTATGGAAATGTGATATTTCAATTTTAAAAACTTGCTTTTGCTTTGTCATTATGGGGAATTTAGTGTAGATTGATAAAGGGAAAAAACAATTCCATCCATTTTAGAATAAGGCTGTAACAAAATGTGGAAAGAGTCAAGGGGTCTGAATACTTTCCGAATGCTCTGTATGTATGCATGTACTGTACGTGTGTATATTCAGGTAACTGCCAAAATAATGGAAATACTTCAGTATTTGAGGGATACAAAGTCTATTGAATGCAGGGGCTTCCACACAGGTGTGGTTTCTCAGTTAAGTAGTGTCCCTTTCCTGCACTCAAATGACTAAATATCACTTAGAAATGTCCTTGTTTTTGCTTTTCTTACAAAAACAAAGCCATTTCTAAGTGACCCCAAACGTTTGAACGGTAGTGTATATTCAGGGTCAAACGGTTTTGTTATATTTCAGTCTTCTGTGATCTATATAAAATTGAATATTGGGATGCAAATTCAACATTGAATTAATTTCAACTCTATATCTGACACGGTACAGCCCATAACCATGTGTGTGAGGTGTATACTTTCGTTTCAAATTAGATTTGTTTAATACAATGAAGAAACACTCGGTGTGACCCTGATTTAGCCCATTGCAGTAATTATTATGCAATTAACATCCCATCATGCATAGGGCCATGTATAAAATGCCAGGCAGGCCATTATGTTGTCTACCTCGGCTATGCCCCCATAGGATGAAACTTCCCCAATCCAGAGGGTACAAGTGGTCACTGAATGGTTTAATAAGCATGAAAACAATGTAAGCCAAATGCCATGGCCATCTCAGTCACCAGATCTCAGTTGAACACTTATGGGAGACTCTGGTGGGGCGCCTGAGAAAGCGTTTTCCAACACCATCAACAAAACACCAAATTATGGCATTTCTTGTGAAATAACTCCAATAGAGTTCCAGACTCTTGTAGAATAAATGCCAAGGTGTATTGAAGCTGTTCTGGCAGGTGGTGGCTCAACGCCCTAGTAGGACAATTGATGTTGGTGTGTCCTTTATTTTGGCAGTTACCTGTATGTATATATGAATGTATAGTGCACACACACCCACACACACACACCCAAACACACACACACACACACACACACACACACACACACCCAAACAAACACACACACACCCAAACACACACACACACACACACTCAAACACCCAAACACACACACACACACACACACACACACACAAACACACACACACACACACACACACACACACACACACACACCCAAACACACACACACACACACACACACACACACACACACACACACCCAAACACACACACACACACACACCCAAACACACACACACACACACACACCCAAACACACACACACACACACACTCAAACACCCAAACACACACACACACACACACACACAAACACACACACACACACACACACACACACACACCCAAACACACACACACACACACACACACACACACACACACACCCAAACACACACACACACACACACACCCAAACACACACACACACACACACCAAAACACACACACACACACACCCAAACACACACACACACACACACCCAAACACACACACACACACACACACCCAAACACACACCCAAACACACACACACACACACACACACACACACAAAGAGCCTACAGTGTAACCCTTATGGAAAAGTCTTATGGGAATCTCATGAGAGAAATCCCAACAGTCAATACATTACTAGACACAACATTACTGACAGGTTTATTGTCCGTTTGGAATGTGGAGTTAGCGTGTTG
Organism: Oncorhynchus mykiss; assembly: GCF_013265735.2. NCBI lineage: Eukaryota > Metazoa > Chordata > Actinopteri > Salmoniformes > Salmonidae > Oncorhynchus > Oncorhynchus mykiss. Next base: position 9,131,200 of record NC_048572.1, read on the forward strand.
GATTAGTAAAATTATATTACCTGAAATATGGACAGACAATGATCATGTTGTTTCTACATCATGTCTGAGCAATTTCATTTCAATCACTTGTGACTGGACATTTTTTCAAACAGCAACCAGAACAATGGAACCAATCCTTGAGCTATTCAGTATTTGTATTCAACCAATTCATGCAATATTGTAACAAAAAGATTAGTCGGGTCTGAAACATTAAGAACAGGGAGGGAGAACAGCCCTAACTCGACCGGTGTTGCAGGAAGTTCCTGCCTGCTCGCCAGACATTCCTTCTCTGACAGGGAGGGGAGGGGGGACACCATGAGCACCAAAAGATCTGACTCAACATGCCCAGGCCTGAGGTTGAGCGTGTGTTTGTATGTCTGTGTACGTTGCATTATTGTGTTTTGGTTGTGGTGGTGGAGGGGGGATATCTGTGTGTGTGTGTGTATGTGTGTGTGTGTGTGTGGGGGTGGGGGGGGGGGTGGATACGTGTTGGTTGTAAATAGCCTTTTAAGGGCAAAAAGCTTGGTGGAAGTATTAGTGGAGCATCAGTCTTTGAAGAACCCTGCAGTGATTGACAACCACTCTACTGACAACCACTCTACTGACAATTACTCTACTGACAACTACTCTACTGACAACTACTCTACTGACAACCACTCTACTGACAACTACTCTACTGACATGACAACTACTCTACTGACAACTACTCTACTGACAACCACTCTACTGACAACTACTCTACTGACATGACAACTACTCTACTGACAACTACTCTACTAACAACCACTCTACTGACAACTACTCTACTAACAACTACTCTACTGACAACTACTCTACTGACAACCACTCTACTGACAACTACTCTACTGACAACTACTCTACTAACAACTACTCTACTAACGACTATTCTACTGACAACTACTCTACTGACAACTACTCTACTGACAACTACTCTACTAACAACTACTCTACTGACATAACAACTACTCTACTGACAACTACTCTACTAACAACTACTCTACTGACAACTACTCTACTGACAACTACTCTACTGACAACTACTCTACTAACAACTACTCTACTGACATAACAACTACTCTACTGACAACTACTCTACTGACAACTACTCTACTAACAACTACTCTACTGACAACTACTCTGCTGACAACTACTCTACTGACAACTACTCTGCTGACAACTACTCTACTGACAACTACTCTGCTGACAACTACTCTACTGACAACTACTCTACTGACAACTACTCTACTGACAACTACTCTACTGACAACTACTCTGCTGACAACTACTCTACTGACAACTACTCTGCTGACAACTACTCTACTGACAACTACTCTACTGACAACTATTCTACTAACAACTACTCTACTGACAACTACTCTGCTGACAACTACTCTACTGACAACTACTCTACTGACATAACAACTACTCTACTAACAACTACTCTACTGACAACTACTCTACTGACAACTACTCTGCTGACAACTACTCTACTGACAACTACTCTACTGACATAACAACTACTCTACTGACAACTACTCTACTGACAACTATTCTACTAACAACTACTCTACTGACTACTACTCTACTGACAACTACTCTACTGACAACTATTCTACTAACAACTACTCTACTGACAACTACTCTACTGACAACTATTCTACTAACAACTACTCTACTGACGACTATTCTACTGACAACTACTCTACTGACAACTACTCTACTGACAACTACTCTACTGACAACTACTCTACTGACATGACAACTACTCTACTAACAACTACTCTACTGACAACTACTCTACTAACAACTACTCTACTAACAACTACTCTACTGACAACTACTCTACTGACATGACAACTACTCTACTGACAACTACTCTACTGACAACTACTCTACTAACAACTACTCTACTAACAACTACTCTACTGACAACTACTCTACTGACAACTACTCTACTAACAACTACTCTACTAACAACTACTCTACTGACAACTACTCTACTAACAACTACTCTACTAACAACTACTCTACTGACAACTACTCTACTGACATGACAACTACTCTACTGACAACTACTCTACTGACAACTACTCTACTAACAACTACTCTACTAACAACTACTCTACTGACAACTACTCTACTGACAACTACTCTACTAACAACTACTCTACTAACAACTACTCTACTGACAATTACTCTACTGACATGACAACTACTCTACTGACAAATACTCTACTGACAACTACTCTACTGACAACTACTCTACTGACAATTACTCTACTGACATGACAACTACTCTACTGACATAATAACTACTCTACTGACAACTACTCTGCTGACAACTACTCTGCTGACAACTATTCTACCTACATGACAAATACTCTACTGACAGCAACTCTACTAACAACTACTCTACTGACAACTACTCTACTGACAACTACTCTGCTGACAATTACTCTACTGACATGACAACTACTCTACTGACAAATACTCTACTGACAACTACTCTACTGACAACTACTCTGCTGACAACTACTCTACTAACAACTACTCTACTGACATGACAACTATTCTACTGACAACTACTCTACTGACAACTACTCTGCTGACAACTACTCTACTGACAACTACTCTACTGACAACTACTCTACTGACAACTACTCTACTGACAACTACTCTACTGACAACTACTCTACTGACAACTACTCTGCTGACAATTACTCTACTGACATGACAACTATTCTACTGACAACTACTCTACTGACAACTACTCTGCTGACAACTACTCTACTAACAACTACTCTACTGACAACTACTCTACTGACAACTACTCTACTGACAACTATTCTACTAACAACTACTCTACTAACAACTACTCTACTGACAACTACTCTACTAACAACTACTCTACTAACAACTACTCTACTGACAACTACTCTACTGACATGACAACTACTCTACTGACAACTACTCTACTGACAACTACTCTACTAACAACTACTCTACTAACAACTACTCTACTGACAACTACTCTACTGACAACTACTCTACTAACAACTATTCTACTAACAACTACTCTACTAACAACTACTCTACTGACAACTACTCTACTGACAACTATTCTACTAACAACTACTCTACTAACAACTACTCTACTGACAACTACTCTACTAACAACTACTCTACTAACAACTACTCTACTGACAACTACTCTACTGACATGACAACTACTCTACTGACAACTACTCTACTGACAACTACTCTACTAACAACTACTCTACTAACAACTACTCTACTGACAACTACTCTACTGACAACTACTCTACTAACAACTACTCTACTAACAACTACTCTACTGACAACTACTCTACTAACAACTACTCTACTAACAACTACTCTACTGACAACTACTCTACTGACATGACAACTACTCTACTGACAACTACTCTACTGACAACTACTCTACTAACAACTACTCTACTAACAACTACTCTACTGACAACTACTCTACTGACAACTACTCTACTAACAACTACTCTACTAACAACTACTCTACTGACAATTACTCTACTGACATGACAACTACTCTACTGACAAATACTCTACTGACAACTACTCTACTGACAACTACTCTACTGACAATTACTCTACTGACATGACAACTACTCTACTGACATAATAACTACTCTACTGACAACTACTCTGCTGACAACTACTCTGCTGACAACTATTCTACCTACATGACAAATACTCTACTGACAGCAACTCTACTAACAACTACTCTACTGACAACTACTCTACTGACAACTACTCTGCTGACAATTACTCTACTGACATGACAACTACTCTACTGACAAATACTCTACTGACAACTACTCTACTGACAACTACTCTGCTGACAACTACTCTACTAACAACTACTCTACTGACATGACAACTATTCTACTGACAACTACTCTACTGACAACTACTCTGCTGACAACTACTCTACTGACAACTACTCTACTGACAACTACTCTACTGACAACTACTCTACTGACAACTACTCTACTGACAACTACTCTACTGACAACTACTCTGCTGACAATTACTCTACTGACATGACAACTATTCTACTGACAACTACTCTACTGACAACTACTCTGCTGACAACTACTCTACTAACAACTACTCTACTGACAACTACTCTACTGACAACTACTCTACTAACAACTACTCTACTAACAACTACTCTACTAACAACTACTCTACTGACAACTACTCTACTGACAATTACTATACTGACAACTACTCTACTGACAACTACTCTGCTGACAACTACTCTACTGACAACTACTCTACTGACAACTACTCTACTGACAACTACTCTGCTGACAATTACTCTACTGACATGACAACTATTCTACTGACAACTACTCTACTGACAACTACTCTGCTGACAACTACTCTACTGACAACTACTCTACTGACAACTACTCTACTGACAACTACTCTACTAACAACTACTCTACTAACAACTACTCTACTGACAACTACTCTACTGACAATTACTCTACTGACAACTACTCTACTGACAATTACTCTACTGACAACTACTCTACTGACAACTACTCTACTGACAATTACTCTACTGACAACTACTCTACTGACAACTACTCTACTGACAACTACTCTACTGACAACTACTCTACTGACAACTACTCTACTGACAATTACTCTACTGACAACTACTCTACTGACAACTACTCTGCTGACAACTACTCTACTGACAACTACTCTACTGACAATTACTCTACTGACAACTACTCTACTGACAATTACTCTACTGACAATTACTCTACTGACAACTACTCTACTGACAACTACTCTACTGACAACTACTCTACTGACAACTACTCTACTGACAACTACTCTGCTGACAACTACTCTGCTGACAACTATTCTACCTACATGACAAATACTCTACTGACAGCAACTCTACTAACAACTACTCTACTGACAACTACTCTACTGACAACTACTCTGCTGACAATTACTCTACTGACATGACAACTACTCTACTGACAAATACTCTACTGACAACTACTCTACTGACAACTACTCTGCTGACAACTACTCTACTAACAACTACTCTACTGACATGACAACTATTCTACTGACAACTACTCTACTGACAACTACTCTGCTGACAACTACTCTACTGACATGACAACTACTCTACTGACAACTACTCTACTAACAACCACTCTACTGACAACTACTCTACTAACAACTACTCTACTGACAACTACTCTACTGACAACCACTCTACTGACAACTACTCTACTGACAACTACTCTACTAACAACTACTCTACTAACGACTATTCTACTGACAACTACTCTACTGACAACTACTCTACTGACAACTACTCTACTAACAACTACTCTACTGACATAACAACTACTCTACTGACAACTACTCTACTAACAACTACTCTACTGACAACTACTCTACTGACAACTACTCTACTGACAACTACTCTACTAACAACTACTCTACTGACATAACAACTACTCTACTGACAACTACTCTACTGACAACTACTCTACTAACAACTACTCTACTGACAACTACTCTGCTGACAACTACTCTACTGACAACTACTCTGCTGACAACTACTCTACTGACAACTACTCTGCTGACAACTACTCTACTGACAACTACTCTACTGACAACTACTCTACTGACAACTACTCTACTGACAACTACTCTGCTGACAACTACTCTACTGACAACTACTCTGCTGACAACTACTCTACTGACAACTACTCTACTGACAACTATTCTACTAACAACTACTCTACTGACAACTACTCTGCTGACAACTACTCTACTGACAACTACTCTACTGACATAACAACTACTCTACTAACAACTACTCTACTGACAACTACTCTACTGACAACTACTCTGCTGACAACTACTCTACTGACAACTACTCTACTGACATAACAACTACTCTACTGACAACTACTCTACTGACAACTATTCTACTAACAACTACTCTACTGACTACTACTCTACTGACAACTACTCTACTGACAACTATTCTACTAACAACTACTCTACTGACAACTACTCTACTGACAACTATTCTACTAACAACTACTCTACTGACGACTATTCTACTGACAACTACTCTACTGACAACTACTCTACTGACAACTACTCTACTGACAACTACTCTACTGACATGACAACTACTCTACTAACAACTACTCTACTGACAACTACTCTACTAACAACTACTCTACTAACAACTACTCTACTGACAACTACTCTACTGACATGACAACTACTCTACTGACAACTACTCTACTGACAACTACTCTACTAACAACTACTCTACTAACAACTACTCTACTGACAACTACTCTACTGACAACTACTCTACTAACAACTACTCTACTAACAACTACTCTACTGACAACTACTCTACTAACAACTACTCTACTAACAACTACTCTACTGACAACTACTCTACTGACATGACAACTACTCTACTGACAACTACTCTACTGACAACTACTCTACTAACAACTACTCTACTAACAACTACTCTACTGACAACTACTCTACTGACAACTACTCTACTAACAACTACTCTACTAACAACTACTCTACTGACAATTACTCTACTGACATGACAACTACTCTACTGACAAATACTCTACTGACAACTACTCTACTGACAACTACTCTACTGACAATTACTCTACTGACATGACAACTACTCTACTGACATAATAACTACTCTACTGACAACTACTCTGCTGACAACTACTCTGCTGACAACTATTCTACCTACATGACAAATACTCTACTAACAACTACTCTACTGACAACTACTCTACTGACAACTACTCTACTGACAACTACTCTACTAACAACTACTCTACTGACATAACAACTACTCTACTGACAACTACTCTACTGACAACTACTCTACTAACAACTACTCTACTGACAACTACTCTGCTGACAACTACTCTACTGACAACTACTCTGCTGACAACTACTCTACTAACAACTACTCTACTGACAACTACTCTACTGACAATTACTCTACTGACAACTACTCTACTGACAATTACTCTACTGACAACTACTCTACTGACAACTACTCTACTGACAATTACTCTACTGACAACTACTCTACTGACAACTACTCTACTGACAACTACTCTACTGACAACTACTCTACTGACAACTACTCTACTGACAATTACTCTACTGACAACTACTCTACTGACAACTACTCTGCTGACAACTACTCTACTGACAACTACTCTACTGACAATTACTCTACTGACAACTACTCTACTGACAATTACTCTACTGACAATTACTCTACTGACAACTACTCTACTGACAACTACTCTACTGACAACTACTCTACTGACAACTACTCTACTGACAACTACTCTGCTGACAACTACTCTGCTGACAACTATTCTACCTACATGACAAATACTCTACTGACAGCAACTCTACTAACAACTACTCTACTGACAACTACTCTACTGACAACTACTCTGCTGACAATTACTCTACTGACATGACAACTACTCTACTGACAAATACTCTACTGACAACTACTCTACTGACAACTACTCTGCTGACAACTACTCTACTAACAACTACTCTACTGACATGACAACTATTCTACTGACAACTACTCTACTGACAACTACTCTGCTGACAACTACTCTACTGACATGACAACTACTCTACTGACAACTACTCTACTAACAACCACTCTACTGACAACTACTCTACTAACAACTACTCTACTGACAACTACTCTACTGACAACCACTCTACTGACAACTACTCTACTGACAACTACTCTACTAACAACTACTCTACTAACGACTATTCTACTGACAACTACTCTACTGACAACTACTCTACTGACAACTACTCTACTAACAACTACTCTACTGACATAACAACTACTCTACTGACAACTACTCTACTAACAACTACTCTACTGACAACTACTCTACTGACAACTACTCTACTGACAACTACTCTACTAACAACTACTCTACTGACATAACAACTACTCTACTGACAACTACTCTACTGACAACTACTCTACTAACAACTACTCTACTGACAACTACTCTGCTGACAACTACTCTACTGACAACTACTCTGCTGACAACTACTCTACTGACAACTACTCTGCTGACAACTACTCTACTGACAACTACTCTACTGACAACTACTCTACTGACAACTACTCTACTGACAACTACTCTGCTGACAACTACTCTACTGACAACTACTCTGCTGACAACTACTCTACTGACAACTACTCTACTGACAACTATTCTACTAACAACTACTCTACTGACAACTACTCTGCTGACAACTACTCTACTGACAACTACTCTACTGACATAACAACTACTCTACTAACAACTACTCTACTGACAACTACTCTACTGACAACTACTCTGCTGACAACTACTCTACTGACAACTACTCTACTGACATAACAACTACTCTACTGACAACTACTCTACTGACAACTATTCTACTAACAACTACTCTACTGACTACTACTCTACTGACAACTACTCTACTGACAACTATTCTACTAACAACTACTCTACTGACAACTACTCTACTGACAACTATTCTACTAACAACTACTCTACTGACGACTATTCTACTGACAACTACTCTACTGACAACTACTCTACTGACAACTACTCTACTGACAACTACTCTACTGACATGACAACTACTCTACTAACAACTACTCTACTGACAACTACTCTACTAACAACTACTCTACTAACAACTACTCTACTGACAACTACTCTACTGACATGACAACTACTCTACTGACAACTACTCTACTGACAACTACTCTACTAACAACTACTCTACTAACAACTACTCTACTGACAACTACTCTACTGACAACTACTCTACTAACAACTACTCTACTAACAACTACTCTACTGACAACTACTCTACTAACAACTACTCTACTAACAACTACTCTACTGACAACTACTCTACTGACATGACAACTACTCTACTGACAACTACTCTACTGACAACTACTCTACTAACAACTACTCTACTAACAACTACTCTACTGACAACTACTCTACTGACAACTACTCTACTAACAACTACTCTACTAACAACTACTCTACTGACAATTACTCTACTGACATGACAACTACTCTACTGACAAATACTCTACTGACAACTACTCTACTGACAACTACTCTACTGACAATTACTCTACTGACATGACAACTACTCTACTGACATAATAACTACTCTACTGACAACTACTCTGCTGACAACTACTCTGCTGACAACTATTCTACCTACATGACAAATACTCTACTGACAGCAACTCTACTAACAACTACTCTACTGACAACTACTCTACTGACAACTACTCTGCTGACAATTACTCTACTGACATGACAACTACTCTACTGACAAATACTCTACTGACAACTACTCTACTGACAACTACTCTGCTGACAACTACTCTACTAACAACTACTCTACTGACATGACAACTATTCTACTGACAACTACTCTACTGACAACTACTCTGCTGACAACTACTCTACTGACAACTACTCTACTGACAACTACTCTACTGACAACTACTCTACTGACAACTACTCTACTGACAACTACTCTACTGACAACTACTCTGCTGACAATTACTCTACTGACATGACAACTATTCTACTGACAACTACTCTACTGACAACTACTCTGCTGACAACTACTCTACTAACAACTACTCTACTGACAACTACTCTACTGACAACTACTCTACTGACAACTATTCTACTAACAACTACTCTACTAACAACTACTCTACTGACAACTACTCTACTAACAACTACTCTACTAACAACTACTCTACTGACAACTACTCTACTGACATGACAACTACTCTACTGACAACTACTCTACTGACAACTACTCTACTAACAACTACTCTACTAACAACTACTCTACTGACAACTACTCTACTGACAACTACTCTACTAACAACTATTCTACTAACAACTACTCTACTAACAACTACTCTACTGACAACTACTCTACTGACAACTATTCTACTAACAACTACTCTACTAACAACTACTCTACTGACAACTACTCTACTAACAACTACTCTACTAACAACTACTCTACTGACAACTACTCTACTGACATGACAACTACTCTACTGACAACTACTCTACTGACAACTACTCTACTAACAACTACTCTACTAACAACTACTCTACTGACAACTACTCTACTGACAACTACTCTACTAACAACTACTCTACTAACAACTACTCTACTGACAACTACTCTACTAACAACTACTCTACTAACAACTACTCTACTGACAACTACTCTACTGACATGACAACTACTCTACTGACAACTACTCTACTGACAACTACTCTACTAACAACTACTCTACTAACAACTACTCTACTGACAACTACTCTACTGACAACTACTCTACTAACAACTACTCTACTAACAACTACTCTACTGACAATTACTCTACTGACATGACAACTACTCTACTGACAAATACTCTACTGACAACTACTCTACTGACAACTACTCTACTGACAATTACTCTACTGACATGACAACTACTCTACTGACATAATAACTACTCTACTGACAACTACTCTGCTGACAACTACTCTGCTGACAACTATTCTACCTACATGACAAATACTCTACTGACAGCAACTCTACTAACAACTACTCTACTGACAACTACTCTACTGACAACTACTCTGCTGACAATTACTCTACTGACATGACAACTACTCTACTGACAAATACTCTACTGACAACTACTCTACTGACAACTACTCTGCTGACAACTACTCTACTAACAACTACTCTACTGACATGACAACTATTCTACTGACAACTACTCTACTGACAACTACTCTGCTGACAACTACTCTACTGACAACTACTCTACTGACAACTACTCTACTGACAACTACTCTACTGACAACTACTCTACTGACAACTACTCTACTGACAACTACTCTGCTGACAATTACTCTACTGACATGACAACTATTCTACTGACAACTACTCTACTGACAACTACTCTGCTGACAACTACTCTACTAACAACTACTCTACTGACAACTACTCTACTGACAACTACTCTACTAACAACTACTCTACTAACAACTACTCTACTAACAACTACTCTACTGACAACTACTCTACTGACAATTACTATACTGACAACTACTCTACTGACAACTACTCTGCTGACAACTACTCTACTGACAACTACTCTACTGACAACTACTCTACTGACAACTACTCTGCTGACAATTACTCTACTGACATGACAACTATTCTACTGACAACTACTCTACTGACAACTACTCTGCTGACAACTACTCTACTGACAACTACTCTACTGACAACTACTCTACTGACAACTACTCTACTAACAACTACTCTACTAACAACTACTCTACTGACAACTACTCTACTGACAATTACTCTACTGACAACTACTCTACTGACAATTACTCTACTGACAACTACTCTACTGACAACTACTCTACTGACAATTACTCTACTGACAACTACTCTACTGACAACTACTCTACTGACAACTACTCTACTGACAACTACTCTACTGACAACTACTCTACTGACAATTACTCTACTGACAACTACTCTACTGACAACTACTCTGCTGACAACTACTCTACTGACAACTACTCTACTGACAATTACTCTACTGACAACTACTCTACTGACAATTACTCTACTGACAATTACTCTACTGACAACTACTCTACTGACAACTACTCTACTGACAACTACTCTACTGACAACTACTCTACTGACAACTACTCTGCTGACAACTACTCTGCTGACAACTATTCTACCTACATGACAAATACTCTACTGACAGCAACTCTACTAACAACTACTCTACTGACAACTACTCTACTGACAACTACTCTGCTGACAATTACTCTACTGACATGACAACTACTCTACTGACAAATACTCTACTGACAACTACTCTACTGACAACTACTCTGCTGACAACTACTCTACTAACAACTACTCTACTGACATGACAACTATTCTACTGACAACTACTCTACTGACAACTACTCTGCTGACAACTACTCTACTGACAACTACTCTACTGACAACTACTCTACTGACAACTACTCTACTGACAACTACTCTACTGACAACTACTCTACTAACAACTACTCTACTGACAACTACTCTACTGACAACCACTCTACTGACAACTACTCTACTGACAACTACTCTACTAACAACTACTCTACTAACGACTATTCTACTGACAACTACTCTACTGACAACTACTCTACTGACAACTACTCTACTAACAACTACTCTACTGACATAACAACTACTCTACTGACAACTACTCTACTAACAACTACTCTACTGACAACTACTCTACTGACAACTACTCTACTGACAACTACTCTACTAACAACTACTCTACTGACATAACAACTACTCTACTGACAACTACTCTACTGACAACTACTCTACTAACAACTACTCTACTGACAACTACTCTGCTGACAACTACTCTACTGACAACTACTCTGCTGACAACTACTCTACTGACAACTACTCTGCTGACAACTACTCTACTGACAACTACTCTACTGACAACTACTCTACTGACAACTACTCTACTGACAACTACTCTGCTGACAACTACTCTACTGACAACTACTCTGCTGACAACTACTCTACTGACAACTACTCTACTGACAACTATTCTACTAACAACTACTCTACTGACAACTACTCTGCTGACAACTACTCTACTGACAACTACTCTACTGACATAACAACTACTCTACTAACAACTACTCTACTGACAACTACTCTACTGACAACTACTCTGCTGACAACTACTCTACTGACAACTACTCTACTGACATAACAACTACTCTACTGACAACTACTCTACTGACAACTATTCTACTAACAACTACTCTACTGACTACTACTCTACTGACAACTACTCTACTGACAACTATTCTACTAACAACTACTCTACTGACAACTACTCTACTGACAACTATTCTACTAACAACTACTCTACTGACGACTATTCTACTGACAACTACTCTACTGACAACTACTCTACTGACAACTACTCTACTGACATGACAACTACTCTACTAACAACTACTCTACTGACAACTACTCTACTAACAACTACTCTACTAACAACTACTCTACTGACAACTACTCTACTGACATGACAACTACTCTACTGACAACTACTCTACTGACAACTACTCTACTAACAACTACTCTACTAACAACTACTCTACTGACAACTACTCTACTGACAACTACTCTACTAACAACTACTCTACTAACAACTACTCTACTGACAACTACTCTACTAACAACTACTCTACTAACAACTACTCTACTGACAACTACTCTACTGACATGACAACTACTCTACTGACAACTACTCTACTGACAACTACTCTACTAACAACTACTCTACTAACAACTACTCTACTGACAACTACTCTACTGACAACTACTCTACTAACAACTACTCTACTAACAACTACTCTACTGACAATTACTCTACTGACATGACAACTACTCTACTGACAAATACTCTACTGACAACTACTCTACTGACAACTACTCTACTGACAATTACTCTACTGACATGACAACTACTCTACTGACATAATAACTACTCTACTGACAACTACTCTGCTGACAACTACTCTGCTGACAACTATTCTACCTACATGACAAATACTCTACTGACAGCAACTCTACTAACAACTACTCTACTGACAACTACTCTACTGACAACTACTCTGCTGACAATTACTCTACTGACATGACAACTACTCTACTGACAAATACTCTACTGACAACTACTCTACTGACAACTACTCTGCTGACAACTACTCTACTAACAACTACTCTACTGACATGACAACTATTCTACTGACAACTACTCTACTGACAACTACTCTGCTGACAACTACTCTACTGACAACTACTCTACTGACAACTACTCTACTGACAACTACTCTACTGACAACTACTCTACTGACAACTACTCTGCTGACAATTACTCTACTGACATGACAACTATTCTACTGACAACTACTCTACTGACAACTACTCTGCTGACAACTACTCTACTAACAACTACTCTACTGACAACTACTCTACTGACAACTACTCTACTGACAACTATTCTACTAACAACTACTCTACTAACAACTACTCTACTGACAACTACTCTACTAACAACTACTCTACTAACAACTACTCTACTGACAACTACTCTACTGACATGACAACTACTCTACTGACAACTACTCTACTGACAACTACTCTACTAACAACTACTCTACTAACAACTACTCTACTGACAACTACTCTACTGACAACTACTCTACTAACAACTATTCTACTAACAACTACTCTACTAACAACTACTCTACTGACAACTACTCTACTGACAACTATTCTACTAACAACTACTCTACTAACAACTACTCTACTGACAACTACTCTACTAACAACTACTCTACTAACAACTACTCTACTGACAACTACTCTACTGACATGACAACTACTCTACTGACAACTACTCTACTGACAACTACTCTACTAACAACTACTCTACTAACAACTACTCTACTGACAACTACTCTACTGACATGACAACTACTCTACTGACAACTACTCTACTGACAACCACTCTACTGACAACTACTCTACTGACATGACAACTACTCTACTGACAACTACTCTACTAACAACCACTCTACTGACAACTACTCTACTGACAACTACTCTACTAACAACTACTCTACTGACAACTACTCTACTGACAACCACTCTACTGACAACTACTCTACTGACAACTACTCTACTAACAACTACTCTACTAACGACTATTCTACTGACAACTACTCTACTGACAACTACTCTACTGACAACTACTCTACTAACAACTACTCTACTGACATAACAACTACTCTACTGACAACTACTCTACTAACAACTACTCTACTGACAACTACTCTACTGACAACTACTCTACTGACAACTACTCTACTAACAACTACTCTACTGACATAACAACTACTCTACTGACAACTACTCTACTGACAACTACTCTACTAACAACTACTCTACTGACAACTACTCTGCTGACAACTACTCTACTGACAACTACTCTGCTGACAACTACTCTACTGACAACTACTCTGCTGACAACTACTCTACTGACAACTACTCTACTGACAACTACTCTACTGACAACTACTCTACTGACAACTACTCTGCTGACAACTACTCTACTGACAACTACTCTGCTGACAACTACTCTACTGACAACTACTCTACTGACAACTATTCTACTAACAACTACTCTACTGACAACTACTCTGCTGACAACTACTCTACTGACAACTACTCTACTGACATAACAACTACTCTACTAACAACTACTCTACTGACAACTACTCTACTGACAACTACTCTGCTGACAACTACTCTACTGACAACTACTCTACTGACATAACAACTACTCTACTGACAACTACTCTACTGACAACTATTCTACTAACAACTACTCTACTGACTACTACTCTACTGACAACTACTCTACTGACAACTATTCTACTAACAACTACTCTACTGACAACTACTCTACTGACAACTATTCTACTAACAACTACTCTACTGACGACTATTCTACTGACAACTACTCTACTGACAACTACTCTACTGACAACTACTCTACTGACAACTACTCTACTGACATGACAACTACTCTACTAACAACTACTCTACTGACAACTACTCTACTAACAACTACTCTACTAACAACTACTCTACTGACAACTACTCTACTGACATGACAACTACTCTACTGACAACTACTCTACTGACAACTACTCTACTAACAACTACTCTACTAACAACTACTCTACTGACAACTACTCTACTGACAACTACTCTACTAACAACTACTCTACTAACAACTACTCTACTGACAACTACTCTACTAACAACTACTCTACTAACAACTACTCTACTGACAACTACTCTACTGACATGACAACTACTCTACTGACAACTACTCTACTGACAACTACTCTACTAACAACTACTCTACTAACAACTACTCTACTGACAACTACTCTACTGACAACTACTCTACTAACAACTACTCTACTAACAACTACTCTACTGACAATTACTCTACTGACATGACAACTACTCTACTGACAAATACTCTACTGACAACTACTCTACTGACAACTACTCTACTGACAATTACTCTACTGACATGACAACTACTCTACTGACATAATAACTACTCTACTGACAACTACTCTGCTGACAACTACTCTGCTGACAACTATTCTACCTACATGACAAATACTCTACTGACAGCAACTCTACTAACAACTACTCTACTGACAACTACTCTACTGACAACTACTCTGCTGACAATTACTCTACTGACATGACAACTACTCTACTGACAAATACTCTACTGACAACTACTCTACTGACAACTACTCTGCTGACAACTACTCTACTAACAACTACTCTACTGACATGACAACTATTCTACTGACAACTACTCTACTGACAACTACTCTGCTGACAACTACTCTACTGACAACTACTCTACTGACAACTACTCTACTGACAACTACTCTACTGACAACTACTCTACTGACAACTACTCTACTGACAACTACTCTGCTGACAATTACTCTACTGACATGACAACTATTCTACTGACAACTACTCTACTGACAACTACTCTGCTGACAACTACTCTACTAACAACTACTCTACTGACAACTACTCTACTGACAACTACTCTACTGACAACTATTCTACTAACAACTACTCTACTAACAACTACTCTACTGACAACTACTCTACTAACAACTACTCTACTAACAACTACTCTACTGACAACTACTCTACTGACATGACAACTACTCTACTGACAACTACTCTACTGACAACTACTCTACTAACAACTACTCTACTAACAACTACTCTACTGACAACTACTCTACTGACAACTACTCTACTAACAACTATTCTACTAACAACTACTCTACTAACAACTACTCTACTGACAACTACTCTACTGACAACTATTCTACTAACAACTACTCTACTAACAACTACTCTACTGACAACTACTCTACTAACAACTACTCTACTAACAACTACTCTACTGACAACTACTCTACTGACATGACAACTACTCTACTGACAACTACTCTACTGACAACTACTCTACTAACAACTACTCTACTAACAACTACTCTACTGACAACTACTCTACTGACAACTACTCTACTAACAACTACTCTACTAACAACTACTCTACTGACAACTACTCTACTAACAACTACTCTACTAACAACTACTCTACTGACAACTACTCTACTGACATGACAACTACTCTACTGACAACTACTCTACTGACAACTACTCTACTAACAACTACTCTACTAACAACTACTCTACTGACAACTACTCTACTGACAACTACTCTACTAACAACTACTCTACTAACAACTACTCTACTGACAATTACTCTACTGACATGACAACTACTCTACTGACAAAAACTCTACTGACAACTACTCTACTGACAACTACTCTACTGACAATTACTCTACTGACATGACAACTACTCTACTGACATAATAACTACTCTACTGACAACTACTCTGCTGACAACTACTCTGCTGACAACTATTCTACCTACATGACAAATACTCTACTGACAGCAACTCTACTAACAACTACTCTACTGACAACTACTCTACTGACAACTACTCTGCTGACAATTACTCTACTGACATGACAACTACTCTACTGACAAATACTCTACTGACAACTACTCTACTGACAACTACTCTGCTGACAACTACTCTACTAACAACTACTCTACTGACATGACAACTATTCTACTGACAACTACTCTACTGACAACTACTCTGCTGACAACTACTCTACTGACAACTACTCTACTGACAACTACTCTACTGACAACTACTCTACTGACAACTACTCTACTGACAACTACTCTACTGACAACTACTCTGCTGACAATTACTCTACTGACATGACAACTATTCTACTGACAACTACTCTACTGACAACTACTCTGCTGACAACTACTCTACTAACAACTACTCTACTGACAACTACTCTACTGACAACTACTCTACTAACAACTACTCTACTAACAACTACTCTACTAACAACTACTCTACTGACAACTACTCTACTGACAATTACTATACTGACAACTACTCTACTGACAACTACTCTGCTGACAACTACTCTACTGACAACTACTCTACTGACAACTACTCTACTGACAACTACTCTGCTGACAATTACTCTACTGACATGACAACTATTCTACTGACAACTACTCTACTGACAACTACTCTGCTGACAACTACTCTACTGACAACTACTCTACTGACAACTACTCTACTGACAACTACTCTACTAACAACTACTCTACTAACAACTACTCTACTGACAACTACTCTACTGACAATTACTCTACTGACAACTACTCTACTGACAATTACTCTACTGACAACTACTCTACTGACAACTACTCTACTGACAATTACTCTACTGACAACTACTCTACTGACAACTGCTCTACTGACAACTACTCTACTGACAACTACTCTACTGACAATTACTCTACTGACAACTACTCTACTGACAACTACTCTGCTGACAACTACTCTACTGACAACTACTCTACTGACAATTACTCTACTGACAACTACTCTACTGACAATTACTCTACTGACAATTACTCTACTGACAACTACTCTACTGACAACTACTCTACTGACAACTACTCTACTGACAACTACTCTACTGACAACTACTCTGCTGACAACTACTCTGCTGACAACTATTCTACCTACATGACAAATACTCTACTGACAGCAACTCTACTAACAACTACTCTACTGACAACTACTCTACTGACAACTACTCTGCTGACAATTACTCTACTGACATGACAACTACTCTACTGACAAATACTCTACTGACAACTACTCTACTGACAACTACTCTGCTGACAACTACTCTACTAACAACTACTCTACTGACATGACAACTATTCTACTGACAACTACTCTACTGACAACTACTCTGCTGACAACTACTCTACTGACAACTACTCTACTGACAACTACTCTACTGACAACTACTCTACTGACAACTACTCTACTGACAACTACTCTACTAACAACTACTCTACTGACAACTACTCTACTGACAACCACTCTACTGACAACTACTCTACTGACAACTACTCTACTAACAACTACTCTACTAACGACTATTCTACTGACAACTACTCTACTGACAACTACTCTACTGACAACTACTCTACTAACAACTACTCTACTGACATAACAACTACTCTACTGACAACTACTCTACTAACAACTACTCTACTGACAACTACTCTACTGACAACTACTCTACTGACAACTACTCTACTAACAACT
Organism: Oncorhynchus mykiss; assembly: GCF_013265735.2. Classification (NCBI taxonomy): domain Eukaryota; kingdom Metazoa; phylum Chordata; class Actinopteri; order Salmoniformes; family Salmonidae; genus Oncorhynchus; species Oncorhynchus mykiss. The sequence continues at coordinate 9,150,915 of NC_048572.1, forward strand.
ACTCTACTGACATAACAACTACTCTACTGACAACTACTCTACTGACAACTACTCTACTAACAACTACTCTACTGACAACTACTCTGCTGACAACTACTCTACTGACAACTACTCTGCTGACAACTACTCTACTGACAACTACTCTGCTGACAACTACTCTACTGACAACTACTCTACTGACAACTACTCTACTGACAACTACTCTACTGACAACTACTCTGCTGACAACTACTCTACTGACAACTACTCTGCTGACAACTACTCTACTGACAACTACTCTACTGACAACTATTCTACTAACAACTACTCTACTGACAACTACTCTGCTGACAACTACTCTACTGACAACTACTCTACTGACATAACAACTACTCTACTAACAACTACTCTACTGACAACTACTCTACTGACAACTACTCTGCTGACAACTACTCTACTGACAACTACTCTACTGACATAACAACTACTCTACTGACAACTACTCTACTGACAACTATTCTACTAACAACTACTCTACTGACTACTACTCTACTGACAACTACTCTACTGACAACTATTCTACTAACAACTACTCTACTGACAACTACTCTACTGACAACTATTCTACTAACAACTACTCTACTGACGACTATTCTACTGACAACTACTCTACTGACAACTACTCTACTGACAACTACTCTACTGACAACTACTCTACTGACATGACAACTACTCTACTAACAACTACTCTACTGACAACTACTCTACTAACAACTACTCTACTAACAACTACTCTACTGACAACTACTCTACTGACATGACAACTACTCTACTGACAACTACTCTACTGACAACTACTCTACTAACAACTACTCTACTAACAACTACTCTACTGACAACTACTCTACTGACAACTACTCTACTAACAACTACTCTACTAACAACTACTCTACTGACAACTACTCTACTAACAACTACTCTACTAACAACTACTCTACTGACAACTACTCTACTGACATGACAACTACTCTACTGACAACTACTCTACTGACAACTACTCTACTAACAACTACTCTACTAACAACTACTCTACTGACAACTACTCTACTGACAACTACTCTACTAACAACTACTCTACTAACAACTACTCTACTGACAATTACTCTACTGACATGACAACTACTCTACTGACAAATACTCTACTGACAACTACTCTACTGACAACTACTCTACTGACAATTACTCTACTGACATGACAACTACTCTACTGACATAATAACTACTCTACTGACAACTACTCTGCTGACAACTACTCTGCTGACAACTATTCTACCTACATGACAAATACTCTACTGACAGCAACTCTACTAACAACTACTCTACTGACAACTACTCTACTGACAACTACTCTGCTGACAATTACTCTACTGACATGACAACTACTCTACTGACAAATACTCTACTGACAACTACTCTACTGACAACTACTCTGCTGACAACTACTCTACTAACAACTACTCTACTGACATGACAACTATTCTACTGACAACTACTCTACTGACAACTACTCTGCTGACAACTACTCTACTGACAACTACTCTACTGACAACTACTCTACTGACAACTACTCTACTGACAACTACTCTACTGACAACTACTCTGCTGACAATTACTCTACTGACATGACAACTATTCTACTGACAACTACTCTACTGACAACTACTCTGCTGACAACTACTCTACTAACAACTACTCTACTGACAACTACTCTACTGACAACTACTCTACTGACAACTATTCTACTAACAACTACTCTACTAACAACTACTCTACTGACAACTACTCTACTAACAACTACTCTACTAACAACTACTCTACTGACAACTACTCTACTGACATGACAACTACTCTACTGACAACTACTCTACTGACAACTACTCTACTAACAACTACTCTACTAACAACTACTCTACTGACAACTACTCTACTGACAACTACTCTACTAACAACTATTCTACTAACAACTACTCTACTAACAACTACTCTACTGACAACTACTCTACTGACAACTATTCTACTAACAACTACTCTACTAACAACTACTCTACTGACAACTACTCTACTAACAACTACTCTACTAACAACTACTCTACTGACAACTACTCTACTGACATGACAACTACTCTACTGACAACTACTCTACTGACAACTACTCTACTAACAACTACTCTACTAACAACTACTCTACTGACAACTACTCTACTGACAACTACTCTACTAACAACTACTCTACTAACAACTACTCTACTGACAACTACTCTACTAACAACTACTCTACTAACAACTACTCTACTGACAACTACTCTACTGACATGACAACTACTCTACTGACAACTACTCTACTGACAACTACTCTACTAACAACTACTCTACTAACAACTACTCTACTGACAACTACTCTACTGACAACTACTCTACTAACAACTACTCTACTAACAACTACTCTACTGACAATTACTCTACTGACATGACAACTACTCTACTGACAAATACTCTACTGACAACTACTCTACTGACAACTACTCTACTGACAATTACTCTACTGACATGACAACTACTCTACTGACATAATAACTACTCTACTGACAACTACTCTGCTGACAACTACTCTGCTGACAACTATTCTACCTACATGACAAATACTCTACTGACAGCAACTCTACTAACAACTACTCTACTGACAACTACTCTACTGACAACTACTCTGCTGACAATTACTCTACTGACATGACAACTACTCTACTGACAAATACTCTACTGACAACTACTCTACTGACAACTACTCTGCTGACAACTACTCTACTAACAACTACTCTACTGACATGACAACTATTCTACTGACAACTACTCTACTGACAACTACTCTGCTGACAACTACTCTACTGACAACTACTCTACTGACAACTACTCTACTGACAACTACTCTACTGACAACTACTCTACTGACAACTACTCTACTGACAACTACTCTGCTGACAATTACTCTACTGACATGACAACTATTCTACTGACAACTACTCTACTGACAACTACTCTGCTGACAACTACTCTACTAACAACTACTCTACTGACAACTACTCTACTGACAACTACTCTACTAACAACTACTCTACTAACAACTACTCTACTAACAACTACTCTACTGACAACTACTCTACTGACAATTACTATACTGACAACTACTCTACTGACAACTACTCTGCTGACAACTACTCTACTGACAACTACTCTACTGACAACTACTCTACTGACAACTACTCTGCTGACAATTACTCTACTGACATGACAACTATTCTACTGACAACTACTCTACTGACAACTACTCTGCTGACAACTACTCTACTGACAACTACTCTACTGACAACTACTCTACTGACAACTACTCTACTAACAACTACTCTACTAACAACTACTCTACTGACAACTACTCTACTGACAATTACTCTACTGACAACTACTCTACTGACAATTACTCTACTGACAACTACTCTACTGACAACTACTCTACTGACAATTACTCTACTGACAACTACTCTACTGACAACTACTCTACTGACAACTACTCTACTGACAACTACTCTACTGACAACTACTCTACTGACAATTACTCTACTGACAACTACTCTACTGACAACTACTCTGCTGACAACTACTCTACTGACAACTACTCTACTGACAATTACTCTACTGACAACTACTCTACTGACAATTACTCTACTGACAATTACTCTACTGACAACTACTCTACTGACAACTACTCTACTGACAACTACTCTACTGACAACTACTCTACTGACAACTACTCTGCTGACAACTACTCTGCTGACAACTATTCTACCTACATGACAAATACTCTACTGACAGCAACTCTACTAACAACTACTCTACTGACAACTACTCTACTGACAACTACTCTGCTGACAATTACTCTACTGACATGACAACTACTCTACTGACAAATACTCTACTGACAACTACTCTACTGACAACTACTCTGCTGACAACTACTCTACTAACAACTACTCTACTGACATGACAACTATTCTACTGACAACTACTCTACTGACAACTACTCTGCTGACAACTACTCTACTGACAACTACTCTACTGACAACTACTCTACTGACAACTACTCTACTGACAACTACTCTACTGACAACTACTCTACTGACAACTACTCTGCTGACAATTACTCTACTGACATGACAACTATTCTACTGACAACTACTCTACTGACAACTACTCTGCTGACAACTACTCTACTAACAACTACTCTACTGACAAATACTCTACTGACAACTACTCTACTGACAACTATTCTACTAACAACTACTCTACTAACAACTACTCTACTGACAACTACTCTACTGACATGACAACTACTCTACTGACAACTACTCTACTGACAACTACTCTACTAACAACTACTCTACTAACAACTACTCTACTGACAACTACTCTACTGACAACTACTCTACTAACAACTACTCTACTAACAACTACTCTACTGACAATTACTCTACTGACATGACAACTACTCTACTGACAAATACTCTACTGACAACTACTCTACTGACAACTACTCTACTGACAATTACTCTACTGACATGACAACTACTCTACTGACATAATAACTACTCTACTGACAACTACTCTGCTGACAACTACTCTGCTGACAACTATTCTACCTACATGACAAATACTCTACTGACAGCAACTCTACTAACAACTACTCTACTGACAACTACTCTACTGACAACTACTCTGCTGACAATTACTCTACTGACATGACAACTACTCTACTGACAAATACTCTACTGACAACTACTCTACTGACAACTACTCTGCTGACAACTACTCTACTAACAACTACTCTACTGACATGACAACTATTCTACTGACAACTACTCTACTGACAACTACTCTGCTGACAACTACTCTACTGACAACTACTCTACTGACAACTACTCTACTGACAACTACTCTACTGACAACTACTCTACTGACAACTACTCTACTGACAACTACTCTGCTGACAATTACTCTACTGACATGACAACTATTCTACTGACAACTACTCTACTGACAACTACTCTGCTGACAACTACTCTACTAACAACTACTCTACTGACAACTACTCTACTGACAACTACTCTACTAACAACTACTCTACTAACAACTACTCTACTAACAACTACTCTACTGACAACTACTCTACTGACAATTACTCTACTGACAACTACTCTGCTGACAACTACTCTACTGACAACTACTCTACTGACAACTACTCTACTGACAACTACTCTGCTGACAATTACTCTACTGACATGACAACTATTCTACTGACAACTACTCTACTGACAACTACTCTGCTGACAACTACTCTACTGACAACTACTCTACTGACAACTACTCTACTGACAACTACTCTACTAACAACTACTCTACTAACAACTACTCTACTGACAACTACTCTACTGACAATTACTCTACTGACAACTACTCTACTGACAATTACTCTACTGACAACTACTCTACTGACAACTACTCTACTGACAATTACTCTACTGACAACTACTCTACTGACAACTACTCTACTGACAACTACTCTACTGACAACTACTCTACTGACAACTACTCTACTGACAATTACTCTACTGACAACTACTCTACTAACAACTACTCTACTAACAACTACTCTACTGACAATTACTCTACTGACATGACAACTACTCTACTGACAAATACTCTACTGACAACTACTCTACTGACAACTACTCTACTGACAATTACTCTACTGACATGACAACTACTCTACTGACATAATAACTACTCTACTGACAACTACTCTGCTGACAACTACTCTGCTGACAACTATTCTACCTACATGACAAATACTCTACTGACAGCAACTCTACTAACAACTACTCTACTGACAACTACTCTACTGACAACTACTCTGCTGACAATTACTCTACTGACATGACAACTACTCTACTGACAAATACTCTACTGACAACTACTCTACTGACAACTACTCTGCTGACAACTACTCTACTAACAACTACTCTACTGACATGACAACTATTCTACTGACAACTACTCTACTGACAACTACTCTGCTGACAACTACTCTACTGACAACTACTCTACTGACAACTACTCTACTGACAACTACTCTACTGACAACTACTCTACTGACAACTACTCTACTGACAACTACTCTGCTGACAATTACTCTACTGACATGACAACTATTCTACTGACAACTACTCTACTGACAACTACTCTGCTGACAACTACTCTACTAACAACTACTCTACTGACAACTACTCTACTGACAACTACTCTACTAACAACTACTCTACTAACAACTACTCTACTAACAACTACTCTACTGACAACTACTCTACTGACAATTACTCTACTGACAACTACTCTGCTGACAACTACTCTACTGACAACTACTCTACTGACAACTACTCTACTGACAACTACTCTGCTGACAATTACTCTACTGACATGACAACTATTCTACTGACAACTACTCTACTGACAACTACTCTGCTGACAACTACTCTACTGACAACTACTCTACTGACAACTACTCTACTGACAACTACTCTACTAACAACTACTCTACTAACAACTACTCTACTGACAACTACTCTACTGACAATTACTCTACTGACAACTACTCTACTGACAATTACTCTACTGACAACTACTCTACTGACAACTACTCTACTGACAATTACTCTACTGACAACTACTCTACTGACAACTACTCTACTGACAACTACTCTACTGACAACTACTCTACTGACAACTACTCTACTGACAATTACTCTACTGACAACTACTCTACTGACAACTACTCTGCTGACAACTACTCTACTGACAACTACTCTACTGACAATTACTCTACTGACAACTACTCTACTGACAATTACTCTACTGACAATTACTCTACTGACAACTACTCTACTGACAACTACTCTACTGACAACTACTCTACTGACAACTACTCTACTGACAATTACTCTACTGACAATTACTCTACTGACAACTACTCTACTGACGACTACTCTACTGACAACTACTCTGCTGACAACTACTCTACTGACATGACAACTACTCTGCCGACAACTACTCTACTGACAACTACTCTACTGACAACTACTCTACTGACAATTACTCTACTGACAACTACTCTACTGACAACTACTCTACTGACAACTACTCTACTGACAACTACTCTACTGACATGACAACTACTCTACTAACAACTACTCTACTGACAACTACTCTACTGACAACTACTCTACTGACAACTACTCTACTGACAACTACTCTACTGACATAACAACTACTCTACTGACAACTACCAACTACTCTACTAACAACTACTCTACTGACAACTACTCTGCTGACAACTACTATACTACCAACTACTCTCCTGACAACTACTCTACTAACAACTACTCTACTGACATACCAACTACTCTACTGACGTAACAACTACTCTACTGACAACTACCAACTACTCTACTAACAACTACTCTACTGACAACTACTCTGCTGACAACTACTATACTACCAACTACTCTCCTGACAACTACTCTACTGACAACTACTCTACTGACATAACAACTACTCTACTGACAAGTACTCTACTGACAACTACTCTACTAACAACTACTCTACTGACAACTACTCTACTGACAACTACTCTACTAACAACTACTCTACTGACAACTACTCTACTGACAACTACTCTACTACCAACTACTCTCCTGACAACTACTCTCCTGACAACTACTCTACTACCAACTACTCTCCTGACAACTACTCTACTGACAAATACTCTACTGACATGACAACTACTCTACAGACAACTACTCTACTAACATGACAACTACTCTACTACCAACTACTCTCCTGACAACTACTCTACTACCAACTACTCTCCTGACAACTACTCTACTAACAACTACTCTACTGACAAGTACTCTCCTGACAACTACACTACTAACAACTACTCTGCTGACAACTACTCTACTAACAACTACTCTGCTGACAACTACTCTACTGACAACTACTCTACTGACTACTACTCTACTGACAACTATTCTACTGACATGACAACTACTCTACTGACAACTACTCTCCTGACAACTACTCTACTACCAACTACTCTCCTGACAACTACTCTCCTGACAACTACTCTACTACCAACTACTCTACAGACAACTACTCTACTGACAACTACTCTACTGACAACTACTCTACAGACAACTACTCTACAGACAACTACTCTACTGACAACTACTCTGCTGACAACTACTCTACAGACAACTACTCTACAGACAACTACTCTACTGGCAACTACTCTACTGACATGACAACTACTCTACTGACAACTACTCTACTGACATGACAACTACTCTACTGACAACTACTCTACTGACATGACAACTACTCTACTGACAACTACTCTACTGACATGACAACTACTCTACTGACAACTACTCTACTGACAACTACTCTACTGACATACCAACTACTCTACTGACAACTACTCTACTGACAACTACTCTACTGACAACGACTCTACTGACAACTACTCTACTGACAACTACTCTACTGACAACTACTCTACTGACAACGACTCTACTAACAACTACTCTACTGACAACTACTCTACTGACAACGACTCTACTGACAACTACTCTACTGACAACTACTCTACTGACAACGACTCTACTGACAACGACTCTACTAACAACTACTCTACTAACAACTACTCTACTAACAACTACTCTACTAACAACTACTCTACTAACAACTACTCTACTAACAACTACTCTACTGACAACTACTCTACTGACAACTACTCTACTAACAACTACTCTACTAACAACTACTCTACTAACAACTACTCTACTAACAACTACTCTACTGACATGACAACTACTCTACTGACAACTACTCTACTGACAACTACTCTACTGACAACTACTCTACTGACAACTACTCTACTGACAACTACTCTACTGACAACTACTCTACTGACATGACAACTACTCTACTGACAACTACTCTACTGACAACCACTCTACTGACAACTACTCTACTGACAACTACTCTACTGACAACTACTCTACTGACAACTACTCTACTGACATGACAACTACTCTACTGACAACTACTCTACTGACAACTACTCTACTGACAACTACTCTACTGACATGACAACTACTCTACTGACAACTACTCTACTAACAACCACTCTACTGACAACTACTCTACTAACAACTACTCTACTGACAACTACTCTACTGACAACTACTCTACTGACAACTACTCTACTGACAACGACTCTACTAACAACTACTCTACTGACAACTACTCTACTGACAACGACTCTACTGACAACTACTCTACTGACAACTACTCTACTGACAACTACTCTACTGACAACGACTCTACTAACAACTACTCTACTAACAACTACTCTACTAACAACTACTCTACTAACAACTACTCTACTAACAACTACTCTACTAACAACTACTCTACTAACAACTACTCTACTGACAACTACTCTACTGACAACTACTCTACTAACAACTACTCTACTAACAACTACTCTACTAACAACTACTCTACTAACAACTACTCTACTGACATGACAACTACTCTACTGACAACTACTCTACTGACAACTACTCTACTGACAACTACTCTACTGACAACTACTCTACTGACAACTACTCTACTGACATGACAACTACTCTACTGACAACTACTCTACTGACAACCACTCTACTGACAACTACTCTACTGACAACTACTCTACTGACAACTACTCTACTGACAACTACTCTACTGACATGACAACTACTCTACTGACAACTACTCTACTGACAACTACTCTACTGACATGACAACTACTCTACTGACATGACAACTACTCTACCGATATCTACTCTACCCAGAAATATTATCTCCTATCCATATGCCTGTTGCTCATAACAGGTCTGTTACTTTATTTGTAAATACCATAATTTCACAGAGCGTGTGTGTGTGCGTGTGTGTGTGCATGTGTGTGTGTGTGTGTGCGTGAGTGTTTGTGTGTGCGGCTGCGTGTGTGCGTGTGTGCGGGTGTGTGTGTGTGTGTGTGTGTGTGTGTGTTTGTGTGTGTGCGTGTGTGTTTGTGTGTGCGGGTGTGTGTGTGTGTGTGTGTGTGTGTGTGTTTGTGTGTGTGTGTGCGGGTGTGCGGGTGTGTGTGCGCGGGTGTGCGTGTGTGCGGGTGTGTGTGTGCGGGTGTGTGTGTGCGGGTGTGTGTGTGTGTGTGTGCGGGTGTGTGTGTGTGTGTGTGTGTGTGCGGGTGTGTGTGTGCGGGTGTGTGTGTGCGGGTGTGCGTGTGTGGATGTGTGTGTGTGTGTGTGTTTGTGTGTGTGTGTGTTTGTGTGTGTGTGGATGTGTGTGTGTGTGTGTGTGTGTGTGTCTGTTTGTGTGTGTGTGTGTGTTTGTGTGTGTGTGTGCGGGTGTGCGGGTGTGTGTGCGCGGGTGTGCGTGTGTGGATGTGTGTGTGTGTGTGCGTGTGTGTGAACCTGGTGATAGTTAGTGTCTACAACATTTCAAGCAGCAGGGAAATAGTACATGTTATTTTATGCCTTTCCTATGTACAAAAATATCCAGTATTTCAATGGTAATATAGTCCTCTGTTACTTGCTGTATGCCTAATGTATATTTCATAATGATCAAAATGGTCATTTATTGGGTCATTTATAAATTTGCAAACAGCACCTTCTGCCGTGTCTACATGGTATTACAACCATTTATCTCAACTCTCTATTGCCCCCTTACAGAGGTTGTTCATTCGGTGAGTTGCAAGCTTTTGTCAGGGTGGTGAAAGTGGGTCAGTGACGGCTGAATCCTTTATGAGTTGTGAAGGCCCCAGGTCGACGTGGAGCTTTGGCTGGAAAAGGAAACACTGTGCATGAAAATAAGTTATTAATTGCACTGTCTGTCCTTTTTATTTTGATAATTTAAACCCCACAAACACATTGACAAATATCTCAGAGAGAGAGAGAGAGAGAGAGAGAGAGAGAGAGAGAGAGAGAGAGAGAGAGAGAGAGAGAGAGAGAGAGAGAGAGGGTGAGAGAGTGAGAGAGTGAGAGAGAGAGAGAGAGAGAGAGAGAGAGTGAAAGAGGGAGATGAGAAAATGTTTGTTTATAATCTCCCAATTCTCTCCCTTTCATTTGATTTGATTGACAGTCTGGGGAGGGGGGGGGGGGGTGCTGCCATTTCACCACTCACTTGTTTCAGTACGCTTCCCTCCAATCAGCTCTGTGCTGGTCTACCAGACAGCGTTGCAGGTTGATAGAACTCCAAGAGATTACATTACACTGTGGAAATATACTGTGTATAGGAGACGAAGTAAGAGCTTTGTGATTTTGGTGATGGATTCACTACTGGATTGCAAAAATTAAAGTAGCTTTCACAAAATTCCCATATTTTCCAGAAATCATGGATGGAGGATCTTGGAGTACTTGCTTTTTTTCCCCCTCCTGATTCCTGGAATCTTCCAAGCGGGATTTCTGGGAAACATGGGTTATTTGGGATATGTTCACAACCCTAGATTGATAAATAAACATCTAGTTCAACTGAGTATATTAGAACAGACATTTGTTTCTTATAGTGACATTATGATGGCTGTACTGTATATATGGGAGATGAGTATCGATTGTATTCAAATTAATTTTACTTGTGCTCCTGCTTATCAATTGCGACTTATCCCATATGACTAATAGGAGGCATGTTTGGATGACAGTTCTGTGACTGTGTGAGAAACCAAAATCTGTCATAAACAGCACGTGACAGATGTAACACAGTCCCATCGTAGATGTTATATGGTCTGTGGTTCCAATTACAGATTTGAACATTGAATGTCAATTTAGATAGATTTTCTTTACTTTTCATGTTTATGATTATACAGATAATACAGACAGAACAGGTAGACAGCAAAACACACACGGATCCCCTACCAAATCAAACCCACCCCAACCCTCCCATGCTCCAACAGAATACACACGGATCCCCTACCAAATCAAACCCACCCCAACCCTCCCATGCTCCAACAGAATACACACGGATCCTCTACCAAATCAAACCCACCCCAACCCCCCCATGCTCCAACAGAATACACACGGATCCCCTACCAAATCAAACCCACCCCAACCCCCCCATGCTCCAACAGAATACACACGGATCCCCTACCAAATCAAACCCACCCCAACCCCCCCATGCTCCAAAAGAGCCCCAACCCAAAACCAGACTTAAAGCATGTATGATATCAAATTTGAGTAATATAATCAAACAAGAAGTAAAGAAGAGTAAAAATGGTCATACAGATTCTAATTTGAGTGTCACGTTCCGACCTTAGTTCCTTTATTATGTCTTTGTGTTAGTTTGGTCAGGGCGTGAGTTGGGGTGGGTAGTCTATGTTTTTTTTTCTATGTTGTGTTTATGTGTTTGGCCTGGTATGGTTCTCAATCAGAGGCAGGTGTCGTTCGTTGTCTCTGATTGAGAATCATACTTAGGTAGCCTGTTTAAGCCATTTTAGTTGTGGGTGATTGTTTTCTGTTTCTGTGTCTTCGCCAGACAGAACTGTTTCGTTTTCGGTCGTTCTTCTTGTTATTTTGTTTTTGTTTTTGTGGTCAGTGTTATTAATAAATTCAACAGGGACACGTACCACGCTGCATATTGGTCTGATCCTTCTTACTCCTCATCAGAGGAAGACGAATCGCGTTACGTTGAGTTGTGAAATTAGTTGGGTCCATGTCTTCTACAAAGGAAAGGAAAGGTTGCCAGATGTTATAAAATGTAATTGCAGATCCCGTAACGGAGGAGCGTATTTTCTCTAGCTTGAGATGTTGCATAACTTCCTTTATACAATGATAGATGGTGCGAAAACGTCTCAAAAATGTATATCCAGAAATCTGTAAATTTGGCACATGGCAATGAAGTAGCAGGAGCCTGCTTATATCCGTCACGAGTGGGATCTAGTTCTAGTCTAATCTTGGATCATTTTGCCTTTGATCAATGCAGCCGATGAACTATTTTAAATTGAATTGCAACATGTCTTAGACATATAGATGAAGAATGTATTCTCTGAAGCATACTCTGCCAATTTAATCTGAAAGTTGTTCACCTAAATCCTCTTCCCATTGGTTCTGAAGCAAATTCAGGGATTCCAGATTGTGGGAGTTTAATAACATATAGACTATGTCCCTTTTTTATATAAGGGTTAACTATTTGGGAAGTAAGTTGGCGTGATGGGAAGTGGCTACAGTATTTAAGATACAAAACTACGCAGTTGTAGGTACCTAAAGAAATGGGATGTAGGAATATTTGCCTTTTGTACTTAACTGTTCAAAAGACTCAAAACCCATATCAATGTAGTTCAGTAAGGAGATCCCATTTCCAGATCAGATAGGAAACACCTCGTCTGATAATGATAGAGAGAATGTATGGTTATTTAACCCTGTTTGGGTCTGTGGGATCCATTTTCAATGTTAACTAAAATAAAAATGATATAATTTAATTATTTTTTTCAACCTGAGACTCATTGGCCTTGGCTCATTTGCTGTGTAGAACATGTAAAAGAAGCACACTGTGCACCCTCCTACACATTTACATTACATAGGTGTATAAGGGCACAAGGCGAGACCAAAACGCAGACACAGGAGGCAGATGGTAGAGCGCCGATGTTTATTATAATAAAGGGAGTAGGCAAAAGCAGGTCGGGGGACAGGCGAGAGTTCATAAACCAGGTCAGTCCAAACAGTACCAGACGATAGGCAGCCTCGAGGTCAGGACAGGCGAGAGTTCAGAAACCAGGTCAGAGTCCAAACAGTACCAGACGATAGGCAGTCTCGAGGTCAGGACAGGCAGGGGTCAGAAACCAGAACAGTACCAGACGATAGGCAGTCTCCAGGTCAGGACAGGCGAGAGTTCATAACCCAGGTCAGAGTCCGAACAGTACCAGACGATAGGCAGTCTCGAGGTCAGGACAGGCGAGAGTTCAGAAACTAGGTCAGAGTCCAAACAGTACCAGACGATAGGCAGCCTCGAGGTCAGGCCAGGCGAGAGTTCAGAAACCAGGTCAGAGTCCGAACAGTACCAGACGATAGGCAGTCTCGAGGTCAGGACAGGCGAGAGTTCAGAAACCAGGTCAGAGTCCGAACAGTACCAGACGATAGGCAGTCTCGAGGTCAGGACAGGCGAGAGTTCAGAAACCAGGTCAGAGTCCGAACAGTACCAGACGATAGGCAATCTCGAGGTCAGGACAGGCGAGAGTTCAGAAACCAGGTCAGAGTCCGAACAGTACCAGACGATAGGCAGTCTCGAGGTCAGGCCAGGCGAGAGTTCAGAAACCAGGTCAGAGTCCGAACAGTACCAGACGATAGGCAGTCTCGAGGTCAGGCCAGGCAGGGGTCAGAAACCAGAACAGTACCAGACGATAGGCAGTCTCGAGGTCAGGCCAGGCAGGGGTCAGAAACCAGAACAGTACCAGACGATAGGCAGTCTCGAGGTCAGGCCAGGCAGGGGTCAGAAACCAGAACAGTACCAGACGATAGGCAGTCTCGAGGTCAGGCCAGGCAGGGGTCAGAAACCAGAACAGTACCAGACGATAGGCAGTCTCGAGGTCAGGCCAGGCAGGGGTCAGAAACCAGAACAGTACCAGACGATAGGCAGTCTCGAGGTCAGGCCAGGCAGGGGTCAGAAACCAGAACAGTACCAGACGATAGGCAGTCTCGAGGTCAGGCCAGGCAGGGGTCAGAAACCAGAACAGTACCAGACGATAGGCAGTCTCGAGGTCAGGACAGGCGAGAGTTCAGAAACCAGGTCAGAGTCCGAACAGTACCAGACGATAGGCAGTCTCGAGGTCAGGACAGGCGAGAGTTCAGAAACCAGGTCAGAGTCCGAACAGTACCAGACGATAGGCAGTCTCGAGGTCAGGCCAGGCAGGGGTCAGAAACCAGAACAGTACCAGACGATAGGCAGTCTCGAGGTCAGGCCAGGCAGGGGTCAGAAACCAGAACAGTACCAGACGATAGGCAGTCTCGAGGTCAGGCCAGGCAGGGGTCAGAAACCAGAACAGTACCAGACGATAGGCAGTCTCGAGGTCAGGCCAGGCAGGGGTCAGAAACCAGAACAGTACCAGACGATAGGCAGTCTCGAGGTCAGGCCAGGCAGGGGTCAGAAACCAGAACAGTACCAGACGATAGGCAGTCTCGAGGTCAGGCCAGGCAGGGGTCAGAAACCAGAACAGTACCAGACGATAGGCAGTCTCGAGGTCAGGCCAGGCAGGGGTCAGAAACCAGAACAGTACCAGACGATAGGCAGTCTCGAGGTCAGGACAGGCGAGAGTTCAGAAACCAGGTCAGAGTCCGAACAGTACCAGACGATAGGCAGTCTCGAGGTCAGGACAGGCGAGAGTTCAGAAACCAGGTCAGAGTCCGAACAGTACCAGACGATAGGCAGTCTCGAGGTCAGGCCAGGCAGGGGTCAGAAACCAGAACAGTACCAGACGATAGGCAGTCTCGAGGTCAGGCCAGGCAGGGGTCAGAAACCAGAACAGTACCAGACGATAGGCAGTCTCGAGGTCAGGCCAGGCAGGGGTCAGAAACCAGAACAGTACCAGACGATAGGCAGTCTCGAGGTCAGGCCAGGCAGGGGTCAGAAACCAGAACAGTACCAGACGATAGGCAGTCTCGAGGTCAGGCCAGGCAGGGGTCAGAAACCAGAACAGTACCAGACGATAGGCAGTCTCGAGGTCAGGACAGGCGAGAGTTCAGAAACCAGGTCAGAGTCCGAACAGTACCAGACGATAGGCAGTCTCGAGGTCAGGACAGGCGAGAGTTCAGAAACCAGGTCAGAGTCCGAACAGTACCAGACGATAGGCAGTCTCGAGGTCAGGCCAGGCAGGGGTCAGAAACCAGAACAGTACCAGACGATAGGCAGTCTCGAGGTCAGGCCAGGCAGGGGTCAGAAACCAGAACAGTACCAGACGATAGGCAGTCTCGAGGTCAGGCCAGGCAGGGGTCAGAAACCAGAACAGTACCAGACGATAGGCAGTCTCGAGGTCAGGCCAGGCAGGGGTCAGAAACCAGAACAGTACCAGACGATAGGCAGTCTCGAGGTCAGGCCAGGCAGGGGTCAGAAACCAGAACAGTACCAGACGATAGGCAGTCTCGAGGTCAGGCCAGGCAGGGGTCAGAAACCAGAACAGTACCAGACGATAGGCAGTCTCGAGGTCAGGCCAGGCAGGGGTCAGAAATCAGATCCGAGTCCAAAACAGAACAAGGGGACAGGCAGGAAGGCTGGTAGTCAGAACAGGCAGAGTGGTCAGGCAGCCGGGTTCGGAGTCAGGACAGGCAAGGGTCGAAACCAGGAGGACTAGAAACAAACAGAGACTGGGAAAAATAGGAGCAAGGAAAAACTCTGGTTGACTTGGCAAACAAGACGAACTGGCACAGAGAGACAGGAAACACAGGGATATATACAATGGGGAATAATAAGCGACACCTGGGTGGAGACAATCATAAGGACAGGTGAACCAGATCAGGGTGTGACAATGTGGTGTTCGGGTCCACTGTCCACCTTCACTCTGTCTTCCTCCTCCCTGGGCTTGCTGTTTCAATATAGCACCAAGAACCTGTCTGTCTCCCTGCCTGTCTGCCTGTCTCACGCTGTTCTCGTGCTCTTTACCCTTTGTAGTGTGTGAAACTACACAATGTCTTGTGGAAACCTTGTGGGAATGTTATTACAATACATTATTTTGACACACTATGTCGATACATTGTAAAAAATGCAGTAGTTTCCCACACTGTACCCCAGCCAGGTTCAAATTGGGGGAGGTACACAACAAATAAATAGCTTTGCATGTGTGGCTCCTTACCACAATCAATCAGTATGGCATAAATAATCTCTGCTCAGAGGGCCTTAGAAATCATTTTTGCAGAGAGAGAAGCTAGTGTGGCAGGAGCTTCTTCCACTTTGAAAGATAAAGGACTTTCTGAATATCAGGATCATGTTTTGTCAATTCGGAGTCTGACAGTGAGTTGGAAGAAGAGGATGAGATTGAGCCTCAGCCACCCCCAGGACCCGCCCATCAGCAACCAGCAAATCTGCAGTCTGCATGAGGAGAAATATGGATGTCAACAAATTGTGAAATTGAATGGTCTTCTTGCCGAAGGAATGAGCCACCCAGCATGGCTGCCAATGTGATAAGGATGCAACCAGGGCTGACGCGGATGGTGGTTACTCATGTGAGGAAATAAAGTCTTCTTTTGAACTGATCATCCCAGACACCATCCAGAAAATCATTCTGGACTGCACTCATTTGGAGGGAAGGTGTGTTCTTGGAGATAGATGGAAGGAGATGGACCAAACTAATTTACATACATACTTTGGGGTTCTTATCCTTTCTGGTGTTTTCAGATCCAATGGGGAATCAACAGAACCACTGTGGAATTCAGAAACTGGCAGAGAACTTTTCCGCGCAACATTGTCTCTGGGAAACTTCAACATTATTTCCAGAATTATCCGCTTCGATAACTAAGACATCAGACCAGCTCGCTGGCAGAGAGACAAGATAGCTGCAATCAGGTCAGTGTGGGACAAGTGGGTGGACCGCCTTCCCCTGTTTTACAACTCTGGGCCCAACATCACTGTTGATGAGAAGCTTATGCCATTTAGGGGCCACTGCCCCTTCAGGTAGTACATACAATATAAACCCACAAAATATGGAATCAAGATCTGGGCTGCCTGTGATGCTACTTCATCATATGTGTGGAACTTGCAAGTGTATATGGGTAAGCCAGATGGAGGAGCCCCTTAGAAGAACCAAGGGATGCGGGTTGTCCTGGACCTGACACAGGGACTCCGTGGCCACAACATCGCATGCAATAACTTTTTTATTTCGCATAAGCTGGGACAGGAGCTCATCAAGAGGAAGCTGACGATGGTAGGAACAATACGATAAAACAAGCCAGAGCTTCCACCTGAGCTGTTGAATACACGGAACAGGCCTATCAATTCCTCTAAGTTTGTGTTCACGGCCAACACGTATCTAGTGTCCTACGTGCCACATAAAGGCAAAACTGTGGTACCCATGAGCACACTGCACAGGGATGGGAGAATCTGTGGCCAGGAACATCAAAAAACAGAAATCATAATGGATTACAATGCCACAAAAGGAGGGGTGGAGAATATAGACAAGCTGGTGACTGGCTATATGTGCAAAAGAGGAACCCTACGCTGGCCACTTGTGATATTCTTCAACATCTTGGACATCTCGGCGTACAACGCGTTTGTCATCTGGATGGCGTTGAACCCAGATTGGAACAGAGGGAAGCTCCAGAGGAGATGGCTCTTTCTCGAGGAGCTGGGTAAGGCATTGGTATGACCTCAAATCCAGAGGTGGCAACATATCCCAAGGACCCCAGCTTCTGCAGCCATCGTGAGGTGGATTCAGGAGGAAGATGCTGGTGCCCCATCCGCCCGACCCACAGAACCAACAGCTCCAATACCGGAAGTAAGTGTGAGTGATGTTGTTGCATGTAAGTGTGTCTGACTCTCCTACCTTGACCTGCTGTAACTATATATGTGAGGGAGTGAGATATTAGTAAAATTGCTGAACTAAGTGTTTTCATCCTTCTAGATTGCAGCCGGTTGCAACAAGAAGAAGCCATGTGTGTGGAAGAAGGACAGGAAGGACAGGAAGGACAGGAAGGACAGGAAGACACAGTGCACATGCATCAAGTGCAAGAAATACATTTGGAACATACACACAGTAAAACTCTGTCCCTCATGTGGTGTGTAGACTGGCCATAATTTGTGTTCAATGGGGCTCATTTATAATTTCCATAAAATACTGTATCTAAAATGTGTCCTTCAATTTGCTCAGTTCAAGGCAATAAACATCAATAGTGGTGAAAACGCTGTTTCATTTATAATTGTTGGAGATAGAACGAAAGGTCATTCATTATTTGTGCTCACTGCAGCCACAAGGGAAGAGTAAAGGACTTTGATCCAGGATATAAAATTGGAACCAAATCCAAATGGTTTGAGAGTATAGAAAAGATAATCCCACTCCACCCGATCAAACGCCTTCTCAGCATCAAGTGATAACAATATCTCTGGACTGTCAGATGAAGAGGGATTATAAAGTATACCATAAAGACGTCCGATCTTGAAAAAAATTATGATTATTTTTAATGAAACCAGTTTGATCTGTAGAGATAGTGGAGGGAAGAACTGACTTTCTAGGGAGTTTTTCCTAGCCACCGTGCTTCTACACCTGCATTGCTTGCTGTTTGGTGTTTTAGGCTGGGTTTCTGTACAGCACTTTGTGACATCAGCTGATGTAAGAAGGGCATTATATATACATTTGATTGATTGATTGACTAAAAATGGCAGGCAGGCGTTTTAATAAAGAAATTGGCCTTCCTTTTTTCAGAACAAGTGAAATACAGTACATTCCTGTCTCATTGTTGAGGGTAAAGAGTTTGAGGAGAAGGATTCCTTCAATACAGAAAGCAAGAGAGGACAAAGATGATCTGAGAATTATATTTTGAATTCACTCTGAAATCCGTTGAGCCCAGAGGATTTACCACACTGCATAGATTTAATTGCCAAACACAATCTATTCTACAGAGAACTCTTCTTCCAATTCAGCAGCTATCAGGTTCAACTGTAGGAATATCTAAGTTCTTAAAGAAGTTGTCGGATTCCGTAGTGTACAATCGTGAGTAAACGTTAATGAAAGCATCAATTGATCTCTGAGTGATCAATATGTGTTATCCAGCTCGTCAGTTATCTCAGCTACGGTTTGACTTGCACTTCTCTGACGCAGCTGGTGTGCTACCATTTTCCCTGATTTCTCTCCATTTTCATAATTCTGGTATCGAGATTTACTAAGATTTTCTGCTTGTCGAGTTGAAAGAAAATCAAACTATCTGTCTGAACTGTCAAACGTTGTTTTAGTCGGTCTGCGGATGAAGAGTGTGAATATGCCATATTCACATCCAAAATGTTGTTTGTAAATTCCCCAAGGCGTTGAATATTGGACTTCCTTAATCTTGCACTGTACAAAAGAATTTGGCCCCTTAGATAAGCCTTAATTGATTCCCATACTGTTGTAGGTGTTTGATTAAGCTCAAGAAACAGCTCAATTGAGATTATGTCAATTTAAATACAATTTAAATGAGTGTGTGCTCAATGCACCCAGCAGACGGAGCTGCTAGATGCTATTTAGCCTCCAGCTTAACCATGGGAGAATCTCAATTGCATTTCCTTGATTCCTCACATCTTGACAAAGAGAGGCAAGGACCTTGAGCATTCTCTCTTTGTTATTGGATGTAGAGGGTATGTCTATATTAAAGAAAAAAGAACACCCTTTTAGTATGTCATTGAGATTCTCCACATGAGAATTATGGTATCTTTTTGGTATTTCCTGTGCTGAATGACACAGTCAAACGTCCTCACAAAGGATGACATCAGAAGGGATGCACAGGAATCCCCCCCCCCCCCCCCCCCACACACACACACACACCCCCACCAATCACAGTGCAGTTCATTAACGACTTCCCGTAAACGAGAGATGTTCCCAGAGTCTACTGGGGCTCATTACCCTCTCCCGGGGAGCCAATAGGGCGACAGTACAAACAACAACAGGACAGGATGTGAAGTTGACCTATTGACGCAGGCCCCTTTTACATGGGCTGCCTGCAAAAAAAGGGTTCTTTTAAAATCCACTGAGCTCAATTAGCCAACGGCTATAACCTCCTGAGGTGTAAACTGAGAGAGAAGTTGAGGGATCACACATCCTTAATTTGTTCGGTTGAGACAGCTTTTTCGTGTGCTTGACAAAACTTCTACATGGTTGTCAATAGCACTGAACAACACAGATTGTATACTATACTCACTTTATTAATGTACAGAATATTAAACACTAGCACCAGCAGCATAATATAGTAAGTACCCTTATTTATTTATTTTTATTTATTTCACCTCTATTTAACCAGGTAGGCAAGTTGAGAACAAGTTCTCATTTACAATTGCGACCTGGCCAAGATAAAGTAACTTTAAAGGGGACTTTACATAGCAGAGTATTGTAGATGACCTGGTTTGGTGACGAGTATGAAGCGAGGGCCAGCCAACAAGAACGTACAGGTTGCAGTGATGGGTAGTATATGGGGCTTTGGTGACAAAACGGATGTCACTGTGATAGACTGCATCCAATTTATTGAGTAGGGTATTGGAGGCTATTTTGTAAATGACATCGCCGAAGTCGAGGATTGGTAGGATGGTCAGTTTTACAAGGGTAAGTTTGGCAGAATGAGTGAAGGATGCTTTGTTGTGAAATAGGAAGCCAATTCTAGATTTAACTTTGGATTGGATTTGTTTGATGTGAGTCTGGAAGGAGAGTTTACAGTCTAACCAGACACCTAGGTATTTGTAGTTGTCCACATATTCTAAGTTAGAGCCGTCCAGAGTAGTGATGTTGGACAGGCGGGCAGGTGCAGGCAGCGATCGGTTGAAGAGCATGCATTTAGTTTTATTTGTATTTAAGAGCAATTGGAGGCCACGGAAGGAGAGTTGTATGGCATTGAAGCTCACCTGGAGGGTTGTTAACACAGTGTCCAAAGAAGGGCCAGAAGTATACAGAATGGTGTCGTCTGCGTAGAGGTGGATCAGAGACTCACCAGCAGCAAGAGCGACATCATTGATGTATACAGAGAAGAGAGTCGGTCCAAGAATTGAACCCTGTGGCACCCCCATAGAGACCGCCAGAGGCCTGGACAACAGACCCTCCGATTTGACACACTGAACTCTATCAGAGAAGTAGTTGGTGAACCGGGCGAGGCAATCATTTGAGAAACCAAGGCTGTCGAGTCTGCTGATGAGGATGTGGTGATTGACAGAGTCGAAAGCCTTGGCCAGGTCAATGAATACGGCTGCACAGTATTATTTCTTATCGATGGCGGTGAAGATATCGTTTAGGACCTTGAGCGTGTCTCTGAAACCAGATTGCATAGCGGAGAAGGTATGGTGGGATTCGAAATGGTCGGTAATCTGTTTGTTGACTTGGCTTTCGAAGACCTTAGAAAGTTTGGGTCAAGAGTGTCCCCCCCTTTGAAGAGGAGGATGACCGCAGCTGCTTTCCAATCTTTGGGAATCTCAGACGACATGAAAGGGAGGTTGAACAGGCTAGTAGGGTGGCAACAATTTCGGCAGATCATTTTAGAAAGAAAGGGTCCAGATTGTCTAGCCCGGCTGATTTGTAAGGGTCCGGATTTTGCAGATCTTTCAGAACATCAGCTGACTGGATTTGGGAGAAGGAGAAATGGGGGAGGTTTGGGCGAGTTGCTGTGGGGGGTGCAGTGCTGTTGACCGGGGTAGGGGTAGCCAAGTGGAAAGCATGGCCAGCCGTAGAAAAATGCTTCTTGAAATTCTCAATTATAGTGGATTTATCGGTGGTGACAGTGTTTCCTATCTTCAGTGCAGTGGGCAGCTGGGAGGGGGTGCTCTTATTCTCCATGGACTTTACAGTGTCCCAGAAGTTTTTGGAGTTTGTGTTGCGGGTAGCAAATTTCTGCTTGAAAAATCTAGCCTTGTCTTTTCTATCTGCCTGTGTATATTGGTTTTGAGCTTCCCTGAAAAGTTGCACATCACAGGGGCTGTTCGATGCTAATGCAGAACGCCATAGGATGTTTTTGTGTTGGTTAAGGGCAGTCAGGTCTGGAGAGAGCCAAGGGCTATATCTGTTCCTGGTTCTAAATTTCTTGAATGGGGCATGCTTATTTAAGATGGTGAGGAAGGCTTATAGTGAAGTACAGCCATACTAGCATCAATGTAATATTCTGCTATAGAATAGTACACTTTCATATCCCAAATTTCTAATTTCCCTATGGGATATGCTATACTATATGCTATGCTACACTATACTATACTGACATTGACGCTAGTGTCGCTATGGTCCCTTCCTACTGACATTGACGCTAGTGTCGATATGGTCCCTTCCTACTGACATTGACGCTAGTGTCGATATGGTCCCTTCCTACTGACATTGACGCTAGTGTGGCTATGGTGCCTTCCTACTGACATTGACGCTAGTGTGGCTATGGTGCCTTCCTACTGACATTGACGCTAGTGTGGCTATGGTGCCTTCCTACTGACATTGACGCTAGTGTGGCTATGGTGCCTTCCTACTGACATTGATGCTAGTGTGGCTATGGTGCCTTCCTACTGACATTGACGCTAGTGTGGCTATGGTGCCTTCCTACTGACATTGACGCTAGTGTGGCTATGGTGCCTTCCTACTGACATTGACGCTAGTGTGGCTATGGTGCCTTCCTACTGACATTGACGCTAGTGTGGCTATGGTGCCTTCCGACTGACATTTTTTGTCTTGACCTGCTTTGGCTGTTGAAGCCTGTGCTTGGCTAGTGTTTATGTGATCATCATGGTAAAAGCCTTATGGGATGGCCCCTGTCATTTTCCCAGCCATGTAATCTGCTTAGGATCATAATGTCTGATGGTTAATGTAATCTCTCTCTCATATGCACTCTCTCTTCCTCCCTCTGCCTGTCATAAACAGTTCCCCCCCTTCCCTCTGTCATATGTCATTACACTCTCGCTCTCTAGTACTTTAACACACGAGTGGGATGCATAGCCTACTAATTTGCTTTGACAGCCTGTTGCACTCACTCACTCACTCTCCCTTTCTCTTTATTTTTCTCTCTCTTTCTAGCTCTCTCTCCTGCGGTAGAATGTATGCTGTCTAGTCAAGAGAAAACATAGATCACTCACTAACAGTCCAAGCTCACCTCTTTTTGTTTTTTTCTTTACATACACATTTTATTATTACTAAACTCTGTAATATGAGCATTTCTATCTTTGCATGTATTGATTTTTCTTTTGGGGTTGAGCCCACAGGTACAGTACAACAACAATATTATGTGAAAATATGTGAATGGAAAAATACGATGTAAACCTGTCACTGTCACAACTTCCGCTGAAGTTGGTCCCTCTCCTTGTGCAGGTCGGTGGTCGAAGTCACCGGTTTTCTAGCCACCACCGATCCACTTTTCATTTTCCATTTGTTTTGTCTTCATTGTACACACCTGGCTTCCATTCCCATAATTAATAGTTCCTTATTTAACCCTCTGTTTCCCCCATGGTTTTGTGCGTGTTTGTTCATTGCAAGTTGGTCTCATTTGTGAGCTTGATTATTTTCCTTATTTGAAAATTTGTTGTTATTGTTACGGTTTTCGGACCAAAGAGTCGGACCAAAATGCAGCGTGGTATTCTTGAAACATGTTTAATGACGAAGAAAAACAAACAATACAAAAACAACAAACGTAACGTGAAAACCTATACAGCCTATCTGGTGACAACTAACACAGAGACAGGAACAATCACCCACGAAACACTCAAAGAATATGGCTGCCTAAATATGGTTCCCAATCAGAGACAACGATAAACACCTGCCTCTGATTTAGAACCACTCCAGACAGTCATAGACTTTGCTAGAGAACCCCACTAAACCACAATCCCAATACCTACGAAAACCCCAAGACAAAACACACCACATAAATAAACCCATGTCACACCCTGGCCTGACCAAATTAATAAAGAAAACACAAAATATTAAGACCAGGGTGTGACAGAACCCCCCCCCCCCCCCCCCCAAGGTGCGGACTCCCGACCGCACAACTAAACCCATAGGGGAGGGTCCGGGTGGGCGTCTGTCCACGGTGGCGGATCCGGCTCGGGACGTGGACCCCACTCCAACCAAGTCTTAGTCCCCTTGTAATGAGTCCTTTGATTGGCGACCCTCGCCGCCGACCTTGGCCTAATACCCCTCACCAAGGACCCCACTGGACTGAGGGGCAGCTCGGGACTGAGGGGTAGCTCGGGACTGAGGGGAAGCTCGGGACTGAGGGGAAGCTCGGGACTGAGGGGAAGCTCGGGCAGGTAGTAGGCTCTGGCAGATCCTGGCTGGCTGGTGGTTCTGGCAGATCCTGGCTGACTGGCGGTTCCGGCAGATCCAGGCTGACTGGCGGATCCTGGCTGAATAGCGGTTCCTGGCTGAAAGGCGGATAAAGGCCCATACTACTCCGGCAAAGGCACAGTCCCAAAAGACATGGCGCACAGTTTCCTCCCTGCCACAAGAGGATCTTGGACAGGTGGGGGATTGCACCAAACTATACCGGTACATGATGGAACGTACCGGCAAGCACTTATGGAGGCTCAACCAATTCAGGTCCTTAAGCCTGTTGTCCAGACCCCGCGCCTGCACTCCCTCCCAGACCACTTCCGAGATGCCCACTACAGGCGCCGGACTCCCTGCCTTTCTGACCTCCTCGTACAGGTGCCTGTGATCTAAACCTACTTGGGCAACTTCAACCTCAGGGTGCGCACGCAGCCACTTGGCCGCATGACCAAAGTGCCACGGCAGCTGTTCCTCCCGAGGACCCGTGTTAGACCACACCATTACGCTTCTCGCCTGATACGAGAAGAACACCCGCAGGAGGTAACCGGTGTATCACTGGATGAGCAAGCTCCGTTAACAAGAAAGAAACAAAAATTGCGTCCAGCTTGAGGGGGAAATGTGGTACCCCCATACCTCCCTCCCCGATGGGACAGAGCATGCGTGCCCTGGCGACCCACTCGCACCTGCCACTCCACATGAACTGAAACACAAGCCTCACTAGAGGCCTCCTCAGACAAGCCGGCAATGGGTAGATGTACGCCAAATACAAAAGAGACGGCAACACATCCAACTTTAGGACCAGGACTTTGCCCATAAAAGACAAATACCTAGCCTTCCACATTGCTAGCTTCCTCTGTACCACTGCGATACGCATGTTCCAGTTTAGCGTCGCTGAGCCGGAGGTCTCAAAATGGACCCCGAGAATCCTCAGGGCCCCCTCACGGAGAGATAACCCCCCGGGCACATCCGTTCTACCGCGCCATCTTCCGAAAAACTTGACGGAAGACTTTGCATGGTTCAGAACTGCTCCCGACGCTCGGGTGAAATCCCAAAAGATGGCAAGGGACCTTGTCAGGCACGAGTCCTTGCACAGCAGCAAGGAAGTGTTGTCGGCGTACTGCGTCATCTTAACACGCAGCCCACCACTTCCAGGGATCAACAAGCCTTCCACCCCTGTGTCTGCCCTAATGGCAGCCCCCAGAGGCTCCATGTACAGAACGAAGAGGAGAGCCGAGAGTGGGCACCCCTGCCTGACCCCAGACGAGAGGTCAAAAACGTCACCCAAGTGACTATTTACACTAACTCGGCACCCCACTCCGACATATAATGTACGAATCCATCCTATGAACTTCTCCCCAAATCCTAATCGACCTAACACTCTGAATAAAAAGGATCTATTCACGCGATCAAAGGCTTTCGCCTGATCTAGCGCTGCTACCATTAAAGGCAGTCCTCTATCTTCAACCCAAGCGATGGAGTCCCTGATTAACTGTAGGTTCCATCTAATAGAGCGGCCCTCTACCCCGCATGTCTGATCCTCATGGACGACGTAGGGAAGGGCTGTGCGCAACCGGTCTGCTAAAACCTTTGCAAGTAGCTTGTAATCTACACACAGCATGGTCAACGGCCGCCAGTTGCCACGGTCTGTTACTTCCCCCTTCTTATATAAAAGTGACAGCACACCAACAGCCATTGATCCCCCCGGGACCCCTGTCTCAAGGATGGCCTTCAAGACTTCGAAGACCACTGGTCCAAGTATACCCCAAAACTTGAGATAAAACTCAGCCGGCAGCCCATCCATCCCAGGCACCTTCCCTTTTCCCATCCTCCTAAGAGCGCTCTCAACCTCTTCTAGTGAAATCTGGGCCTCCATCACTTCTCTAATGTCCTTTGGCAACCACCTGGACAAGTGTTCTAAAAACACATTTCCCTGCTCTACATCTATTTCCCTTTCCTTAAATAAACCTTGGAAATGATCAGTTGTCACCCTGACCATATCCTCTGGTTCTCTAACTATACTACCATTTTCTTCCCTAACGCCATGCATTACCTTCCTACTCTGTCTGGCCCTAACCGACTTAAAGAACATAGCAGAACAAGTCTCATTGTGTTCTAGAAAGCCACTATGCGCACGCTCCAGGAAAGCTCGAGCCTTCCGCTCCTGCAACTCCCTGAGCTGCGCCTTTAGGGTTGCGGATCTCTCCCAGTCAAACGACCCGCCGAGGTTGCCTGCCTCGTACTCTAGTTCAATTAACCTTTGGATACGATCCACCTCCCTCCTCTCCTCCCTTTTTTCCCTCTTGCAATACCCTATTATAAAAGCCCTGATCCTCACCTTAACTAATTCCCACCACTCTAACACACCCTCGCACATGGACCGGAGGCCTTCAAGCCTCCAAAAGAAACCAAAAAACCCGTCAACAATAGCCTGCTCCTCCAGCACATCCCAATCTAACTTCCAGTACCCCCTACCAAAGAGGCAGACTGGCGACCCCACCTGCAGGAGCACCCCTGATCCGAAAAGAAAACAGGCAACAGCTGCCCAGACAACTTACCCAAAGACCTGGGTACAAAAATATAGTCGAACCCCCCTGGAGAACTCCCCTTTGTCCCACTCCTTCTTAAACCTACTAACATCCCCTCCATCCCTCAGGTGAACCTCCTGTAAAAAAAAAAAATCAAACCCCACACCCTCCAAATAACTAAATACCGCCCTCCTCTTAACAAAATCCCTTAAACCCCTTACATTTAAACTAACAAAAGTAAAATTAGACCCCATGAAAGAATAAAATAAAAACATGTAATACACTCAAATACTAAACCCAGACAGAAAAAAACAAAAACAGGAGACTCACCCGATGCTCCCCTGCTCCATATCTACCGGTGATAACACCATCCGTACTCCCGACGTCCCCCCCTCTTCCTCCATCTCACCAACCCAGGATGCAGGAATAGTGTTTGGCTCCGGGGTGCCCTGCACCCTGGGTCTACCCCCACACTCCTCCCCCTCCCCAGCGCTGCAGCTGTTTTGGAAAAAAATAGGGGAGGCTGAGTCCCCAAACAAAAAACTCCCCACCTCCTCCTGCACCCAGTCCTGAGACTTGTTAGGTGTGTCCCCACCCAACAGAAGTTGAGGGCCTGGGGAAACCAGCAGCAACCCAGAGGTTTCTCAAACCCCCATCACTCTTTTGGCCATCCCCTCCCTCTCACTGTCGGCCAATCGCACCCTCCTCTTCATTCTCTTCTTTGGTGATGGCGACAGTGGAGAAATACCACCCCCCCCCCCCCCCCCCGCCAGCTCCTCCACCATACCCCTCATCTCTTCCACCAGGGCACTTTCCCCCCACTCCACTTGCTCTTCCACCATCTCCTTCTCCACCACCCCTCCCTCGCTTTCTTCTCTCTCATGCTCCTCCACTCACTTGCCTTCTTCCGCCGCTTTTCCTGGTTCTCCTACTCCCGTGCCTTCCATTTCCTTCTCTCTTCCATCCGCCGCTTCTTGCTCCTCCTCCTTCCTTGCGACCTTCCCCTCTGGGCCTGTACTCTGGTCATGAGGCGTGCTTCCTTCCCCTCCTCTTCTTCCCCCATCCCCCGCTCCTGCTCCCCCCCCAGCCACAGACGCGTATGACCTCTGACGAGCCGGGCACCCCCGCCACAGGTGTGCAAAATGGGGGCTGACGTGCATAAAACAACGTCCCCCTGTCAGCCCCCAGGGAGAACATAGCAGGAGGATGGAGGTAGCCACCATGTCCCTTTGGGTCCTCCCTGAGGAGGGCCTGGAAACCTCTCCTCCCATTCCAAAACCCAAGGGAGTCTTTGAGGTGCCTTGCTGAGGAGACGTTATCCATGTATCTCCTCAGAAAGGCCCTCACCTCTTCGTCCTTAACGTATGGGTTGTAAATGTTGACAGTTACAACCCTAAAGTTGTTCCTCGCCAGGCTTGTTATTTCATAGTGGCACATCGGCCTCTCACCTCCCACTGCTCTTGCTCTTCTCAGGATATCATCGTGTTTCTCCTCTGTATGTAGTGCCACGTCGTATGCTCCCTCCAACGAGTTGCCTTGGAGGCAAAACACGTCCTTCACCGTCAGCTTTAGAATCCCCATAAAAATTGTCCTTCCAAAAGTTTCCCGTCCTAAAGGCTCCAACTCCTTTTCCTTCCAAGCAGCCCAATCCCAGGGACCGACCGTGTTGATGTATTTTGCACCATCTCCGCAAGGAGAATAACGCTCGTTCTCTTCTCTTCCAAAACAAGGAAAAAAGAAAAAACAAAGTGACTGAGCCTATCTGGTGCAAGCAAACAAACACAGAGACAGGAACAATCACCCACAAAACACTCAAACAATATGGCTGCCTAAATATGGCTCCCAATCAGAGACAACGATAAACACCTGCCTCTGATTGAGAACCACTCCAGACAGCCATAGACTTTGCTAGAGAACCCCACTAAACCACAATCCCAATACCTACGAAAACCCCCAAGACAAAACACACCACATAAATAAACCCATGTCACACCCTGGCCTGACCAAAATAATATAGAAAACACAAAATATTAAGACCAGGGCGTGACAGTTATGAGTAAAGTTATTACTCATCTCTGTGTCCTGCGCCTGACTCCGCCTTACCTGCTACACCTAGACGCTTTGAATTGAATTTGGAAAACAAGCACCGACGTAAATCACAACAACATTTCAGAACTATTTAAAATCAGAGATACACTATTCAGGAGTTGCATGTTTTGTCACAATATTGCTTTGAACATTCATTTTATGACTGATGCCCAACTGAGCGTTCTACTCAATGCATCGTCAATGGGCGCTGACGAACATCTAATTAAAAGTGCATTTAAAGTGGCATGGAATCCCTAAGACATTTCAAAAGTAGTCAAATAATTACTAGGAAAACCTGTTGTCATCATTGTGATGTCACCAGATTGACTTTAGATGCAGTATAACTTTGGCTAGCTAGTTAAGATTGAGGGTAGAAAACCACATTTTATCTAGCTAACGTTTGCATTGCTAGCTATTTTTGATGAACTTTGCTAGTTAATGACAACATTGCCATCTCTCTGAAGTCAATTTGACGACATCATAATGCAGGCAAAGTTGTTTCCTACTAATTACTAGCCTACTTTAGCAATGTCATCATATGTCCAGGCCACTATAGTGTAATTTAGAGGAAACAGTCATTAGCCCTGATTCACAATGGTTGTGCACCAATATGGCGGAGGTGTCTTAATGACTTTCATAACAATGACATGACACGACCGAGTGACGGAGGTGCAACTGTTATGTAATAAGTAGTGTAGTAGCGTAGTGTTTATTTTTGTCTCCATCTGAACCAACAATAATTCACCTGGACTGGCCGACCACGAGGTCACAAGAGACAGCGCTGGCCCTGGACCAAGGTAAGGTTGCTGTCTCCCTGGACCAAGGTAAGGTTGCTTTCTCCCTGGGCACATGTGCATCCAATACGGTCCTCAAATGCTGATTTCTCACATTAATAGACACCACAGGAGGTTGGTGGCACCTTTATTTGGGAGGACGGGCTCGTGGTAATCGCTGGACTTGGAGTCAGTGGAAGAGTATCAAATACATCAAACATATGGATTGATACCATTCCATTTGCTCCGTTACAGCCACTATTATGAGCCGTCCTCCCCTCAGCAGCACACATCAAATCAGTTTCCAGACCAGGTAGCTAGGCCTTAGACCCCTAGACATAATGAGTCAGGTTACAGACCATGTAGCTAGGCCTAAGACCCCAAGACATTTTGGTCCTCTGTCATTTTTTCTGTCATGAAGCCCCAAAATTGCCCTCGCTAGAAGCATGTGTTTCAGACATAAGGAAGTGGATGGCTGCAAACTTTCTACTTTTAAACTCGGACAAAACAGAGATGCTTGTTCTAGGTCCCAAGAAACTAAGAGATCTTCTGTTGAATCTGACAAGTAATCTTAATGGTTGTACAGTCGTCTCAAATAAAACTGTGAAGGACCTCGGCATTACTCTGGACCCTGATCTCTCTTTTGAAGAACATATCAAGACCATTTCAAGGACAGCTTTTTTCCATCTACGTAACATTGCAAAAATCAGAAACTTTCTGTCCAAAAATGATGCAGAAAAATGTATCCATGCTTTTGTCACTTCTAGGTTAGACTACTGCAATGCTCTACTTTCCGGCTACCCGGATAAAGCACTAAATAAACTTCAGTTAGTGCTAAATACGGCTGCTAGAATCCTGACTAGAACCAAAAAATTTGATCATATTACTCCAGTGCTAGCCTCCTTACACTGGCTTCCTGTCAAGGCAAGGGCTGATTTCAAGGTTTTACTGCTAACCTACAAAGCATTACATGGGCTTGCTCCTACCTATCTCTCTGATTTGGTCCTGCCGTACATACCTACACGTACGCTACGGTCACAAGACGCAGGCCTCCTAATTGTCCCTAGAATTTCTAAGCAAACAGCTGGAGGCAGGGCTTTCTCCTATAGAGCTCCATTTTTATGGAACGGTCTGCCTACCCATGTAAGAGACGCAAACTCGGTCTCAACCTTTAAGTCTTTACTGAAGACTCATCTCTTCAGTGGGTCATATGATTGAGTGTAGTCTGGCCCAGGAGTGGGAAGGTGAACGGAAAGGCTCTGGAGCAACGAACCGCCCTTGCTGTCTCTGCCTTCCCCTCTTTCCACTGGGATTCTCTGCCTCTAACCCTATTACAGGGGCTGAGTCACTGGCTTACTGGGGCTCTTTCATGCCGTCCCTGGGAGGGGTGCGTCACCTGAGTTGGTTGAGTCACTGATGTGATATTCCTCTCTAGGTTTCTTCCTAGGTTTTGGCCTTTCTAGGGAGTTTTTCCTAGCCACCGTGGGCTATATAAATATATTTGATTTGATTTGACATAATGAGTCAGATTACAGACCATGTAGCTAGGCCTTAGACCCCTAGACATAATGAGTCAGGTTACAGACCAGGTAGCTAGGCCTTAGACCCCTATACATAATGAGTCAGGTTACAGACCAGGTAGCTAGGCCTTAGACCCCTAGACATAATGAGTCAGGTTACAGACCAGGTAGCTAGGCCTTAGACCCCTAGACATAATGAGTCAGGTTACAGACCATGTAGCTAGGCCTTAGATGCCTAGACATAATGAGTCAGGTTACAGACCATGTAGCTAGGCCTTAGATCCCTAGACATAATGAGTTAGGTTACAGACTATGTAGCTAGGCCTTAGACCCCTAGACATAATGAGTCAGGTTACAGACCAGGTAGCTAGGCCTTAGATGCCTAGACATAATGAGTCAGGCTACAGACCAGGTAGCAACATCAGTAGGCTAGTTATTGGTTTTGCAACACCATCCAAGAATAAAGGAAACATGTTTCAATGTGCAGTGGCATTGACAGAGAAAAGCCTCATGGGTAATGTAGGATAAATAAAAACGAGGAACATTATTTTGATCAGGGTTGGCATGGGGGGGGGGGGGGGGGGGGGACAGAAATACTGTAGATACTTTTGGAGAGCTGGGAAATGTGGAGCTTCAATGAAAAGTCAAGGGGAGTCGATTCCTTGCGTACTCTCGTCCATCCTCCCCTCCTTTTGAAAAAGGTCAAAGGTAGTCAAGGAGAGGAGGCTAGGAGAGGAAACGTGGGAACAATTGCGGTTGTATGAAAATACTCTTCTTCCCTAGCGCGTCATCATGACGCTAAAGAGGTGGCATCCCAAAATATATGTGTAAAGTGGTAAAAGGATATGTAGCTCGCTGTGCTTCACTTGTTATTGCTAAAAGGATGAGTAGTGTATTGTTTTGTAATGTGTGCGTGTTTTTCCTCTAGCGAGAAAACGACAGCTGTCTGGCGTACTTCAAAACTCTTCTGCTGTAGGATAAACCTGAGTATCCTCCGCTAGAGGAAGCCATCGAGGTGCGAAGGAAACTCCTCCATTCACCTATTAATGAATTTACACTCTCCTACAGCAACCACATATCGGTTTCTAGGTCATGGAGGCGTGGAGGAGGGAGGAGTCGAGAGGACAGACTTTTGCCCAATTGAGAATCTCCCAATGACTCATGACATGTATTTGACACCATGAGTTTGGTAGTTTTGAGCTGTCAGACATTATTATTTGAAACAGCAATTTAACTGACATTGTCTCTGCATTTTACTGACTACAGTCAGGAACATTATAATTGGTGAAATAGTTCCTCAGATGTTCCGTGAAGTTGACAATTATTATATCTTTCCATTTCTAAATCCTGAGAGATCGAGGGAGTTGAAAGTAACCTATGTTTAGTATGTTCTTGGAGAATGTACAAAAGAGTGAAACCTTTGTATTGAATTTGAATGAACACTTTCAGAGAGAGAGAGAGAGAGAGAGAGAGAGAGAGAGAGAGAGAGAGAGAGAGAGAGAGAGAGCGATAGATAACAGATAACAAAAAAGGAAAGTTGTGGATAAAGACATAACTTACTTTGCGCTGGAAGGATGTCAGTATTGCAAAAAGGGGAAGTATCGTAGTTACATAACCGTGCTTACCTATAATGGCTCATGACATTTAAGACTACAAATATACCTAGAACCATTACAGCAAGTAACTGTAAAAATATACCTAGAACCATTACAGCAAGTAACTGTAAAAATATACCTAGAACCATTACAGCCAGTAACTGTAAAAATATACATAGAACCATTACAGCAAGTAACTGTAAAAATATACCTAGAACCATTACAGCAAGTAACTGTAAAAATATATCCTAGAACTATCACAGCAAGTAACTGTAAAAATATACTTGGAAGCATTACAGCAAGTTAATGCCCCCTTGAACTTTGCGACCTTTTGCCACATTTCAGGCTTCAAACATAAAGATATAAAACTGTATTTTTTTGTGAAGAATCAACAACAAGTGGGACACAATCATGAAGTGGAAAGACATTTATTGGATATTTCAAACTTTTTTTAACAAATCAAAAACTGAAAAATTGGGCGTGCAAAATTATTCAGCCCCTTTAAGTTAATACTTTGCAGCGCCACCTTTTGCTGTATTGCAAATAAATAAACACATTTTTATTAAGATAAACAATCACAATATCAGAACGAGCAATGAGAGACCGGATTGTAAATACAGTATATATGTATATGCAGGTACAGTTGAAGTCGGAAGCTTACACACACCTTAGCCAAATACATTTAAACTCAGTTTTTCACAATTCCTGACATTTAACCCTAGTAAAAATTCCCTGTCTTAGGTCAGTTAGGATCACCACTTTAATTTAATAATGTGAAATGTCAGAATAATAGTAGAGAGAATTATTTATTTAATATTTTCTTTCTTTCATCACATTCCTAGTGGGTCAGAAGTTTACATACACTCAATTAGTATTTGGTAGAATTTCCTTTATTTTGATTTTATTTCACCTTTATTTAACCAGTAGGGCAGTTGAGAACAAGTTCTCATTTACAACTGCGACCTGGCCAAGATAAAGCAAAGCAGTGTGACACAAACAACAACACAGAGTTACACATGGAATAAACAACATACAGTCAATAACACAATAGAAAAAAAGTCTATATACGTGTGTGCAAATGAGGTAAGATAAGGGAGGTAAGGCAATAAATAGGCCATAGTGGTGAAATAATTACAATTTAGCAATTAAACACTGGAGTGAAAGATGTGCAGAAGATGAATGTGCAAGTAGAGATACTGAGGATGGACTATTTACAGATGGGCTATGTACAGGTGTAGTGATCTGTGAGCTGCTCTGACAGCTAGTGCTTAAAGTTAGTGAGGGAGATATGAGTCTCCAGCTTCAGTGATTTTTGCAATTCGTTCCAGTCATTGGCAGCAGAGAACTGAAAGGAAAGGCAGCCAAAGGAGGAATTGGCTTTGGGGGTGACCAGTGAAATATACCTGCTGGAGCGCATGCTACGGGTGGGTGTTGTTATGGTGACCAGTGAGCGGAGATAAGGGGGGACTTTACCTAGCAGAGACTTATAGATGACTTGGAGCCAGTGGGTTTGGCGAGGAGTATGAAGTGAGGGCCAGCCAACGAGAGCATACAGGTCGCAGTGGTGGGTAGTAATAAGGGGCTTTGGTGACCATTTCGGGTAGACTTTCACAAGCTTCCCACAATAAGTTTGGTGAATTGTGTCCCATTCCTCCTGACAGAGCTGGTGTAAATTAGTCAGGTTTGTAGGCCTCCTTGCTCACACACACTTTTTCAGTTCTGCCCACAACTTTTCTATAGGATTGAGGTCAGGGCTTTGTGATGGCCACTCTAATACCTTAACTTTGTTGTCCTTAAGCCATTTTGCCACAACTTTGGAAGTATGCTTACTTATGCTTGTTCATTTGGAAGACTCATTTGCGACCAAGCTTTAACTTCTTAACTGATGTCTTGAGATGTTGCTTCAATATATCCACATAATTTTCCTGCCTCATGATGCCATCTATTTTGTGAAGTGCACAAGTCCCTCCTGCAGCAAAGCACCCGCGCAACATGATGCTGCCAACCCCAGTGCTTCACGTGTTGGGATGGTGTTCTTCGGCTTTGAAGCCTCCCCCTTTTTCCTCCAAACATAACGATGGTCATTATGGCAGTTCTATTTTTGTTTCATCAGACCAGAGGACGCTTCTCCAAAAAGTACGATCTTTGTCCCCATGTGCAGTTGCAAACCGTAGTCTGGCTTTTTTATGTCGGTTTTGGAGCAGTGGCTTCTCCCTTGCTAAGCGGCCTTTCATGTTATGTCGATATAGGACTTGTTTTACTGTGGATATAGATACTTTTGTACCTGTTTCCTCCCCCATCTTCTCAAGGTCCTTTGCTGTTGTTCTGGGATTGATTTGCACTTTTCGTACCAAAGTAAGTTCATCTCTAGGAGACAGAACGCGTCTCCTTCCTGAGCGGTATGACGGCTGCGTGGTACCATGGTGTTTATACTCGCGTACTATTGTTTGTACAGATGAACGTGGTACCTTCAGGCTTTTGGAAATTGCTCCCAAGGATGAACCAGACTTGTGGAGGTCTACATTTTGTTTTCTGAGGTCTTGGCTGATTTATTTTGATTTTCCCATGATGTCAAGCAAAGAGGCAATGAGTTTGAAGGTAGGCCTTGAAATACATCCACAAGTACACCTCCAAATTACTCTATTGACGTCAAATCGCCTATCAGAAGCTTCTAAAGCCATTACATAATTTTCTGGAATTTTCCAAGCTGTTTAAAGGCACAGTCAACTTAGTGTCGTAAACTTCTGACCCACTGGAATTGTGATACATTGAATTGTAAGTGAAATAATCTGTCTGTAAACAATTGTTGGAAAAGAAAGACATTTGTGGAGAGGTTGAAAAACAAGTTTTAATGACTTTAACCTAAGTGTATGTAAACTTCTGACTTCAACTGTACATGGTATACAGTGTGGACAGTATGATTAGAAAATATGTGTACAGTAATAGTTATATAGCCATGACTATAATATAGTACATACAGTACGGTATGAAGTGCCTTAACAGGGCCAACACGAGCCACCAGAACAGCTTCAATGTGCATTGGCATAGATTCTGCAAGTGTCTGGAACTCCATCATGTTTTGTTGTTGTGTTTCATCCATGGTGTTTGAAAACGCTGTTTCAGGCGCCGCTCCAGAATCTCCCATAAGTGTACAACTGGGTTGAGATCTGGTGACTTTTGGCTTGCGCTACAGATGTCTGTATTGGTTCGCTACTACAGGACTCGTCCATTTATTCCGATTTTTCAGGGGGTGCTGCAGCACGCTCAGCACCCCTGCTTCCTGTGGCTATGCATTTAGCATTAGAGAAAGAGAACAGTCAGGTTGCCTTGTTTCCAGGTCATTTCATTTGAGAACTAATGTCCACCAGTAAGGAAATAAAACATCAAGGATAGCCTATGAGTCCCTGTAACAAAGCATACGGTATGGCAAAGAGGCCATAATGGTTAGAACAATGGGAAAAATCTAGCAAAGAGGTCATAATGGTTAGAACAATGGGAAAAATCTAGCAAAGAGGTCATAATGGTTAGAACAATGGGAAAAATCTATCAAAGAGGTCATAGTGGTTAGAACAATGGGAAAAATGTAGCAAAGAGGTCATAATGGTGAGAACAATGGGAAAAATCTATCAAAGAGGTCATAATGGTTAGAACAATGGGAAAAATCTAGCAAATAGGTCATAATGGTTAGAACAATGGTAAAAATCTATCAAAGAGGTCATAATGGTTAGAACAATGGGAAAAATGTATCAAAGAGGTCATAATGGTTGGAACAATGGTAAAAATGTATCAAAGAGGTCATAATGGTGAGAACAATGGGAAAAATCTATCAAAGAGGTCATAATGGTTAGAACAATGGGAAAAAATTATCAAAGAGGTCATAATGGTTAGAACAATGGGAAAAATGTATCAAAGAGGTCATAATGGTTAGAACAATGGTAAAATTCTGAAAGAAAAAGCAGTAATGCTGTAGTTACATTGTATTGGAGTTATTCCATGATGATGTGTGTTTTGTTACACAACTATAAGGAACTATTTATGTAATCGAAAACAAAAAAAACTCAACACCATTACTATGCAATAACAATGCAATAACTGAAGTACTGCGTAACAACACATCGATAATACAATGTAACTACAGCATTACTACGCAGACCAAATGAATTGAATGTTTTTTAAGTAAAAATGTTTGCTCAAAGTGACTCTTGTGCTCAGTGTTGAAACATTTACAGGGGAGTGGTGTGTATGTCTGGACACCGGTATCCTTTGAGTCACTGAGACGCTGGAAAAATCTCCCTGCCAAGTGCTGGAGGGTGCCTCATCGTTTTTGCTGGAGCTCTGGAGGCAGATCAATCACCTAGGTTACTGTCCCAAAAACCACCCTATTCCCTTTATAGTGCACTGCTTTTGACCA
Organism: Oncorhynchus mykiss; assembly: GCF_013265735.2. Lineage (NCBI taxonomy): Eukaryota > Metazoa > Chordata > Actinopteri > Salmoniformes > Salmonidae > Oncorhynchus > Oncorhynchus mykiss. Next base: position 9,188,944 of record NC_048572.1, read on the forward strand.
GGGCCCATCGAGAATAGGGTGCCATTTGAGATGTAACCTTGAAGTGGCCTTGTGAAGAATGGAAATGTCTTTTCTCTCTGGTTTCACTTGGTGACATCACGGCCAGGCCTCAGCCAATGAGGCGTTGGTTGCGGTGACCTGACGTGTGCGCCTGGGGACTGAACTCTGACCCCCTGGTCCTGGTTTCCATTGGGAGTGCTGCTGCTGTGAAAGATGAGCAGTGGGGTTTTGCTGCATGTGCCAGTGTGCTTTCTGTGAATATGAGTCCATGCACGCACATATTCATGAGCATGAGTTGTTTGTGTAAGTATAGTACTGAGTGAAAACCTGTCAAAGAATACATTTCACATTCCCTATTATATGCTTTGTATACCATTTGTCAGACATATTATGGTGATGGGAATATTGAAGCAGGGGTGTCACCAGGGGGCAGTGTGGTCTACCTCAGTGTGTGTGTCAATTTAATACCAATGCCACTAACACGATCAATAATCCCTTAAAGGCTCCACTGTTCAATAATGCATTGACATAGATAAATCAGCAACTTCCCTAGGCCTCCAAACCACGTGAAGGATGCAGGTAGGTGATTAGATAACAAGTTTCCACCTTGAAGATGAGATACGCCGGTATTCTATTGGGCGTAGTCTATTCGTAATCAAGGCTGCGGGATCTATCTATAGAACAAGACGTGTCATCAAATCAAATCAGTGCGTATGTTATTGTGGTAGGGAAAATATATTCTAGAATCTAGGGCAGTTAGGTGGCTAAATGGTCAAAATCAAAATCTACTCACAATTTGTTTATTTTTTTACACTGATCAATGTTTAAATGAATGTATCCATTTTGTGTCAACAAAGAATAACAATTCCCATTTGCTGAGGGAAAAATGTCATGGTACTTCAAATAAACTGGAGTCCATGGTTCCACCACTCAGCACTCAGAAATAAAATATTAGATTTGTTCTTAAAGAGGTACAAATGTTTGTTGTTGTAGTGGTACCCAGTAAGTTACAGGTACATAATTATACCCTTGCAGTTCGTACCTTAAAGGAGCCAATAGGGGACAAGATAGTACACGTACAAGAGCATACCTTTGGAAAAAGGTATACATTTGCCTGTTTAGGGTACCACAACAGTGACAAAGCTGTTTGTTCCTTTTAAGTGTCAAACAGTTGCAATTCAACGACTCAGACACAAGAGGTATGTGGCAGGGTCTACAGTCAATCACGGATTACAAAAAGAAAACCAGCCCCGTCGCGGACCAGGATGTCTTGCTGCCAGACAGATTAAACAACTTCTTTGCTCGCTTTGAGGACAATTCAGTGCCACTGACACGGCTCGCTACCAAAACCTACGGACTCTCCTTCACTGCAGCCGACGTGAGAAAAACATTTAAACGTGTTAACCCTCGCAAGGCTGCAGGCCCAGGCAGCATCCCCAGCCGCGTCCTCAGAGCATGCGCAGACCAGCTGGCTGGTGTGTTTACGGACATATTCAATCAATCCTTATCCCGGTCTGCTGTTCCCACATGCTTCAAGAGGGCCACCATTGTTCCTGTTCCCAAGAAAGTTAAGGTAACTGAGCAAAATGACTACCGCCCCGTAGCACTCACGTCTGTCATCATGAAGTGCTTTGAGAGACTAGTCAAGGAACATATCACCTCCAACCTACCTGACACCCTAGACCCACTCCAATTTGATTACGGCCCCAATAGGTCCACAGATGACGCAATCGCAACCACACTGCCCTACCCCATCTGGACAAGAGGAATACCTATGTGAGAATGCTGTTCATCGACTACAGCTCAGCATTTAACACCATAGTACCCTCCAAACTCGTCATCAAGCTCGAGACCCTGGGTCTCGATCCCGCCCTGTGCAACTGGGTACTGGACTTCCTGACGGGCCGCCCCCAGGTGGTGAGGGTAGGTAACAACATCTCCACCCCACTGATCCTCAACACTGGGGCCCCACAAGGGTGCGTTCTGAGCCCTCTCCTGTACTCCCTGTTCACCCACGACTGCGTGGCCATGCACGCCACCAACTCAATCATCAAGTTCGCAGACGACACTACAGTGGTAGGCTTGATTACCAACAACGACGAGACGGCCTACAAGGAGGAGGTGAGGGCTCTCAGAGTGTGGTGTCAGGAAAATAACCTCACACTCAACGTCAACAAAACAAAGGAGATGATCGTGGACTTCAGGAAACAGCAGAGGGAGCACCCCCCTATCCACATCGACGGGACAGTAGTGGAGAGGGTAGTACGTTTTAAGTTCCTTGGCGTATCACCGCCAGGTACGGCAACTGCTCCGCCCACAACTGTAAGGCTCTCCAGAGGGTAGTGAGGTCTGCACAACGCATCCCCGGGGGTAAACTACCTGCCCTCCAGGACACCTACACCACCCGATGTCACAGGAAGGCCAAAAAGATTATCAAGGACAACAACCACCCGAGCCACTGCCTGTTCACCCCGCTATCATCCAGAAGGCGAGGTCAGTACAGGTGCATCAAAGCAGGGACAGAGAGACTGAAAAACAGCTTCTATCTCAAGGCCAACAGACTGTTAAACAGCCACCACTAACATTGAGTGGCTGCTGCCAACATACTGACTCAACTCCAGCGACTTTAGTAATGGAAAATTGATGTAAAAAATGTATCACTAGCCACTTTAAACAATGCCACTTAATGTTTACATACCCTACATTACTCATCTCATATGTACATACTGTACTTGATACCATCTACTGCATCTTGCCTATGTAGTTCTGTACCATCACTCATTCATATATTTTTATGTACATATTCTTCATCCCTTTACACTTGTGTGTATAACGTAGGTGTGAAATTGTTAGATTACTCATTGGTTATTACTGCATTGTCAGAACTAGAAGCACAAGCATTTCGCTACACTCGCATTAACATCTGCTAACCATGTGTATGTGACAAATAACATTTGATGAGCGTTATTTCATATTTCCCATGGTGCCTTTCAAGTTAATTTTAGAGTTACCAGTACCACCCGTGACTGTGTTTTCTAGTGACAGAGACATGTTTGGTGCATTCAATGGTGAGTGAATAAATGTATATTTCATCATTAAAATGACAACACGTTACATATAAGGCCATACTCTGACAGCCTAGTTTTAACCCCCAATTCAGTGGTCTGAAACTGCTGGTTTGCAGGCCACATAGGATAAGTCACATTATGCTGGCTTGCAAAGTGATTAGAATACAGCTAGAGTTAGGCTATCCAAAAATTTGAACTTTCGATCACCTGCAACCTGCATTTAGAAATAACCATCAAAGAACATGAATTCACCATTTAAACCAGAATAACAATCTTAGTAACAGGTGTATGTTAAGAATGTATTTATTTGCAGCGTAAGTTCAATCAATTAATGTGCAGGCAAAAACACAGAAAAAAGCTATTCTAAAAATGTACCTGCAAAAAAAAAAGCATGCTGGGAAATATAATGGGTGTGATTTGAATGGGATGATTATACCCGTTATTTTCAAAATGTTGGCTACCATTGTTCTAGATTATTCACACATGTAACCTAAAAGGTAGCGTACAATACCATGTGAGATTATAACTGTACCTCTGAAGGTAGGCCTATTTTATGTGTATTTTTTAAATATATTTTTCCCTCTGGGAACAATACTGGTCAAAGGGTTCTTCAGGGCGGATGATGGCTCTATGTGGAACCATAATTACTCAGAACCCTTAGAGCGCTAAAAAGGGTTCTTTGCTTTTTTTGTGTGTGATAATTTAAATGTGAGGCAGTTCATTAAAATATTTTGGGGTGTGGTATTTTTGTGCAACCTTCAGTGCAAGTGTCATTCCAGCTTATGTTATGCCACTACATACTGTATCACAAGTCCACTACAGGTTACCTTCCCTGATTCAACTGCACCCAACTCCTTTCCCCAACCACCGTGAAACCACAAATGATCCACCAAATAGCAAGCATTCACTTCCTCCAAAAATGTCACACCTACTGGACCAAACATATTGTAATGAAACAGGCAAGGAGCAGGTCTCGAACCCTCAACCAACCTAGCCCGAAGACCAGCGCTCTAGCGACTGTGCCCCAAAGTCATGTTCAAGCGCAGGAGTCAATATCCGCACTTATAAACCCAGGGTCACTCCAGTATCTTTTGCATAAGCATGTCTACCAAGGCATGGATCGGGCTCTGAACATCTCACAATACTTACCCCTTTCATTTCCAGAACTCAAACTGGAAACTGTCTTTCTGTTCTATCTTGACACCAACATTCCTTCCTTGTTATTGCTAGCGTCAACAGATTCAAAGAATTTCCTCTGCCTCCCTCAGTCTTTTCTACCTCCACTCTTTCCCCTCCAATCCTCCTCCCTTAACTAATTGCCCAACTCCTTCTGAAAATATTTAACATCCCCAAGCCAAAAATCTCTTTTTAGCCTCCTAGAGAAACATGCTAAGCCTTGTACTCTCTCCACTCCAAACTCAAGCCCCAAAAAGCACAAATGATTGCAGGTGTGGCATTTAAAGGGGTAGCCTTACCTCCTTCGGGTGGATGTGATTGTTTTTAACGAGCATTGATGGAGGTGTGTGGCGACCAATGAGGGGAGGGCTCCCCTCCAGGTAGGGGGGGAATGGGAGGGGTTTTGTACAGCCTATCTGGTACAATTTACAACAATTTTTTCGATATGTACCCTAAACGTACCCCCGGGAAAAATACTGTACCCCTAACCGTATCCTTTTTTCTGAGAGTGAAGTGTGAAGCCAGTAAAAGGGATATGAAAACCGTTTGATTGTCGTATTAGCTTATCAATAAAATGCACACATGCTTGTGCCCATTAAATCTGTATTCAGTTTGTTCAGGTGAATGACAGAAGTTCTTCATGCTTTTTTGCATAATTAAGCCACGAATTCTGTGGGAGTCCCTGCAACCTTCAATCCCAAGTCAAGCACGAACAACCACAATAATTGTCTGATCACGATTCCGTGATTGCTGGCAAATTACCAACGTAACAGTTGCCTGCATCTTAGCCCGAGTCAGAACTACATAATAGTGTGGCTTCGAATATAGGCAGAAATAAATTGCTTCTTTCTTCACGGAAGTTTCTCAATCTTACATATGAATGAACCGAAAGGTAATGTTTAAACCAATTAAATATAATCTTTCATTGCTTTTAAAAGCGGGACCCACTTGTATAGGGAGCCTAGCAGATAAGGCTACATTGTCCTTTGTAGAACATGGTGCTTGTAACGGCAGGATAGTGGGTTCGATTCCCTGGACCACTCGTATGTAAAATGTATCCACGCATGACTATGAGTTGCTTTGGATAAAAGCATCTGCTAAATGGTATATACAGTGCTTTCAGAAAATATTAATGTACAATTGACTTAATCTTCATTTTGCTATGTTAAAGACTGAATTCATCCATCTACACACGATACCCCATAAAAATGAAAATGCAAGTATATTGAAAATGTAATACAGAAATATATAATTTACACAAGTATTCACACCACTGAGTCAATACATGTTAGAATCACATCTGTCAGCGATTACAGCTGTGAATCTTTCTAGGTAAGTCTCTAAGAGCTTTGCACACCTGGATTGTACAATATTTGTACATTATTATTTTTTAAATTCTTCAAGCTCTTGTCAAAGTTGGTTGTTGATCATTGAAAGACAGCCATTTTCAAGTCTTGCAATATGTGTACATTATGTCAAAACTGTAACTAGGCAACTCAGGAACAATCCATGTAATCTTGGTAAGTAAAAATATCTAAAAAGATACTTCACTTTGACATTATGGGGTATTGTGTGTAGACCAGTGACACAAAATCTCAATGTAATCCATTTTAAATTCAGGCTGTAACACAAAAAAATGTGGAAAAAGTCAAGGGGTGTGAATACTTTCTGAAGGCCCTGTAATATTTATATTATATTGATGAGCTTTGGGATGGTGCCGAAGTAGCCTAGATTTGGTAACAAGTGAGAACCACTTGTCTACAAAGGCTTAGGACCTCCTCTTTTTCTATCCTCCTCTATCTTGCTATCTAACTCCCTCTCACCCTCTCACCCTCCCTCACTCTCCCTCCCTCTCACTCTCATCCTCCCTCTCACCCTCCCTCCCTCTCACCCTCTCTCTCACCCTCCCTCTCACCCTCCCTCCCTCTCACCCTCCCTCTCACCCTCCCTCCCTCTCACCCTGTTTCCCTCTCACCCTCTCACTCTCCCTCCCTCTCACCCTGTCTCCCTCTCACTCTCCCTCCCTCTCACCCTCTCATCCTCCCTCTCACCCTCTCTCTCTCACCCTCTCACCCTGTCTCCCTCTCACCCTCCCTCCCTCTCACCCTCTCACCCTGTCTCCCTCTCACCCTCTCACCCTCTCATGACCAAAAAAAACCCACAGATATAACTGAAGTATAGACTACCGATCGCTGTCCATGGTGTTGAAATTGCGACATGCCTATGCGATTGCATGGCTATCGAATCGATGATAGGCTTTTTTTTTTGTGGTGCCAGGGCTTAACTTTGCTTTAGCTAAAGAATAAATGTTTATCGGTAGGTCTATTTGGTCATTATTTTCTCATGTTAAAAGCCTAACATTTCACAAATCTATACACAGTGTTGCAATGCTGCTATTTTAGACTGCTGGCTGGCAGCAGTAATGTAAATACTTGTTCAGTAATTAAAGTTAGAAATTCAAACATTGCAGATCGTAAAATAAATGTTTGATGCAGCAGCATACTAATCAGCTACTTATTGATTTAAAAATATATACAGACAACTGTCCTGTACAGGCAATCTGAACCTGCATGACATGAGCTGTCCTCGTGCTCTCTCCCAGCTTGGATAGAAAGTTGTGAGTAAAACCAGTCTATTAATAACACATAATACACAGAACAAAAAATAATAAAGGCATCATGCAACAATTTCAAAGATTTGACTGAATAACAGTTTTTTTTATAAGGAAATCAGTCAATTGAAATCAATTCATTAGGCCCTAATCTATGGATTACACATGACTGTGAATACAGATATGAATCTGTTGGTCACAGATACCTTAAAGAAAAGGTAGGGGTGTGGATCAGAAAACCAGTCAGTATCTGGTGTGACCTCCATTTGTCTCATGCAGCGCGACACGTCTCCTTGGCGTAGAGTTGACCAGGCTGTTGATTGTGAAATGTTGTTCCACTCCTCTTCAATGGCTGTGTGAAGTTGCTGGATATTGGCGAGAACTGGAACACGCTGTCGTTCATGTCAATCCAGAGCATCCCAAACATGCTCAATGGGTGGCATGTCTGGTGAGTATGCAGGCCTTGGAAGAACTGGGACATTTTCAGCTTCCTGGAATTGTGTACAGATCCTTGCAACATGGGGCCGTGCATTATCATGCTGAAACATTAGGTGATGGCGGTGGGTGAATGGCTGCAACACAATCTCACACTCAATTTGTGCAAATATGTCCAAAAAGTATTTCAGCAGGTTTTGTGAGTTTTTGTGCGGTTTGTGTTGCTTAATCTGTGTGAAAATGCACACATTTGTATGAGACTTAATTCGTAAGAAAATAAACATTTTTGTACGACTTCCTTCACAGGAAAATAACATTTTGGGGGGAAATCTTCGGAATAATAATTTGAAAGTTATTGGAACAATACATTTGTGGCAATGGTGTTCTACATTTCCTTTTCTTGTGACCCACATGTATTTACATATAAATAATAACATGTTAACAACCAAACATTGTTAATCAACTAGGTTGTAAGCGAAAAACGTATAATACAATAGTAGCCTGAGGAAAAAAAAAATAAAAAATGAATTCCAACGTTGTTTTCTATGCTTGTTTCTGTTTAATACTTTGTGGTACTGGTGTTATGTTGGATTTTATGAGGGTTGACTTGAGTAAAAATCAGTATTTGTCCGTTTTCTTTTGTGATCTCGATTAAGGTATTTTGGGGGGGAATGGGGATACATTTCCATGATGGGAAATTAATTCCTCAATAAATGTGGTGAAACAGAAGACCTGCAACAACAAAAAAATCTGTTTGGTTTTAAATCGCTTGGTGCAACTGCATGGTTTGTGCAACTATAACGAGTCTGGACTATGATCAATTAAGCCATACCTATAACGAGTCTGGACTATGATCAATTAAGCCATATCTATAACGAGTCTGGACTATGATCAATTAAGCCATACCTATAACGAGTCTGGACTATGATCAATTAAGCCATACCTATAACGAGTCTGGACTATGATCAATTAAGCCATATCTATAACGAGTCTGGACTATGATCAATTAAGCCATATCTATAACGAGTCTGGACTATGATCAATTAAGCCATATCTATAACGAGTCTGGACTATGATCAATTAAGCCATATTTATAACGAGTCTGGACTATGATCAATTAAGCCATATTTATAACGAGTCTGGACTATGATCAATTAAGCCATATCTATAACGAGTCTGGACTATGATCAATTAAGCCATATTTATAACGAGTCTGGACTATGATCAATTAAGCCATATTTATAACGAGTCTGGACTATGATCAATTAAGCCATATCTATAACGAGTCTGGACTATGATCAATTAAGCCATATCTATAACGAGTCTGGACTATGATCAATTAAGCCATATTTATAACGAGTCTGGACTATGATCAATTAAGCCATACCTATAACTAGTCTGGACTATGATCAATTAAGCCATACCTAGTAGAACATTTTCAAAAATAAAGAAAAACTCTTGAATGAGTAGGTGTGTCCAAACTTGACTATATACCAGAGATAAGGGACTGTTGATATTGCAACCACACAACTCAAACGCTGGTTCACCAGTATAAACGTTGTTGAAGCCCTCGAACTGTTGTCTGTTAAAGATCATCAGCTGTTTACATCTGCCAACGTATTGGCAGTCCAGTATCCATAAGATCTGTCCCCAGAGCTTCCTATACAGTTAATCTCTCTCCGTAGCGTGTTGCCTGGCAATTGAGGAGAATGATAGGCTCAATTAAAGATGCTACAGAACTGCTGTATTTTAAGCACAACTCCTTTCTGCCCAGTTTCCCTGGCGTTGCTACGGTAATCAAGCTGTTTTTTACCATCCCTGTATCTATCGCTTCGGGAGGATAAATTGTTTTCTAAACAAAAACTAATCTGATATGCGCTTCAGAACACCTGAGTAAGCTCCACTCATTTCCATCGTTCCATGCCCACTGCATTTGTTCACTGATATCCCCTCATACATTCAATCAGTTCCTTGTTTCCTTTTCACTTCTTCAGTCACATTCACAAAGCCCAAGAAACAAACAATTAGCTTCCTAGTACATATGGAAATAAAAAATGTTAATTCATGACTTTTTGGAGGGTTACTGTCAAAATTATTTATTAAATTAAAAAAGGCCCATGGGCCACCAGAGCTTGTTCCTCCATAACTTATATTTCAGATAAGCCTAGTTCGGGTGGCTACTACTGGCTATATGTCTAAAGATAAGCGGCTATAACATTGCTTTGCCTTCAATATTATGGGATGAAGATGTATTCTGGTGAAGTTATTACCATATTTGTGAGGAATAACAGGGCTACCCGTCTGGCAACGAGCCCAGGGCAGGCAGAACATGCTTTTACATCCGATCCTGCTAGTGCTACAAGTAGGTCTTATGATTCTGTTTGCTCTGGACTCCAGAGAAGTGACATGATATATCCCTAGTTGATATTGGCTGACTTTCAGCTCCAAATGCAGGTGTAAAACGCAGATTATTTCTGTCGCCTGTTTTGCGATTCGAAAATGCATCACTGTTTATGCCTGTAATGACAGGCTACATTTGCTCAGTGATTGTGTGCTGCATGTATGCAAGTGCACACGTGCATGTGCGTGCGCAAGGGTCCGAGATTTGTAGGCTACCCCTCCTTTTTGGGGGTGGTGTGACAAAAGAAAATTGAAAAACACTGCGAGGAAGTACCAGTGACATGCTCAATATGGAAGTGGTCAGATGCTAAACTACAGGACTGTTTTGCTGGCGCAGACTGGAATATGTTCCAGGATTCATCCAATGGAAATGAGGAATACACCATCTCAGTCATCGGCTTCATCAAGTGTATGTACATATCCCAACCAGAAGCCATGGATTACAGGCAACATCCGCATTGAGCTAAAGATTAGAGCTGCCGCTTTCAAGGAACGGGAGACTAATCCGGAAGCTTATAAGAAATCCCAATATGCCCTCAGACGAACCATCAAACAAGCAAAGCGTCAATACAGGATTAAGATTGAATCTTACTACACCGGCTCTGATGCTCGTCAGATGTGGCAGGGCTTGAAAACTATTACGGACTACAAAGGGAAACCCAAACGCGAGCTGCCCAGTGACGCAATCCTACCAGACGAGCTAAATGCCTTTTATGCTCGCTTCGAGGCAAGCAACACTGAAGCATGCACGAGAGCACCAGCTGTTCTGGATGGCTGTGTGATAACGCTCTCTGTAGCCGATGTGAACAAACCCTTTATTAAACAGGTCAACCTTCACAAAGCCGCTGGGCCAGATGGATTACCAGGACGTGTACTCAAAGCATGCGCAGACCAACTGTCAAGTGTCTTCACTGACATTTTTCTTTCCCTGACCGAGTCTGTAATACCCACATGTTGCAAGCAGACCACCATAGTCCCTGTGCCCAAGGAAGCGAAGGTAACCTGCCTAAATGATTATCACCCCGTGGCACTCAAGTCGGTAGCCATGAAGTGCTTTGAAAGGCTGGTCATGGCTCACATCAACAGCATCCTCCCGGACACCTTAGACCCACTCCAATTCGCATACTGCCCCATCAAATCCACTGATGACGCAATCTCAATCGCACTCCACACTTCCCTTTCTCACCAGGACAAAAGGAACACGTATGTGAGAATGCTGTTCTTCGACTACAGCTCAGCGTTCAACACTATAGTGCCCAAGAAGCTCAGCACTAAGCTAAGGACTCTGGGACTAAACACCTCCCTCTGCAACTATATCCTGGACTTCCTGATGGGCCGCCCCCAGGTGGTAAGAGTAGGAAACAACACGTCTGCCACGCTGATCCTTAACACTGGGGCCCCTCAGACGTGTGTACTTAGTCCCCTCCTGTATTCCCTGTTCACCCACGACTGCGTAGCCAAACACGACTCCAAAACCATCATTAAGTTTTCTGACAACACAACAGTGGTAGGCCTGATCACTGACAACGATGAGACGGCCTATAGGGAGGAGGTCAGAGAACTGGTAGTGTTGTGCCAGGACAACTTCTCTCCCTCAATGTGAGCAAGACAAAGGAGCTGATCGTGGACTACAGAAAAAGAAGGGCCGAACAGGCCCCCATTAACATCGACGAGGCTGTAGTGGAGCGGGTCGAGAGTTTCAAGTTCCTTGGTGTCCACATCACCAACAAACTATCATGGTCCAAACATACCAAGACAGTCATGAAGAGGGCACGACAAAACCTTTTCCCCCTCAGGAGACTGAAAAGATTTGGCATTGTCCCCCAGATCTTCAAAAGGTTCTACAGCTGCACCATCAAGAGCATCCTGACCGATTGCATCACCGCCTGGTATGGCATCTGCTCAGCATCTGACCGTAAGGCTCTACAGAGGGTAGTGCGAACAGCCCAGTACATCACTGGGACCAAGCTTCCTGCCATCCAGGACCTCTACCCTAGGCGGTGTCAGAGGAAGGCCCCAAAACATGTCAGAGACTCCAGTCACCCAAGTTATAGAATGTTATACAGCAAGCAGAACCGGAGTATTGCCTCCTTATGATCATTCTTATTGTGTTACTTTTTATTATTACTTCTTGTTTTAGCCTACTTGGAAAATATTTTCTTTATCTTGAACTACACTGTTGGTTAAGGGCTTGTAAGTAACCATTTCATGGTAAAGTCTACACATGTTGTATTCAGCGCATGTGACTAATACAGTTTGAAAAGTGGCAACTTTACACTATACATGATAGTGGCAACAAATGGAATTGGGTTGGATATAGTCATGGTAGGATACAGTATTTCTTACAATCTATTTTGACTGAAATTGTGTTGGTCGTTGTTAATAAGTGCAGTCTTTTTTACAGTTCAAAATAGTTTCGGAAAATGCGTTACTCATCAGATTGTGCCGCTCTCCCCTCTTCTTGTAAGATTGCTCAACAAGTCTGTGTTTTTTGTTTTTTTGGGGGTGTGCCCTTTTTCTTTTTGAGCACATACCCCCCCAAAAGGTCTGTGCACGGCCCTACTCATGACAGAGAGACACGCGCAGAGAGTGAGAAATATACCAACCGTGTGCGCACACACTCACACCGCTCATGGAGACGCTCCAGTCCTCCAGTGACCTGAAGCTGTTACCTCCGCTGGAAAGTGGAATCGGAACTTCGCGGTAAGCAAAGAGGCGAGCCGCAAGCTCACAGAGAAACACAATCAAGCGAACGTTATTGTTGTACCAACTCGGAGACAGGCGACCACAGCTCCACTCTTTATATCTGAGTAGCCTACATCATCCGCGGATAAATAAAGACCATAGAATAACATTAACGTTCGATAAAGGTAAGTGATGGTCCGTTTCTTCTTAGAGCTATTTTCAACCATACGTATTTTCAGCAACGATACTTATAAGCAGAATCACAAGTTTGTAGTGCGTGCCCTTTTAAGCTCTCCACTGCTTGGCTTGTGTCCAACTGTCCATTCCATAGCATTATCATGAGAGCTTCCCTATACACAAAAGCCATGTACGGAAGCTAAAATTGTTTTTTTGAGAGATAAAAAAAAATGCACGTAGAACACAGATGACAATAATCTAAGTATCAGTCATTGATAGTATATTGTAGGCTGTAGTTGATCGGTCTGTGATTTATAAATATAAATAAATTGTGTAACTTTTGAAGCCATGTGCAGATTATCATAAATGACTAAAAACAAATTAACACATCTATGACACATTATAATGTACTGACATTTTGTTTGGAACATGGCTATTTTCACAACCGAGCTGGCAATGGAACCGACTCTTATGATCCTTTGGGCAATGGTTATGCGTGATTATGTAATATACCGTGCCATGCCTTAAAACGTTCTGTCGGTAGAGACGCATATTGACAAGAGGGTTTACAAGCTTGAGTGTTATTTCTAGTTTGACATTAGTTTCACATCTGACTGTGAAATGAAAAGACTTCACTCATTTGCATGGATTTGAATTGCGCCAGGCAATGAATTGGGCGCTTGCACGCACTCTTCAGGCCAGACTCGCAGGCTACACACAGCCAGATCGCAGGCAACACACAGCCAGATCGCAGGCAACACACAGCCAGATCGCAGGCCACACACAACCAGATCGCAGGCCACACACAACCAGATCTCAAGCTACACACAAGTATTGATGCATCTGTCTGTCATATGGAAAGTTTTTTTTGTAAAAATTTATTCGTGTGAAACAAATTTCAGAAGTGCAAACTTTGCACCTGTGGTTTTCTGAATAGCACACTATTACCTTTGACCTTTATTTCAAATGTTCTACTTCCTTAAACTTTTTTTTATCCCCATTAGGCAACAATAACATGTGCAGAATATGCATAACATATGCATTTGATGAATCAGTTTAGTGTCAGTTTTGAATCTCTGATGTTTTGAGGCCCTAAGACCTGTTCAGCAACTCTAATTTGCAATGCGGTGGACTATGCTACCTGTGTCATTTCCATAGATTTGAATAGATATGGTTTTCCATATTGCCGGGAGCAGGTGAAACTAGCATCACTAGCCTTACACCTTACTTGCCTTTATATTGTTGGAGGAAAGGAGAAATTAACTGCGTCAAAGGCTCCCTCAAATTGGAGACGTTTAACTTGTCGCTCTCTGGCGACAAGGGTTGGAAAATCAATCAAGGATACTAAAAAAAAATCATGTTCCTAGTGTGTGTGGCTGAGCCACACACACACACACACACACACACACGCACACGCACACAAAGAGAAAAAATACATGCGCACATACATGCACACACAAACACAGACACACGCACATAAGCACACGCAAGCTAACTTGGACAGGAAACAAGCGAATTAGTCTTTATAATATAATAACATTTGAGTTTATTCATGTTATCTAGCTGCAAATAGTTTGATCAACGCAACCGTACAGCCTTTCTAATGATGACACCCCCACAGAGAGTTTTAGACGGGGTCTTTTGTTTCAACAGAAAATGGCACCAAACACGCATGTGCTCCTTTGATCCCCCACTCCAGTTCTTTTTGTTTGTCCCCACTCACACCTCGCGGATGAGAAGGGTACGCGCTAACAAGGGCTCTGATGTCGGCAGGGTGTGCTGCATTTGTAATTGGATTATAGTCTAATCACAATAATAAAGTGTGCAATATAAGCGCCAGTGCCAGCCCACATTAGTTGGAGAAATTCTCCTTTTAATTCATTGTCTTCTATCACGGAGACACTGTATGAATTGTTCCACATTTTGTTACGTTACAGCCTTGTTCTAAAATGTATTACGTTGTTTTCCCCCCTCAATCTACATACAATACCCCATAATGACGAAGCAAAAATATATATATATATTTTGCAAATGTATTAAAAATAATAAACGGAAATATCACATTTACTATTCAGACCCTTTACTCAGTACTTGGTTGAAGCACCTTTGGCAGCGATTACAGTGTCAAGTATTTTTGGGTCTGATGCTACAAGCTTGGCACACCTGTATTTGGGGAGTTTCTCCCATTATTTTCTGCAGATCCTCTCAAGCTCTGTCAGGTTGGATGGGGAGAGTCGCTGCACAGCTATTTTCAGGTCTTTCCAGAGATGTTCGATTGGTTTCAAGTCCGGGCTCTGGCTGGGCCACTCAAGGACATTCAGAGACTTGCCCCAAAGCCACTCCTGCATTTTCTTGGCTGTGTGCTTAGGGTCGTCCTTCTCCCTCGAATGCTCAGTTTGGCCGGGCGGCCAGCTCTAAAAACAATCTTGGTGGTTCCATAACTTCTTCCATTTAAGAATGATGGAAGCTACTGTGTTCTTGGGGACCTTCAATGCTGCATTTTTTAGACAATCCTGTCTCAGAGCTCTACGGACAATTCCGATGACCTCATGGCTTGGTTTTTGCACTGACATGCAATGTCAACCGTGGGACAATAATATAGACAGGTGTGTGCCTTTCCAAATCATGTCCAATCAATTGAATTTACCACAGGTGGACTCCAATCAAGTTGTAGGAACAACTCAAGGATGATCAATGGAAACTTCGAGTCTTTGGAAGTTTCGAGTCTCATAGCAAAGTGTCTGAATACTTACGTAAATAAGGTATTTCCGTTTTTATATATATATATATATATATACATTTGTAAATAGTCTAAAAACCTGTTTCGCTTTGTCATTATGGGGTATTGTGTGCAGATTGATGAGGAAAACATGTCATTTCATCCATTTTAGAATAAGGCTGTAACGTAACAAAATGTGGAAAAAGTCAAAGGGTCTGAATACTTTCCGAATGCATTGTACATCCATAAACAAACCAATTAGGGGCCAGGATGAGAATGTCTATAGGCCTATTAGAAGCCAGGATTAGTATGACAGTGATAGCATGAAGGGGCAGGTTGGACCATGTGGTGAACATTCTTTCTAGAAGTGCATTCGGCTCTTTAGTCACCACAGTCAGGATATTTGTTTAACACCCCTTTAGAATAAGAGCTTTGTTGACATGTGGTTGATAGTTAGTCATCCCTATTGACATAGTGTTGATTCTTGGCAGAGATCTATGTGCTGACTGAATTGGAATGTCAAGCCAGCTTCTTTACTGTAACCTTGATGAGACTATGTTATGTGTGATGAGTTACGCATCTTAATTCTGGGCCTGGTTGATCCTAAGATACGGGAGCATTGGCTGGGTGCTTGGGGCTGTGTAACAGGTACTGTACATAAACCTGTGGTGACTTTGATTATGTGGATCTCAGAATCTGTCACTGTTGTGGGCTCGGCTCCTGTCTCAAACACTTATGTCACAGCTGGCTCTCTTGGGCTATAGTACTGCACACACACACACACACACACACACACACACACACACACACACACACACACACACACACACACACACACACACACACACACACACACACACACAGATCCAATTGCCCACTCACCATTCATACCCTCTTGAGTATGGCACTCATTTCCATAAAATATGTCCTGTTTTTGGCCCTTTCCTCCACATAGATCCCTTCCAACCCCCTATAGACCATCCAATCCAACCCAGTTTGTTCACAACTGGCTCCCTAAGGTTATTCTTTGTTATTAGGACTGGGCAAAACAATAGACACATCCTTACGCTATCAACACCCACTGGCACTTTGGAGTATGGCACTTTTTCATAAAAGACATCTTGATTATTGACCGCCCACCATGTCTCCGTGGCAACAGCTGGGGTGGGGGAGAGGGGGGGGGGGGGGTGTGTGCAGTAGATTAGTCACCCCACCAAACACACACATGTGCACGCACGTTTACACACAGACACAAACACACACTAGCATTAGGACTGATGATGGCTCTGATGGTTACCAGACGTCCAAACGATCAGATACGATAACCCAGAGCATTAGGAAGCATGGAAAAGAGTGGCTCTGTGTAGTTTGATGGCTGTGAGGATCCCGTGCTGCAATGAGTTTGAACATGGCACTGGTAACAGTGTTAATAAATAGCCCATTGCTGCAGGAACTACAGTACACGTTGAAGTGTTTACTGAAAGCTGCTTTGGCCGAAAGCATCTGATTATTAATGGGACTGTGGATCCGTTTTTTTTTGTTGTTGCCTTCATTCAGGTCAAGTGTGGAGAACAGTGTTTGTACACTTTTGTTCCAGCTCAGCTTTAACACACATGTGATTCAACTAATCATGTTGTAAAATGGAAGACAACACTTAGCTGATGGTTTTATTTCGGGTGGGTTAGTGATGGGCTTGTGATGATGTTTATTCCTGTCCATCTTCCGGTTTTCTCTTCTCCCTGGCACCTAATTGATCGGTTTACCCTCATCGATTTGCCAATCACTCACTTTCCCATGTCGAAATTGTTAGTAATTGACTAACAGAATAAGACTGTACTTGTTACCATGTTCACATGTATTTTAGTGAAAGTTTTTTTTAAATACTATATAAAAAAAAATGTATAAATTAACATAAAAATAAAACTTTCCTAGGGATGAGGTGGAAGATGGGGTTGTTCTAAAAATGGTAAATTGTATTGTTTTTCATTGATTGTACCGATTGATTGACTCAATGAAAACAATTTTTCACAAAAAAATAAAAATAATCGTTTTCCAACCAAAGTAAAAATGTGGAAGTGAATATGGAGAGACTTGTTGGATGTACTATTTGATGAAAGTTCTGAACAAAATTTATGTTTTTTTCCCAGCTGTTCTCAGTGCCGCTTAGTTTTATGAAATATCTTTATCTTGGATAAAATGCATCATTTTGAAAGAAACACACACACTGTGCTAGTGATTTTCCGTTCCTGACTGAAACTAGAACTCAAAAAGGGAATAAGGCTACAACTGTACCCTTATTGTCACCGAAGCAGAACAACTTCATTTTAATGTTGAACATGTTAAACCTGAATTATTTACCTTCCCAGCAGCAGTTGCATCCTTGTTCCTGGTGTCAGACAGAGTAGGGTGAAGTTCACTGATCTTGGGTCAGTTTAGCATTTCTCCCACTAATGGTTAAGGTTAGGATTGGGGGAGAGGAAGCTGATCCTAGATCTGTACTTAGGGGAAACTTCACCCCGGAGCATGTCAGACATTATGCTCCAACTCACGCCCTCATCTTCTCTATAAAAAGAATGCTCGTTTGAATGAACATTTTTCTTGCCATGAGTCGAGCAGTGAAGACTGTAGCAAAGACTCAGTGGACAAAGATTAAGTAAAGTATACATCATTTAGACACACAAGGTTCATTTTAGGACACAGCAAAAATCTAAATGGTGTGGTTGGGCTTTGAACCGGCTACCCCCATAGCTCCATCTGCTGTAATGGAGGATATTTCCAAAATGTTAGGTAAACGTTAGGTAACATTCTCATTCAATTATTTAACCTTTTATTCAACTATTCAAGTCAGTTAAGAACAAATTCTTATTTATAATGACGGCTTACCAAGAGCACAATCTAATGATACTGTGATATCATGCAGCAGACATTACCTGAACTAAAGCTTTCCCATAACCTTTGGTAAACATTCTTGCAACACATTGCCAATTTGCTGAGAGTATTTTGTTGGTGCATGAGCAGAATCAGGCCCTGTAGCATTCATTGGCAAATGAGAAATGAAAATACGTAAGTGTACATTGGCTGTGTTTACACAGGCAGCCCAATTCTGATCTCCGACCAATTGGCCTTTTGACCAACCAGATCAGATATTTTTCCAACAGTTAGTCAAAAGATCAGAACTGGGCTGCCTGTGTAAACGCAGCCTTAATGACTGTCACAGAAAGGCCCAATTCCAAACCAATCATTCATTACTTGCCCCGGGTTTGTGCTGTCTTGCCAACTCCTATGATGAGACTCACAGCTAAAAACGGAATTGGATAGGAGTCAGGAGTATGGTACTAGATAGACTTTCCCAATTACAGTTATTCTTTGGCAGATCAAAAAGGGTCTTAGGTGATGGGCGTGGCAATGAGCATGGCCCCTCCCCCCCATGCTCCCCATGAGCATGATTGGCTGTCATTAAGCTCCATCTTGGCACTGTATTTTTTTGCATTTTTTAAAGACATTTTCATGCAATTCTACACATTTCTCCATGGAGCTGAATTCTTTTTTTTCAGCTTCAATGCTAATTTCTTGTAATTCTACACATTTCTCCATGGAGCTGAATTCTTTTTTTTCAGCTTCAATGCTAATTTCTTGTAATTCTACACATTTCTCCATGGAGCTGAATTCTTTTTTTTCAGCTTCAATGCTAATTTCTTGTAATTCTACACATTTCTCCATGGAGCTGAATTCTTTTTTTTCAGCTTCAATGCTAATTTCTTGTAATTCTACACATTTCTCCATGGAGCTGAATTCTTTTTTTTCAGCTTCAATGCTAATTTCTTGTAATTCTACACATTTCTCCATGGAGCTGAATTCTTTTTTTTCAGCTTCAATGCTAATTTCTTGTAATTCTACACATTTCTCCATGGAGCTGAATTCTTTTTTTTCAGCTTCAATGCTAATTTCTTGTAATTCTACACATTTCTCCATGGAGCTGAATTCTTTTTTTTCAGCTTCAATGCTAATTTCTTGTAATTCTACACATTTCTCCATGGAGCTGAAATAAAATGTTACAGTTCCAAAGCTAATTTCCTGCAATTTCATACATTTTGCCATGGCTAATGCTGTGTTCTTTTGCTCAAACTGTCTAGCTTTTATTTAGGTGATTGTTGGTTCTCAAGGATCATATATAGCAGCATAATTTGTATCTAGTTAGTGGTTTAAGTTTACACTGAAAGTATTTTTCCATCTCTAAAATAAATGTATGCAACCCGAAAAAGAAAAAAAAAACGATTAGAAAAATCCCTGCCAATATTGTTCACACCTGTTAAGCCCTTGGGACTAGTTGTAGGGATGTTTGGTTTGTAACGGGGCCATACTTTATGGCTTTGTTACTGTAGTGAGAAAATGTCCGCCTTTCTTTTTGTTTTGGTTTGGGTGAAGGCGAGGCTTACTGACGGGATGACAGAAGTGATGAACACCTGTGATTCGACGGTGGGAGACTTCACCGTCGGAGGTGCCCCAGCAGACGAGGGCATATCCTTTCAGGTGGGACTAATTCAAACAGACACAACAAAAACTAAAACCAACAACACACACTACAGCACAACATAAGAATCGTGTACATGCACAAACAAATGATGAGCAACACGTGCACACACACACACGCGCGCGCACACACACACACACACACATACACACAGACACACACACACACACACACACACACACACACACACACACACACACACACACACACACACAGACACACACACACACACACACACACACACACACACACACTAGACACACACACATACTCCATGTCACTCTCTCAGATCTCTCTCTTCTCCTCTCTCCTTCCCTGTAGACCCATGACAAGTGCAAATGTCCCTCCATTGCTCTAAACTGACAGCAAGGCTATTTCTGAGTGCACCTCCATCACAGCCTCCCCTTTCATCCCCCTCTCATCCTCTGGAAAAAATCCCATCTGATTTCTGCTAACTTTTTACAGTGAAGACCCAGTGACTTCAAAGACCCAGTGACTTCAAACTCAGTGACTTGTTTGACCCAGTGACTTCAAACTCAGTGACTTCAAAGACCAAGTGACTTCAAACTTCAGTAATCCCCCCCCCACACACACAGTGGTGTTTTGGAAGTAATCCCCCCCACAGTGGTGTTTTGGAAGTAATCCCCCCCACAGTGGTGTTTTGGAAGTAATCCCCCCCCCACAGTGGTGTTTTGGAAGTAATCCCCCCCACAGTGGTGTTTTGGAAGTATTCCCCCCCCACAGTGGTGTTATGGAAGTAATCCCCCCCCCCCCACAGTGGTGTTTTGGAAGTAATCCCCCCCCACAGTGGTGTTATGGAAATTATCCCCCCCACACAGTGGTGTTATGGAAGTAATCCCCCCACCCCCCACACAGTGGTGTTATGGAAGTAATCCCCCCCCCCCCCCACAGTGGTGTTATGGAAGTAATCCCCCCCCCCCCCACAGTGGTGTTATGGAAATAATCCCCCCCCACAGTGGTGTTATGGAAGTAATCCCCCCCACAGTGGTGTTATGGAAGTAATCACAGTGGTGTTATGGAAATAATCCCCCCCACAGTGGTGTTATGGAAATAATCCCCCCCCACAGTGGTGTTATGGAAGTAATCCCCCCCACACAGTGGTGTTATGGAAGTAATCCCCCCCCACAGTGGTGTTATGGAAGTAATCCCCCCCCCCACACAGTGGTGTTATGGAAGTAATCCCCCCCACACAGTGGTGTTATGGAAGTAATCCCCCCCCACAGTGGTGTTTTGGAAGTAATCCCCCCCCCCCCACAGTGGTGTTATGGAAGTAATCCCCCCCCACACAGTGGTGTTATGGAAGTAATCACAGTGGTGTTTTGGAAGTAATCCCCCCCCACACAGTGGTGTTATGGAAGTAATCCCCCCCCACACAGTGGTGTTATGGAAGTAATCACAGTGGTGTTTTGGAAGTAATCCCCCCCCACACAGTGGTGTTATGGAAGTAATCCCCCCCCCCCCCCCCCACAGTGGTGTTATGGAAGTAATCCCCCCCCACACAGTGGTGTTATGGAAGTAATCACAGTGGTGTTATGGAAGTAATTCCCCCCCACACAGTGGTGTTATGGAAGTAATTCCCCCCCACACAGTGGTGTTATGGAAGTCATCCCCCCCACAGTGGTGTTTTGGAAGTAATCCCCCCCCACAGAGGTGTTTTGGAAGTAATCCCCCCCCCCCCCCCCACAGTGGTGTTATGGAAGTAATCCCCCCCCCCCCACACAGTGGTGTTATGGAAGTAATCCCCCCCCCCCCCCCACAGTGGTGTTATGGAAGTAATCCCCCCCACACAGTGGTGTTATGGAAGTAATCACAGTGGTGTTATGGAAGTAATCCCCCCCACACAGTGGTGTTATGGAAGTAATCCCCCCCCCCCACACAGTGGTGTTATGGAAGTAATCCCCCCCCCCCCCCCCCACAGTGGTGTTATGGAAGTAATCCCCCCCCCCCCCACAGTTGTGTTATGGAAGTAATCACAGTGGTGTTATGGAAGTAATTCCCCCCCACACAGTGGTGTTATGGAAGTAATTCCCCCCCCCACAGTGGTGTTTTGGAAGTAATCCCCCCCCACAGTGGTGTTTTGGAAGTAATCCCCCCCCACAGTGGTGTTTTGGAAGTAATCCCCCCCCACACAGTGGTGTTATGGAAGTAATCCCCCCCACACAGTGGTGTTATGGAAGTAATCCCCCCCCACAGTGGTGTTATGGAAGTAATTCCCCCCCACACAGTGGTGTTATGGAAGTAATCCCCCCCACACAGTGGTGTTATGGAAGTAATCCCCCCCCACAGTGGTGTTATGGAAGTAATTCCCCCCCACACAGTTGTGTTATGGAAGTAATCACAGTGGTGTTATGGAAGTAATCCCCCCCCCACAGTGGTGTTATGGAAGTAATCCCCCCCACAGTGGTGTTATGGAAGTAATTCCCCCCCACACAGTGGTGTTTTGGAAGTAATCCCCCCCCCCCACAGTGGTGTTATGGAAGTAATCCCCCCCCACACAGTGGTGTTATGGAAGTAATCCCCCCCCCCCCCCCCCACAGTGGTGTTATGGAAGTAATCCCCCCCCACACAGTGGTGTTATGGAAGTAATCACAGTGGTGTTATGGAAGTAATCCCCCCCACACAGTGGTGTTATGGAAGTAATCCCCCCCCACAGTGGTGTTATGGAAGTAATCCCCCCCCCCCCCACAGTGGTGTTATGGAAGTAATCCCCCCCCACACAGTGGTGTTATGGAAGTAATCACAGTGGTGTTATGGAAGTAATTCCCCCCCACACAGTGGTGTTATGGAAGTAATTCCCCCCCACACAGTGGTGTTATGGAAGTAATCCCCCCCACAGTGGTGTTTTGGAAGTAATCCCCCCCCACAGTGGTGTTTTGGAAGTAATCCCCCCCCCACAGTGGTGTTTTGGAAGTAATCCCCCCCCCCCCCCACAGTGGTGTTATGGAAGTAATTCCCCCCCACACAGTGGTGTTATGGAAGTAATCCCCCCCACACAGTGGTGTTATGGAAGTAATCCCCCCCACAGTGGTGTTATGGAAGTAATTCCCCCCCACACAGTTGTGTTATGGAAGTAATCACAGTGGTGTTATGGAAGTAATCGCGCCCTGCACAAATTGTGTAATACATCCTCTCGTCGGCTCGAGCTCTTCAGAGGCCCGAGATGTTGAGATAGAAGTGACACTTGCGGCTTGCAGCTAATGCAAAGAGACTCGTTACCCCGGCATCCATTTCAAAGCTTTAAATAACATTTTAGACTAGCGGGAAATGTCAATCAGGGGGGGAGGAAGTGGAAAACATAGTTTCCCATTCAAGTCACTAGCCAAATCTCCTTACCTCTCTCACTGAGCATCATCTTGTGGCATGATTAGTCATGCTGTCTTTTCTCTGGAATGTGTTTTGAGCCCTTGGAGACTACTTGGTAAATTACACATTTGTTGGATGCCACAAAACACTAAACTGAGCATATAATCTAGGGTTAACCTGATCCTACTCCATCAATGTCTCAGATGTTACCAACAGGATTGGCTTTACTAGCAATACACCCCAACCCTTACCCTGTTTCCCAGATCTTCTCTTATTCTTTGGTTACCCCGACGTGATTGTGTTTCCAGATCTTTCCTGACTCCCATGAGCGGTTCCCCAAGCTGTCGAAGCGGCTTCCGTCCATCGTGGTGGAGCCCTCCGAGAGTGGGGAGGTGGAGAGTGGCGAGCTCCGCTGGCCCCCTGATGACCCCAGTTCCCCTGACGACGACTCCGGAGAGGTTGAGGCCCAGGCAGTAGGTGAGAACCACTAAAATCCATTTACAGCCAAGAGATGTGAAAACCAGGAGGGCTCTCCAGGAGACAATAGAATAGAATCAGTTTATTTTTCTGAAGCAAACGTCAGACAAAAGAGAGGAACTGAGGAACTCTTACTTGCTGTGCCTAATGAAGTTTAGAACATTTTAAAACTGTTCAATAGTATTGAGGTTTGTGATTTGGAATACTGGAAAAGACTAGGAGTTTGTAGGTTGTAGTCAGGGGGGGGAGCCTGTAAGCAAAATGTAGCTATCCAAATGGAATGTATTTAAATATGTGTGTTGGTGGCAGGTGGAGAACATCCCGAAGACGAAGAGCAAGTTGACAGAATGATGGGAGGAGTTTAAATCTGACTCTCGCAGTGCGGGCACCATTCCAGCCGTTCACAGTGAGTTTCTCTATGACGGACAGCAGCAAGGAGGAGGGAGGGTCTTCAGGCTAAACCCTTAATTAATAGAACCGCCAACACATTGGTAGACCTCCACACCACTTGGTGAGGCCGAGTCCTGCACGATTGTCTTAAATAGCTCTTACGTGCCAAACCTTAGTGGGTAGCTTGCTACTGTAAATCAATTGTTGCTTGTTTTACTTTTGTGTTTCACACTGCCATTTTTATTAAGTACACCCCTTTCAGAGTTTATCTGTGATCTGAAGATATTGGAATTAAAGACAGGAACGCCTCGGTATATAAAATGTTAATGTATCTGGCTATCTTAGACCAAAGTCTAGAACACTGTACTCTTATGAAAACTGTATGTATACTGTAGATATACAGATTTACACAGTGAGCTTGGAAGAGAAGAATTCATCATTGTATAGCTGTCAGCTTCTGCTCAAATGCATGTTATTATCTATTAGTACTTATTACAGTTTTGTTTTCCTTTCAAACAACAGGATTTGAAGCATCATTGTATTACAAAGCACATGTACTTGAAAAAACATAATTTTCACATAACTGGTTTTATTATTTAATATTTTGCCCAATTTCATAGTGTCTGGGATTGTTTTTGTTCATTAAACTTATAAACGCAACATGGAAAGTGTTGGTCCCATGTTTCATGAGCTGAAATAAAAGATCCCTGAATTTTTCCATACGCTCAAAAAGTTTATTTCTCTCATATTTTGTGGACAAATTTGTTTACATCCCTGTTAGTGAGCATTTCTGCTTTGCCAAGATAATCCATCCACCTGACAGGTGTGGCATATCAAGAAGTTCATTAAACAGAATGATCTTTACACAGGTGCACCTAGTGCTGGGGAAAATAAAAGGCAGCTCTAGAATGTTCAGTTTTGTCACACGACACAATGCCGCAGACGTCTTAAGTTTTGAGGGAGCGTGCAATTGGCATGCTAGATGCAGGAATGTCCACCAGAGTTGTTGCCAGAGAATTTAATGTTCATTTTCTATACCATAAACTACACATGCACAACGTTGTTTTAAAAAAAATTGTCAGTACGTCCAACAAGCCTGACGACCGCAGACCACGTGTAACCACGCCAGCCCAGGACCTCCACAACCGGCTTCTTCTCCTGCGGGATCATCTGAGACCAGCCACCCAGACAGCTGATGAAACTGAGGAGTGTTCGCTCCCTAGTGGGTGGGCCTGGCTCTTTGGCCTCAGTGGGCCTATGCCCTCCCAGGTCCACCCATGGCAGCACCCCTGCCCAGTCATGTGAAATCCATAGATTAGGGCCTAATGAACTGATTTCAATTGAGTGATTTCCTGATATGAACTGTAACTCAGTAAAATCATTGAAATTGTTGCATGTTGCGTTTATATATTTTTTCAGTATAGTTTGGAGTCTGATATTATGGTTACATTTCAAGAACAAAAACGTCTCGCTCACACCCTTTAAAATGCATTGCAACACATGCACAAACGTAGATACCAAAGCACTTCAGATAGTGGTGTTTTTATTTTTCTCAACACATAAGAACTGTATAAATGTTCTATGGGAGTGCACATTTATTTTGTATTGTTTTCAAATATTGAATTCATTTTCCTCTCTAATTACAATTGGATATTTTCAAACATTTTGCAACAGGTTATTATCCCACTTATTCACTGTATCACATGTAAATGTGTGGGATATTAACCTATTACAGCACATTAGCTAAAACACATTAGCCTGGGTATATACTGTAGCTACTGAACACTAAACCAGAATTGACCATTCATGTCTACTTAGTCTTTTCATGTCTACTTAGTCTTTTCATGTCTACTTAGTCTTTTCATGTCTACTTAGTCTTTTCATGTCTACTTAGTCTTTTCATGTCTACTTAGTCTTTTCATGTCTACTTAGTCTCTTCATGTCTACTTAGTCTCTTCATGTCTACTTAGTCTTTTCATGTCTACTTAGTCTTTTCATGTCTACTTAAAGTATTTTGACTTGTCATAGCTGGTTTTTAACCAAGATTCCACTTATGACAACTGACATGTGAACCTTCCAGAATGCCCCACTTATGACAACTGACATGTGAACCTTCCAGAATGCCCCACTTATGACAACTGACATGTGAACCTTCCAGAATGCCCCACTTATGACAACTGACATGTGAACCTTCCAGAATGCCCCACTTATGACAACTGACATGTGAACCTTCCAGAATGCCCCACTTATGACAACTGACATGTGAACCTTCCAGAATGCTCCACTTATGACAACTGACATGTGAACCTTCCAGAATGCCCCACTTATGACAACTGACATGTGAACCTTCCAGAATGCTCCACTTATGACAACTGACATGTGAACCTTCCAGAATGCCCCACTTATGACAACTGACATGTGAACCTTCCAGAATGCCCCACTTATGACAGCTGACATGTGAACCTTCCAGAATGCCCCACTTATGACAACTGACATGTGAACCTTCCAGAATGCCCCACTTATGACAACTGACATGTGAACCTTCCAGAATGCCCCACTTATGACAACTGACATGTGAACCTTCCAGAATGCCCCACTTATGACAACTGACATGTGAACCTTCCAGAATGCCCCACTTATGACAACTGACATGTGAACCTTCCAGAATGCTCCACTTATGACAACTGACATGTGAACCTTCCAGAATGCCCCACTTATGACAGCTGACATGTGAACCTTCCAGAATGCCCCACTTATGACAACTGACATGTGAACCTTCCAGAATGCCCCACTTATGACAACTGACATGTGAACCTTCCAGAATGCCCCACTTATGACAACTGACATGTGAACCTTCCAGAATGCCCCACTTATGACAACTGACATGTGAACCTTCCAGAATGCCCCACTTATGACAACTGACATGTGAACCTTCCAGAATGCCCCACTTATGACAACTGACATGTGAACCTTCCAGAATGCCCCACTTATGACAACTGACATGTGAACCTTCCAGAATGCCCCACTTATGACAACTGACATGTGAACCTTCCAGAATGCCCCACTTATGACAACTGACATGTGAACCTTCCAGAATGCCCCACATATGACAACTGACATGTGAACCTTCCAGAATGCCCCACTTATGACAACTGACATGTGAACCTTCCAGAATGCCCCACTTATGACAACTGACATGTGAACCTTCCAGAATGCTCCACTTATGACAACTGACATGTGAACCTTCCAGAATGCCCCACTTATGACAACTGACATGTGAACCTTCCAGAATGCCCCACTTATGACAGCTGACATGTGAACCTTCCAGAATGCCCCACTTATGACAACTGACATGTGAACCTTCCAGAATGCCCCACTTATGACAACTGACATGTGAACCTTCCAGAATGCCCCACTTATGACAACTGACATGTGAACCTTCCAGAATGCCCCACTTATGACAACTGACATGTGAACCTTCCAGAATGCCCCACTTATGACAACTGACATGTGAACCTTCCAGAATGCTCCACTTATGACAACTGACATGTGAACCTTCCAGAATGCCCCACTTATGACAGCTGACATGTGAACCTTCCAGAATGCCCCACTTATGACAACTGACATGTGAACCTTCCAGAATGCCCCACTTATGACAACTGACATGTGAACCTTCCAGAATGCCCCACTTATGACAACTGACATGTGAACCTTCCAGAATGCCCCACTTATGACAACTGACATGTGAACCTTCCAGAATGCCCCACTTATGACAACTGACATGTGAACCTTCCAGAATGCCCCACTTATGACAACTGACATGTGAACCTTCCAGAATGCCCCACTTATGACAACTGACATGTGAACCTTCCAGAATGCTCCACTTATGACAACTGACATGTGAACCTTCCAGAATGCCCCACTTATGACAACTGACATGTGAACCTTCCAGAATGCCCCACTTATGACAGCTGACATGTGAACCTTCCAGAATGCCCCACTTATGACAACTGACATGTGAACCTTCCAGAATGTCCCACTTATGACAACTGACATGTGAACCTTCCAGAATGCCCCACTTATGACAACTGACATGTGAACCTTCCAGAATGTCCCACTTATGACAACTGACATGTGAACCTTCCAGAATGCCCCACTTATGACAACTGACATGTGGACCTTCCAGAATGCCCCACTTATGACAACTGACATGTGAACCTTCCAGAATGCTCCACTTATGACAACTGACATGTGAACCTTCCAGAATGCTCCACTTATGACAACTGACATGTGAACCTTCCAGAATGCCCCACTTATGACAACTGACATGTGAACCTTCCAGAATGCTCCACTTATGACAACTGACATGTGAACCTTCCAGAATGCCCCAGTCTGTTATTACATGAGTTTTTTCAACATTTTATGTTGTGTTATTCATTTCGGCACAAATAAGACAACTACTATTATTCATTTAACTAGGCATGTAAGTAAAGAACAAATTCGTATTTACAATGACAGCTTACCAGGTAACAGTGGGTTAACTGCCTTGTTCAGGGGCAGTACAACAGATTTTTACCTTGTCAGCTCAGGGATTTGATCCAGCAACCTTTTGGGTACTGGCCCAACACTCTAACCACTAGGCTACCTGCCACCTATAACTGTAGGTGCTGCAGGATCAGGAGAATTATATTCCATGTTTACGTGTAGCTATGGCACATTGAAGGGAGTCGTGGCTGTCGATAAAATCTACCTTCTTTCCCTCTGCATAGAGCTTATCTCAAACATCTCAACTGACAACGCATTGACAACACTAATTACACTTTCCATCAATTATACAAGTTGTCATAATAACTACATTGTAGAATATACATGATTAAGTGTACAATACAATCATCTACGTGCTATTTGCATGGTTTACGGTAACAGTAATGACTGGTTTCTTATGGTCGAAAAAACAAACAACAATTCACTGCTATACTTCTGTTTATTAAAATACATGTTTGTTATTTGTTGTACATTATTTTGGATCTTTAAATATATAAAATATTTATTTTAACATAACATAACGTAAGATACTGTACCTGGCTATTTGTGATAAACGCTTGTGAAGAAAATAGCTTTTTTTATTCTGCATTTTGGTTGGTTGAGTGTTTCTGAGAATGGAATTGAAGCATGCCAGTTCATGTGAAGTTTTAAATGGCAGAATTGCACTGAGATGTTGATCGTAGTGGTTCAAACTGAACTTAGTTCTCTTTGTTGGAGTGTAGAGTGAGTGTTGGCTGAGTGTTATTTAACTGAGGAAAGTGGCCACTGGGTGCGTGTTTGATCAAGTTTGGACTTACCATAGAGCAGCTGGCACTATACTAATTTCTTCATCCCGTGATTGCCAGTTTTGTCCGTGTTGTGACAAATGGGCACTTTGCAGCCCACCTTTCCTATACACCTGCTGCTGGGGATGTGAGAGGAAATCAGTTGTGAGTTTTTCCCATAGAGATAGTAGAGAGCCAATCTCCAATCTATACAATGGACTCTTCTGTAACGGCATGTGGGGTGCCTATGTGGCACAAGAGCCCTCTATCCATCTTTATGGTTCTCCCCCAGCATCAGCTCTAATGTCCTGGGGTCAAGCTTGTTCACAGTTGTCTTCTGGGTTCTCAGGGTGGCCTTCTTCATCCTGGAAAGTACTTTCAGTGCGCCTGTAGGGAGAACTCCTGTCTGGGTGATGTAACTCACGCTGGCAGACACTCTCCTTGGACCATTGTTACCCCACTTGTGGCACACACTGATTGAGCCGGTCTCTTGGAAAACAAGAGCGTCTCATTGGATGAGAATAGAGTCCTGGAGAAAGACAGACATATGTATGAAGCTGAAGTTCTGTATCTAAGAAAGTCTGTCTGAGATAAAAAAAAAAGTGTGTTGTAGACTAGGCCTGTAAGTAGATTTGCTCCGGGCTAAAACTAAGCATGATAATGAAAATCAAGAAAAGGGAAACACTTTCTTGTCCAAAGATTGTGGAGAAGAAGCAACAAGAAGTAAGCAAGACGAATCCTTCATATGGCCCTCCTGTCATGTCCTGATCTGTTCAGGAGAGAGCAGCGTAGAGGGAGTCAGATAAGCAACGCACACGAAGTGCCCAGCTTTATCTTGTATGCCCTGCCAAAGACTCTGTTGAGTACTTTTCCTAAAGGAACATTGTTCGAAGAATGATAGCAATGCACCAGTGGCCTAAATCCAGCTAATTTCCCTCTGAGGAGTCTTCCTTCCTCCTCTTATAAGTGAATGATGACACCAGTGTTGAGAGTGTGCCATATAATATATACCAAGAGACCCCGCTGACCATCTGGCAAGGACCCCTGATAGTTAAGGCCAAACTTCCCCTGCAACTTGGGCCCATCAAACTTACCCTTGAGCTTTGAGGATTGGTGGTTGTTGCTGCTCTCTCTCTCTCTCCCTCTCTCTGATTGGTTGTTGCTGCTATGTCAGTACTCTCTCTCTCTCTCTCTCTCTCTCTCTCTCTCTCTGATTGGTTGTTGCTGCTATGTCAGTACTCTCTCTCTTTCTCATCAGGATTGGTTGTTGCTGCTATGTCAGTACTCTCTCTCTCTGATTGGTTGTTGCTGCTATGTCAGTACTCTCTCTTTCTCGTCAGGATTGGTTGTTGCTGCTATGTCAGTACTCTCTCTCTCTTTTCGGGATTGGTTGTTGCTGCTATGTCAGTACTCTCTCTCTTCAGAATTGGTTGTTGCTGCTATGTCAGTTCTCTGTCTCTCTTCAGGATTGGTTGTTGCTGCTATGTCAGTTCTTTCTCTCTCTCTTCAGGATTGGTTGTTGCTGCTATGTCAGTTCTTTCTCTCTCTCTTCAGGATTGGTTGTTGCTGCTATGTCAGTTCTTTCTCTCTCTCTTCAGGATTGGTTGTTGCTGCTATGTCAGTACTCTCTCTCTTGTTCTATTTCTTGCTTCCTCTCTTTTGTCCACTGAAGAGCCCTTCTCGTTCTCTCGTCTCTTGCCGTGACGTCAATCGCCCACGTCACCAAGGCAACATTAACTTGCAACACAGGCATCACAGCCGAGTCTCGTCTCCTGCTCTCGCCACGGAGCACTTAACGCTGCAGTGCTTCCATCATTACACCTGTTTAGCAAAATTAACACATCACATCTGTGCTGTAAGTATTATAAAGCCTGAACAGAACCGACCATGATTTTTCTATTCTTAAATCTACCCATTCCACCTTTTTCCACAAAAACAAAGGATGTTGATGGTAGCTCTTGGTGGTGTATTTACCAAGTTGGTTACGTAAGAGTGGCTCTCGGTGGTGGCCCATTACAGCTTGGCTGAGTGCCTTAGAGCCAGAGAGAAAAAGCACTTTCCTCTCCTCCTCTTCCTTCACCTACACAAATACAACAAGGCTTACCATGCTAGTTCACAGTGGGTCGCTACAGGCCAATTCCGCCCTCAATGGAACACGATGACCTCACTCAGAAAAATCAGATAGAGATTACTATTCAGACCATAATACAAGGATTATTGAGCACACTACCTACCATATCAGTGGTCAGTTGTCATCACATCAATGGCATGGGTCTGATGATACTTGGCTTCAATTAACCCCCTTTTAAGAAGTAGATGAGTGGCTGGAATCTGACAATGTGATGACAACAGGTCCATTAGAATATGTTCAGGCTGGTTCTACATGGGAAATGTTAATAACAGCAGGGTCAGGGGTGAATTGGTGCTTGGAGAAATAGGCATTGGCCAGAAGATACATCCACCAGCTATAGGGTTAGAAGGTGCCCAAAAATACTGTAATTACATGTTGGGAATCATTCATAAAGGCTGCCATCTTGTACAGGTCTCCCTTGTAAAAGTGCTTTATCTCAACGAGATTAACCTGTATAAATAAAGGTGAAATGAATGCATAAATTAAAGAAATCATCCCCTCAGTGGCTACTCTGACATGATAAGTAGGCTACTACGTGGTAGATCACTTCCCAACCTGGTGACCCTGCTTTTTTCGGACGAGGGACGCATCCCAAATGGCATTCTATTCCCTATGCAGCGCAGGACCTTTCACCAGAGCCTGACCAAAAGTAGTGCACTATAAAGGGATTATGCCGCCATTTGGGACTCGTGATACACTGGCAACGTGATACACTGGCAAAAGAGACGAGAGACTGAACCCCGCTGTGAAGTGGGTAGAATATATCAACACATGGCCCTTGTGATTGGTCTCAAGTGCACCGAGTGGAACATCTTCCTTCCACTTGTTTGAGTTCCGCCAGGTTGCCATAATGAAACCCCTTCCTCCATATTCGTCTGGGACTCCCCAATGCGCCGCTTTGAGGCAATTTCACAGATAAATTTACAGGCTGGGTGATGAAAAAGTCCTTTTTGAAGACCTGAAAATCACAGAGGGGAGAAGTGAGGATGAGAGAGGGAGAGAGAGGGAGGAAGATAATGTAGAGGAAATAATGACAGCTAGAAGGAGAGAGACAGGGAGAGAGAGAGAGAGAGAAATAGAGTCCTGCATTCACACGCTTTTTAGGAGAGAAGTTTGAAAATAAATTGCGTCTCGGCACTCGAAAGGAGTTGTTGGGGTGTGAAATCACAATACGCCTCATTTAATTCCAATCAACTCTCTTGTCTCCTCTATCTCTCCTCTCAGACTAAACTGACTCCTCTAAAGGAAACTAAATACCCACTTGATGATTACCTGTGCACAACCTGCCCTACATTGTCCGACAGCTTGATCACCTGTTGGGTTTTTTGATCAGCTCAGCTGTGCAATCCCCTCCCGGTTGAGGACTCTCGCCACATCCACCAACAGGTGTCACCATTACTGGTTTGAGAAATTGAGAGAGACATTTCAACCTATTCTCTTTCCATAGTCCCTAGAAGATCTTTACAATAAGTGTATGCATTGTAACTGAAGTCGAGTACCAGATAACGTGCAGCGTTTAGTAAATGACAAGCATCACAGTGTAATGTGTTTCACCATCATACATGCCCTCCCATAAGGTACATCATAAACACACCATGCACTTATACACAATTGAAGTAAACAAATGAACACACGTGTCAGAATCAAACATTTGCAGAAGTGTTTTGTGTAATGTTTTGTTTATGTGGTGCTGCAGGTAGCCTCGAGGTTAGAGCGTTGGACTCCCTGAGCTGACAAGGTTAAAACATTATTTTTTTTAAATAAAAAACGATGTAATTCAAAATATCTGTCGTTCTGCCCCTGAACAAGGCAGTTAACTCACTGTTACTAGGCCGTCATTGAAAATAAGAACTGACTTGCCTAGTTAAATAAAGGTCAAATAAATTTTAAAAAAGCGCCGAATACAACAGTGAAATACTGTGAAATGCTTACTTACAAGCCCTTAACCAACAAGGCAGTTTTAAGAAAAATAAGTGTTAGGTAAAAAATAGATAAGTTAAAAATTTAAAAATTAAAAAATGTATTCTGTGGTTCCCATAGTGGTGTGATGTCTAGGCAGAGAACTCCTGTACATTTTAAATATTTTATAGTTTTCAATGTTTTTAAATTGCATTTTATCAATTAATCTTTAATTATATTTTTTTGCACTTTAGTTTTATTAAAGAACACACAAAAAAAGACGGTCTGGCAGGTACAGCACACATCATACGTACATCCGATTGGTTACAGTAACATCATCTTTGAATAATTTTTAAGTATTGAAACCTATTTTTCCCAGTATTCCTGACCTCTCTCTTTAGAGATGTGTTAAAGTAAAGGTCATACGCTCCATATAGTTTATTTCCTTAACAATGTCTTTAGATTGGGCCTCCAACAGGTTTCCAACTTCAACTTGTCTCTATTGTGGAATGTCGTGTCGTTGACTATCATTAAATGTGAAGACTGTATATTATCAAATAAATTCTCTATGTGTAATTTAATTATGTGACTAAACTAATCATGTAACTTTAATTAACTAGGAAGTCGGGGCACCACGGGAACATGTTGTTTATAGTGTGTCAATTTCCCAAATATAACTCTTCAGATATATTCAAATCTTATCAAAACAGTCGCTTATTAATTCATTTTATTATTACGTCTCATTACTGAACGCAAACCCTTGGATATCTGCATGAACCCTAGCTTAGATCATAAATCAGCGATATACAAATTTGTTTAATTATTTATTTACTAACTAACTAATCAAATCACAGAATTACATAAACACACACACAATTAGTTAAACATTGGGTACTAACATGACACAAGGAAAAGTCCCTAGT
Organism: Oncorhynchus mykiss; assembly: GCF_013265735.2. NCBI lineage: Eukaryota > Metazoa > Chordata > Actinopteri > Salmoniformes > Salmonidae > Oncorhynchus > Oncorhynchus mykiss. Next base: position 9,223,199 of record NC_048572.1, read on the forward strand.
GGACAAAACCGATATGCCAGCTTGGTAGACAAAGGAAAAGGGTGGAGACCGCTCAAGAGCAGGAAACTCATAGAGGATTACTACACTCGTAGATATGGCTAATCCTTTGCACATGAACAACCTGTCATTCGAAAATAAATTGCAATTTACGGATGTATGTCTTGCTGTCTCTCTCTGTGGTCGCCGGTCCATCTGCTGAAGAGAGTCGACAGAAAAGTCACTGGTTGCATTCCCCAGAAGTCACAGTCTGTCGTAGTTGTTATATTGGGTACTTCAGAGTACCATTCGAAAATCTTCTTTAGATCGGCTGCGTTTACCAGACTTAAGTATTGAAACAGCTGCAGTCTGAATAATTGTTCTTTAGTTTATAGAGTTGTAACCATTTCAACGTGGGGACTCCGTCCCGATGTTCTCTGACTTGTCCTTTGGTAGAATCATAGTCCCAAAAGGGCCACGTCGAGACAGTAAGTTATCAGGTATTTCACCTAAATACAGATACTTTTTTGTTTGTTCTATGTCAAAACACATATTTCCAACGTAAGATATTATTTATCCCCAGTAGGATTCAATTGCAGGGCAGTACCAAAAGAGTGATCCGCCATTGATAGTCCACATTCTCCCCAACAAGGGTGTTGGGAGTCGGTCTGTCTTCATTTCAGTTTAGGTGTTATGAAGAAACGTGTCAAATTCTTCCAACAAAACCTTGAGTTAGTAGTGCTTGAGTCATATGTTCAACCATGTTTCATCAGTTATTTCAATGTTAAGTTCCTCCTCCCATTTCTGTTTTATGTAGTGTTTCTTCGAGGATAGAATACCCAGGTAAAGATTTGAAGTTTATTTCTATTATTTTGATACTCCCCAAGCTGTATGCGTTAGTTCATTCTTGGATCAATTTCTGAGGTCCTCGAGGGTCAATCACTTTTATTTATTTTAAAAAGTATTGTCAAACTTACAGGTACCTGTAAAAATCTTGTTCATCCAAGCCATGTTTTTACTTAGGTCCTGGAAGCTCTCTAGATCCCCATTCCTTATAATTGTGCGTCCACTGTTTACATCTGTTATACTGAGTTGCAGGGATAAAGCTGACAATTCAGCAGTTTGACCACTCTGTCTAAATTAAGTAGCTTAAAAATCCACTGTTTTATTATATTGTATATTGCTATTAGCATGTCCTTATTACCCAAAACTGGTTGTATGGGGTCTCTCTGTCAAAGTAGTCTCAATGGCTTTCCATTTAGATTTGGATTCTGAATTGCATGAACACAGCAGAGGACTCAATTGGGCTGACAAAAAAAAAAATGTTAGGCTTGGTAAATCCATACCACCCTCTCTTGTCCTTTGGTAATTGTAATGTTGTATATCTAGTTCTTGGTCTCTTACTCTTCCAGATAAACCTTGATGTCTGTTTGTCCCTAAACTGTTTAGGTGGGATTTCTATGGGCAGTGATTGGAACAAATACAGTAACCTCAGCAGTATATTCATCTGGATTATATCAATTCTACTACTAAGATCAAAAGGAGATGAATTCCACCTGTCCAGGTCATCATATATTTTCTTGTTGATGTAATTCATGTCCTAAAGTTTGGCCGTATCTTTTGATAGATTTACGACAAGACATTTAATGGATGAAGAGGTCAATTGGAAGTTATAACTCCTCTTCAGCTCTTCCTGTTGGATATGATTCTATACTAGGGCTTGGGTCTTGTGTACGTTAAGCACCTACCCTGCATATCTTTCAAATGTTGGTAAAACATTCATCAAAACATCCTTGTCTTGCCCCTCGTTATATACGTATTGTTTGTGACAAATGACCATCCATCTTTATTCTGGCCGTCGGACGTGAATACAGTATTGTGATGCACTGTATCACTTCTTTGTTGAAACCGAATCCATCCATCTTTTGGAATGCATAATCCCATCCCACTGAATCAAATGCTTTTTCTGCATCTAGACTGATTAATATAGAGCCCGTCTTCTCCTGAATGATATGGTCCATGTAGTGTTCTCCTTATGTTGTCCCGTGTCTGCCTATTTCCTATGAAACCAGTTTGATCCCCGTCAATCAATTATGGGAATATGTCCTCCATTCTTTTGGCCATTATGGATGCACACAGTTAATCATCCATGGTAAGAATTGGTCTATAGGAACTGCTTTCATTCTTATCTTTACCCTCTTTTGGAATTACAGATATTATGGCTTCTCGCCATGATGGTGCTAGACCCCCCACCCCCTCCTCCTCCAAGGTCCAGTTAAAAAAAGGCCTGTTCTCTGAAGGCGTTGACCATTTCTGAAAGGAAGACATCAGTTCCTGGAGATTTGTTTACTTTTAGATTACCTACTGCATAAACCTTTTTTTGTTTTTGATAACTTGTTGAGGGTTACCTAAAATATCTGGTGGTAACCCACGGAGTCGCAAGACTGGTGATGGCATGTCTATTTAGGCTAGTTTGAATGAAGCATTAACACAGTACCAGCATTTTATTCCACCTGCCCGGGAGATTGAAAACAGGGGGAGACTACCCGTTCGCCTCGTAGGGGACTGTTCCGGGTACTACCAAGGTGTGGTAGCCTTTTCTGGAGCTTTTACAGACGCCAGAGCATCACCCAGGTGGGTGCTACACGTTCGGGAGTTGACGATCCAGCCTACCTACAGAGAGGAGCTGAATAGTACAGACGTCAAAGTGCCTGATGAAGAGCTCGTGGCCCTATTGACATTTATCCCCGGCTGTACTCCCCCCCCCCCCCCCCCGCTCAAGCGACTGCCTAGATCCAAACGGTCTATACGCCCTATCATCTGAAGCTGCAGAAACAAATCGCCCAACAATCTGCCAGATACTTAAAATAGTTTTTTAAATGTTTTTTATTTTAAAGCTATTGAGATAGTTTGTAATTAAAAAGCGCTATATAAAATACATGTATTATTATTAATAAATGTTTAATGAGTATTTGGGAGGACATTTGGTTCTAATAAACTGCAAGGCAAAAATATTTGTGAATTGTTAAGACTGTAGGGACAGCCACAAACCAACTACCCATTTCCTTTCCAATGTGAAACACGAGTTGGGGAGTGCCGGGAGCTAAGCAGAACTAACGTTGGAGGATTTACGGAAGTAAATAGACAAAAAAGAAGAGCCACAGGTAGAAAATAGGTGTTCACACGGAAATCAGCTTTTTATGTATAGCTGTACATTTCTGTCCAACTTCTTTGCCAAGTCGGACATGCGTGGAGCCCGAATATTCACATCTCAGTTTGAGATTTACAATGTTATTACCATAGATGTAGTGAGTGCACAAAACATTAGGAACACCTTTACCTGATATTGAGTTGCACCCCTGTTCAACCTCAGAATAGCCTCAATTTGTCGGGGCATGGACTCCACAAGGTGTCAAAAGCGTTCCACAGAGATGCCGGACGTTACGAACCCCTTTGGCCCTGCAGTCTAGGGGGGGGGGGGGATGGAAACGAGACCCGTAACATATCTCATACAAATCATAACAGTGAAAAGAAGCAGTGAGAACGAATGACAACTTAAATCTACCGTCAAACACTAATGGTTTATTTGTTAAACACACGATAAAGGGGGCGGGGGGGGGGGGGGGGGGGGGGGCTGAGCTGGACCCAAGGAAAGAAGTGATAAATATCCAAAAACCCCTAAGCTAGCCTTACTTGCTTCAATAACCGCTAGCTAACTAACCAATAAAACCCTAGTTCTAACTAGGGTTCTTAGACAATGTTTTCCTACGGGTAGTGTATGCCCATGGGCGACTTGGCTTTGTATCCCCTTTTCCCACCAACAAACAAACATTAATACACCACAACAATACACATTCACACACTAACGACAACTGTGACATGTAGCTGCAAAAAAACAAAAGAGAGATCTGTAGCGACAACTGATGGGGATTCTTTTAAACCAAGGGAAAGGGGCTGTGATTGGGTAAGGGGAAAGGAGCAGGTGTGTCTTCTGATTGGCGACTGATGAGTGACACCTGTGACTAGGGCAGAAGGAAAGAAAACAAATACACACACAGGATACTTGTATCCGTAACACCGGCCCAATGCTTCCCACTGTTGACTGGATGTCCTTTGGGTGGCGGACACTTCTTGATACACACGGGAAACTGTTGAGTGTGAAAAACTCAGCAGCATTGCAGTGCTTGACACACTCAAACCAGAGTGCTTGACACCTACTATCATACCCGTTCAAAGGCACTTAAATCTTTTGTCTTGCCCATTCACCCTTCTGAATGGCCCACATACACAATCCATGTCTCAAGGCTTACAAATCCTCCTTTAACCTGTCTCCTACCCTTCATCTACACTGATTGAATTCCACAGGTGACATCAATAAGGGATCATAGACTTCACCTGGATTCACCTGGTCAGTCTATGTCAGAAAAAAGTCCCAAGAAGGCAACACCCTTGGACAGCTCTTCATCCAAAGCCATAGACTACAGCCATGTTAGCACCAACATCCCACATGAAAAAATACTATAGTGTACTATGGTGTATAGTGCCTTCAGAAAGTATTCACACCCATTGACTTACTTTACTTACATTTTGTTGCATTACAATCTGAATTCAAAATTCACTGCAAATATCCATATACACACAGTACTCATAATGACAAAGTGGAAAATATGTTTTTAGAAATGTTTGCACATTTATTGAAAATGAAATACAGAAATACCTCATTTACGTAAGTATTCACACCCCTGGGTCAATAATTTGTAGAAGCACCTTTGACAGTGATTACAGCTTTCTGGGTAAGTCTCCAAGAGCTTTATTCACCTGGATTGTGCAACATTTGCCCATTCTTCTTGTCAAAATTCTTACTCCTGAACTCATAGGCTTGCCATAACAAAGCGGTTGAATAGTTATTGACTCAAGTCATTTCAGCTTTTCATTTGAATTCATTTGTAAAAAATTTGGGAAACATAATTCCACTTTGACATTTTTTTTTTACAAACATTCTATAGTAAGTACTGCACATGATCCAGGGATACTACAGTGTGTAGTGTAGTATTCTACAGTGTACTACATTTTACAATAGAATTCTATGGTAAGTATTGTAGTATTCTATCGTAAACTGGACTATTTTTCCATGTGGGATAGAGAATATGACACTACTACCACTCTCATTTGCATTATAACTTCTTAATTCTGCCTGGTTGATTCAACACCAAAGATCAAAGAAACCAAACAAAAAGGCCAGCAGGCTAGATCTATTTCCAGCACAACATGGGTCTCCGGCCTCCACATCAGTCCAAGGGAACAGCGTGCCGGTGCCTTTCACAATCAAAGAGACCTTCCAGCAAAGACCAATGTGTGGGTTTGCCATAGAACGTCTAGATAGAAAATCAAAGGCTGTGCGAAGGCCAGGGCCGAGGGACCATTTTGGTGAGAATGTGGTGGTGGTGGGGGGGGGGGGGGGGGGGGGGGGGGGGGCGAGAGCGTTGTAGCAGAGTCATAGAGTTTGGACAACAGAGTTCGATGCCATGTTGTTGGCACTGAGCATGGCAGGGGTTCTAGCGCATTTAGAGCATTGTGCTAGCAACTGGAAGGTTGCTGGTTTAAATGCCCAAGCCGACTCGGTGAAAAATCTATTGATGTGCCGTTGAGCAAGGCACTTAACCCTAGTTGCTCTGGGTAAGAGCAACTGCTAAATGACTTACATGTTGCAGTCATTCATTCATAATGTGTCATAGATGAACCAAGGCACTCTTTTTGTTCTTACATTCCTTCCTAAAATACATACAAAGTGTAGTGCATAAATAATTATACAGACACACATACAGAAACAACCTTACCCCCACAGGTCCTCCATTTCATCCCTCTTCACTCCTATCTCTCCTTTGGGTGTACATATTTTGCACCAGTGCCGGAAGCCCCTCTGGCGTGATGTGTGTGTGTGTCTGACCCATGGGATGAGAACACACACACTGAGTCAAAGTTCACCAGGCTCCCCTGCCAGGCTGGCAGCTGTCACACGGGGGTAGCGGCTGATATTTGCAGTGGAAATGTCAGACTCAGTGGTTTCTGCCAGCTGAGCACAGACCAAGATGGGTCACTGTCTGTAGCTTATGGAGGGAGCTGGGGCCTATGTATAGCTTCTGCAGCAAGCGTGTTCAGGTGTTCTTACATTGGAGCTGTGTGTGTGTGTGTGTGTGTGTGTGTGTGTGTGTGTGTGTGTGTGTGTGTGTGTGTGTGAGCTGTGGTATATGTGAGTATTTGTGTTTTGTGTGTGTGACTTCTCCATCATGTATAGCAGGAGATTGGGCCAAATATAGGTCAGTACTGGTGACCTTTTAAAGCAGCAGGCAGCCCACGGTCCAAAACTGGCCCGCAAGTGATTTTTTGGGGGGCCCCTAAAAGTTTTTTATATTTCTAGGATTGTAGTTTTTGACTGTAAAATCACCAGGAATTCAGCCCCACCCCCAAATGTTTATTTTGAAAATCTGTTCCCAAGTATTTCCACGACTAAAGAAAATATATACTGTATGTGATCAAGGTATTACATGTTATTTTAAATCACAATCTCTTTATGGGCTTAGTTGCAGTGTACAAATGGGTATAATTAGTTCCGTCCCCCCGATCATCCAGTCGACATGTCTCCCTGTGGCACTCACAACATGAATGAGTCTCGACAGGAATATTTATTTCTCACATAGAACGCACAACGGCAAACTAAAAGGGTAAATAACTAGGTAAACCATGGGGTTGTCGGATTTTGCTCTTCATCACTCTTCTTGTTGGCAGAGGTAAAGTAAATGTGGACATTTCTAGCATCTTAAAAGTGCGCCTCAGTAGAAATATTTTTTCCTGTTGCATATTTTTTGGGGTGTGGCAGAAACAATTTCAAAATGGTGGTGCGCCACAGCTGAATGAAAACAGGGGAAACACTGAAAGTATATCCCTTCTCAGTCATAAGACAATATTTAACCTGAGCCACCACACAAAATCATAAATGAGTTTACAGTTTACTCAACGCTGACTAGTAAGGTGCCCCTGTGTGCGTGAGGTGTTTTGAACTATAACTCTATCTCAATGTTGCAGTAATTCCATTTAGATCCATTTCAAAGAAGTTATTGGAATCATTCAATCATTCATTCCAGAAGAGAACGACACGTCATAACATGGATTAATTGGAATCTTTCTGGTAACACTTTATTTGGATTCTCTACAGATTATCTACAGTAACATTTGAACTAACCCTAGCTCTAACCCTAACCTTAACCTTAATCTTAACCATAGACTTAACCTAAACTTAGCCTAAACTTTACCCTAACCTTTATTCTAAACCAAACCTAAAGATGGCACCGTACTGGATGGCCACTGTTTTACAAGCTCTGACCCAATTTTGCCATTTTGTGATTCTTTTGTCGTTTATATTTACTTCCTTTTCACCAAATGTATCCATTATAATTTCTTACAACCAACAAGGACTTCTGAACATCAGATCGGGAGTTACTTACAGTATCTCAATTCTGGCTTCGATACTCCCCGGCTCTTTCTGTGATTCCAACCAATTTTTGGGCCATCCAAGAGGAAACGACAGTGTTACAGAGGCAAGAGAAAGGGGATCCTGGCGAGATTAAGGTGAAGGGAAAACTGGCCACCTCTTCCCTCCATTTTACTCACCAATCACTTAAAAACAAGATGGATGACCTCTTATCGTGGATTTGCAACCAACGGGACACTCGAAATTGCAATATTCTCTGCTTTCTGAAACATTGCTCTCAGACAAGATACCCCAACTTGATGGATTCTCCATTCACCGTACAAACAGGACAGTGGAGTCAGGGAAATTGAGAGGGGGAGGGGTTTGCCGCTTCATCAACAACAACTGGTGTGCTGATTCTAGCGGTGGATGTGTCGACCCATTGCTAACCTGTTATGGAATACCTGATGGTCAAATGCGGACCCTTCTTCCTCCCGAGGGAGTTCTCAGCTGTTATTGTCACTGTTGTAAACATTCCACCTCAGGACAAGGAAAACTGTCACTTAATTAACTATACGAGGCTATAAACAAGCAGGTCCTCAATGATGTTAATATTTCCCTTGATTCTAAGCAATGTTGTGTTGCTATTTTTATTGACTTGGCCAAAGCTTTTGATACGGTGGACCATTCTATTCTTGTGGGCTGGCTAAGGAATATTGGTGTCTCTGAGGGGTCTTTGGCCTGGTTCGCAAACTACCTCTCTCTTAAAGAATGCAGTGTATAAAGTCAGAAAATCTGCTGTCTCAGCCACTGCCTGTCACCAAGGGAATTTACCAAGGCTCAGTCTTAGGCCCCACACTCTTCTCAATTTACATCAACAACATAGCTCAGGCAGTAGGAAGCACTCTCATCCATTTATATGCAGATGATACAGTCTTACACTCAGCTGGCCCCTCCCTGAATTTTGTGTTAAAAAGCTCTACAACAAATCTTTCTTAGTGTCTAACAAGCTTTCTCTACCCTTAACCTTGTTCTGAACACCTCCAAAACAAAGGTCATGTGGTTTGGTAAGAAGAATGCCCCTCTACCCACAGGTGTGATTACTAACTCTGAGGGTTTCGAGCTTGAGGTAGTCACCTTATACAAGTACTTGGGAGGATGGCTAGACAGTACACTGTCTTTCTCTCAGCACATATCAAAGCTGCAGGCTAAAGTTAAATCTAGACTTGGTTTCCTCTTTCGTAATCGCTCCTCTTTCACCCCAGATGCCAATGCACTCTATACTCCTCTGTAAACTGGTCATCTCTGAATACCCGTCGCAAGACCCACTGGTTGATGTTTATTTATAAAAACCTCTTAGGCCTAACTCCCGCTTATCTGAGATATCTACTGGAGCCCTCATCCTCCACATACAACACTCGTTCTGCCAGTCACATACTGTTAAAAGTCCCCAAAGCACACACATCCCTGGGTCGCTCGTCTTTTCAGTTCGCTGCAGCTAGCGACTGTAACGAGCTGCAACAAATTCATTAATTCAAAGACTCAATCATGGACACTCTTACTGACAGGTGTGGCTGCTTTGCATGATGTATTGTTGTCTCTACCTTCTTGCCCTTTGTGCTGTTGTCTGTGTCCAATAATGTTTGTACCATGTTTTGTGCTGCTACCATGTTGTGTTGCTGCCACCATGTTGGGCTGCTGCCATGTTGTGTTGCTAGCATGTTGTTGTCATGTTGTGTTGTTACCATGCTGTGTTGTCATGTGCTGCTGCCTTGCTATGTTGTTGTCTTAGGCCTCTCTTTATGTAATGTTGTGTTGTCTCTCTTGTTGTGATGTGTGTTTTGTCCTATATTTTTTTTATAAAAGATATAAAAACAAATCCCAGCCCCCGTCCACGCAGGAGGCCTTTTGGTAGGTCGCCATTGTAAATAAGAATTTGTTCTTAACTGACTTGCCTAGTTAAATAAAGATTAAATAAAATAAAAAATATTACACAGGCTCCGACGTCGCATGTGGCAGGGGACTACAGTTCATTACGGATTACAGATGAAAAACAGAATAGTGATCTGCCCAACGATGCCTCTCTACCAGATGAACAGGATACATTTTATACAATAACAACATCGTGCCGGGGTGTGACGGCCGGGGTGTGACGGCCTTCACCGACCCAGATGACCTGGGTTATATCTCTCTCCAAAGCCAACTTGAGTTAAGTCTTTAATCAGGTCAACACCCGCAAGGCATCGTGGCCTAACAGTATTTCAGGGCCCGTTCACAAAGCATGAGCAAACAGCTGGCAGGTACATTCACGATAATTTTCAATCTCTCCTTGTCCCAATCTGTAATCCCCCTGTTTTAAGATGACCATCAACCTTCCTGTTCCCAATAACTCTAAGGCTTCATGACGCAATGTCTACCACCCTGTAGAGCTCACATCTATAATCACGAAGTGCTTTGAGAGGCTGGTTACGGCACACATCAACTCCATCATCCCAGACACCCTAGACCCACTCCAATTTGCATACCGCCCCAACAGATCATTAGATGACACAATCTCAAATCCACTTCACACAACCCTCACCCACGGTACAAGAGGAATACCTACGTGAGAATGCTGTTCATTGACTACAGCTCAGTGTTCAACACCATTGTCCCATCCAAGCTCGTCACTAAGCTTAGGACCCTGTGACTAAACACCTCCCTTTGCAACTGGATACTGGACTTTCTGACGGGCTGACGACAGGTGGTGAGGGCAGGCAACATCACCTCCACGACGCTGACCCTCAACACAGGGGTGTGTGCTTAGTCCCCTCTGGTACTCCCTGTTCACCCACTACTGCGTGGCCACGCATGACTCCAACACCGTCATCAAGTTTGCTGATGACACAACAGTGGTAGGCCTGGTCACCGGCGATGATGACACCCTACAGGGAGGAGGTCAGTGACCTGGCAGTGTGGTGCCGGAACTACAACCTCTCCCTCAACGTCAGTAAGACCAAGCAGTACCGGTGCATCAAGTCTGACACCAACAGGCTCCTGAATAGCTTCTATCCCCAAACCATATGACTGCTAAATAGCTAACTAAATAGCTAACAGATAGGCTACACTGACTATCTGAGTTGACCCTCGTGTATTACTTTATGCACACTCACAGGGCCTTACACACTAATGCACACTGACATTTCAACACACACACAAACAGTCACTTCTAGACTATGGTGGTCTGTTTGAAACATGTGACTACTACAGACTGGGTCGGGGAGAGGTTGAAAATGTCAGTATGAGTCCTGGTAATCCGTCTGGCACTGTGGCCTTGTGAATATGAACCTATTTAAAGATCTTACTCACATCGGCTATGGAGAGCGGGATCACACAGTCGCCCGGAACAGCTGGTGCTTTCATGCATGGTTCAGTGTTGCTAGCCTCAAAAAGGGAATAGAAGGCATTTAGCTCCTCTGGAAGTCTTGCATCATTGGGCAGCTCGTGGCTGGGTTTCTCTTTGTAATCCGTGATAGTTTGCAAGCCCTGCCACATCCGACGAGTGTCAGAGCTGGTGAAGTATTGCAGCTTTGCCTGTATGTACGGTCACTTTTTGGACTACGTCATTGATGCACTTATTAATAAAGCCAGTGCCTGATGTGGTAAACTCTTCAATACCATCGAATGAATCCCGGAACATATTACAATCTGTGCTAGTGAAACAGTCCTGTAGCTTAGAGTTTGCTTCATCGGACCACAACTGTATTGAGTGCATCACTGGTACTTCCTGTTTGAGTTTTCACTTGTAATCAGTAATTAAGAGGATGGAGTTATGGTCAGATTTGCCAAATGAAGGGCGAGGGAGAGCTTTGTATGTGTCTCTGCGTGTGGAGTAAAGGTGACCTAGAGTTTCTCTGCCTGTAAATGCACAGGTGACATGCTGGTAGAAATTTGGTAAAACGGATTTAAGTTTGCCTGCATTAAAGTCTCTGTCCACTAGGAGTGCCGCCTCTGGATGAACATTTTCTTGTTTGCTTACGGCCTTATACAGCTCATCGAGTGCGGTCTTAGTGCCAGCATCGGTTTGTGGTGGTAAGCAGACGTCTATGAAAAATATAGATGAAAACTCTCTTGATAAACAGTATGGTCTGCAGTTTATCACAAGGTATTCTAACTCAGACGAGCATAATCTCGAGTCTTGTTGACAAAGAGACACACTCCGGTCTCTTCAGCTTGCCAGACGCAGATCCACTTCCTGCAGATGTACAGAAAAAAAACAGCTTGATTTTTATTTTCCATGTTCGTTCAGCCACGACTCGGTGAAACATAAGATGTTACAGTTCTTCAGATCACTTTGATAGGATAGTCTAGAACAGAGCTCAATCATTTTATTTTCCAGTGATTGCACGTTTGCCAATAGACTGGAGGGTAATGGCAATTTATCCATTCCCCGTCAAGTTAGATATTCCACACGTCGATCCCTATAGCGCCGCCTTCCGCTTCCTTCGAGTGACGGGCCTGGTCTGGGATGAAGATTATGTCCTTCATATCAGATTAGTTGAAATAGAAGTCCTCATCCAAATTGAGGTTCCCTGTTTTGATGCCCAGAAGCTGAATTCCGTCATAGAAACGGTGGCCGAAACATTATGTATAAAAAAGTTAGGGTCAACTAAAAAAAATAGAAAAAACACAAACTATACTGACTCTACACACACACCCACTCACATACTATCATATGTTATACTCTGTTGATCGTATATCCTGATGCCCAGTCACCTTACCCCTACTGTATCTACCTCTGTAGCTCCAGTATCCCTGCCCATTGTAAATATGGTGCTTGAACTGACTGACCGCACATATACAGTGGGGCAAAAAAGTATTTAGTCAGCCACCAATTGTGCAAGTTCTCCCACTTAAAAAGATGAGAGAGGCCTGTAATTTTCATCATAGGTACACTTCAACTATGACAGACAACATACTATTTTGCCCCACTGTAGTATGTTTACTTACTTTCTCTTCTGATTTCTTATTTTTATATCTTGTGTGTTTTTCTTCTGCCTTATGTTATTTTTTGTTGTTGTTTTACAATATTATTGATTGTGATTGTTATTATTATTGTTGGGTTTAGAGCTTGCAAAAAAAAAGGCATTTCACTTTACTTGTGCATGTGACATTAAAACTTCAAATTTAACCCTAACCTTAGCAAGCAGTTGCTCATCAACACATAGTATGCCCATGTGTCCAAATAAAAGTGTGATCGCCTTTCCTGATGTCACAGTTAAAATGTCTGATTAACGTCACAACAAGACCCCATATTGGCATGAAACTTGAACGTAACCTTCTCATTCTCTCGTCTTCGGTCTTTTCGACCATTCGCCACACGCTGTCCAGATAGCTCATCCCTTAATAATACAAAACCGGAGCTCCGTCTCGTCCCCTCGGCACCATGAATATTTCAACACCCATGTGTCTTATTCACGCTATCGTCATCTTTCTCTTGATCCCCAGGTGCAGGAAGGAAGATGAGCCGGGGAGCTATTTATGACCCACTAACGGCCCATCAAAGGCCCCTGTTGCCATAGATGCCAGCCAGACTTTATTGTGTGGCTGCGTGTCCCCTATAGTACCCTAACCCCTATATAGTGCACTACCATTGGGTGCCATTTAGGACGCACACTGTCTGCATGAGTGACAGGTGAGGTAAAGTGTCTGCACTTTTCCCTTCCCATAATCCCATAAGCCTCCGCTCCCCACCACCCCAGGGGCTAATTGGGGTTGGTGGCGGGCGCTGCTGCGTGGCAAACAGCAGGAAGCTCCATCCTAAAAAAAACCCGCCTCACCCATCCTGATGCCAGGGGAGAGAGAAAGACACGATGGGGGACGGGGACAGGGGGGGTCCAGCTGTGCCAGCAGACACACACAAGCATGTACGAGTAGGCTGCGAGTACGTCTCAACCGCACCAACGGTGGTGGTGCACACGCACCTGTGCACAAATGGGTGTGTGCTCATGTAGGTGCCTATGGTATAATGTAGGGTACATACTACTGATGTAAATTAGCCACTTTTAGCCAATCACACTACAGGATGTTTTAGAGGCAGTCAGTTTAATCGTACGTGACAGGCAGGTTCAGGCAGAGATATTTATATGGTTGGCTTCTCCTTTCAGACTGACTCTATTCTCCAGTTTGTGTTGGCAGTAGAGACTTGTTCCATCCAAATGTAATTGGATTCTGGATCATAGTGTTTGTGTGTGTGTTCAAGGTGTCTTATTTCCTAAGTGGGCAAACCCACACACTCTACAGATAGTGTAGTGTTTGGAAAAGATGGTTGACTTTATTATAATGTAGAGCTGAATGCTGAATCCACCGCTGGCTAATGTAGTACATTACCATTAGCTTCATGCTCCTACAAAAAATGCCAGCAGATGTTGAACGTTGCCAAATAACCAGCTAACAAACTTCAAACTGTCTGGGTGAAACACCCTAGGTACACCCTACATATACATTTGGACAGTGATGCTACAATTAAAAAAAAATTGGTTTTATACTCCAGCATTTTGGATTTGAGATTAAATGTTTCATACGTGGTGACAATACAGAATATTTTAGGGTATTTCATTTTTTATATATATAGTATCAGTCAAAACTTTGGACACACCGACTCATTCAAGGCGTTTTCTTTATTTTTAGGATTTTTTACATTGTCCAATAATAGTGAAGACATCAAACCTATGAAATAACCCATATGGAATCATGTAGTAACCAAAAAAGTGTTAAACAAATCAAAAATATGTTTTAGATTTTAGATTCTTCAAAGTAGCTTGAACACGCTTGGCATTCTCTCAACCAGCTTCACCTGGAATGCTTTTCCAACAGTCTTGAAGGAGTTCCCACATATGCTGAGCACTTGTTGGCTGCTTTTCCTTCACTCTACAGTCCAACTCATCCCAAACCATCTCAATTGGTTTGAGGTCAGGTGATTTCCGGAGGCAAGGTCATCTGATGCAATACATCATTTTCACAGCCTGGAGGTGTGTTGGGTCATTGTCCAGTTGAAAAACAAATGATAGTCCCACAAAGTGCAAACCAGATGAGATGGCGTATCACAGCAGAATGCAGTGGTAGCCATGCTGGTTACAGTATGTGTGCCTTGAATTCTAAATAAATCACTGACAGTGTCACCAGCAAAACATCCCCACACCATCACACCTCCTCCTCCATGCTTCACGGTGGGAACCACACATGCAGAGATATATACAGTGCCTTGCGAAAGTATTCGGCCCCCTTGAACTTTGCGACCTTTTGCCACATTTCAGGCTTCAAACATAAAGATATAAAACTGTATTTTTTTGTGAAGAATCAACAACAAGTGGGACACAATCAGGAAGTGGAATGACATTTATTGGATATTTCAAACTTTTTTAACAAATCAAAAACTGAAAAATTGGGCGTGCAAAATTATTCAGCCCCTTTACTTTCAGTGCAGCAAACTCTCTCCAGACGTTCAGTGAGGATCTCTGAATGATCCAATGTTGACCTAAATGACTAATGATGATAAATACAATCCACCTGTGTGTAATCAAGTCTTCGTATAAATGCACCTGCACTGTGATAGTCTCAGAGGTCCGTTAAAAGAGAGCATCATGAAGAACAAGGAACACACCAGGCAGGTCCGAGATACTGTTGTGAAGAAGTTTAAAGCCGGATTTGGATACCAAAATATTTCCCAAGCTTTAAACATCCCAAGGAGCACTGTGCAAGCGATAATATTGAAATGGAAGGAGTATCAGACCACTGCAAATCTACCAAGACCTGGCCGTCCCTCTAAACTTTCAGTTCATACAAGGAGAAGACTGATCAGAGATGCAGCCAAGAGGCCCATGATCACTCTGGATGAACTGCAGAGATCTACAGCTGAGGTGGGAGACTCTGTACATAGGACAACAATCAGTTGTATATTGCACAAATCTGGCCTTTATGGAAGAGTGGCAAGAAGAAAGCCATTTCTTAAAGATATCCATAAAAAGTGTTGTTTAAAGTTTGCCACAAGCCACCTGGGAGACACACCAAACATGTGGAAGAAGGTGCTCTGGTCAGATGAAACCAAAATTGAACTTTTTGGCAACAATGCAAAACGTTATGTTTGGCGTAAAAGCAACACAGCTGAACACACCATCCCCACTGTCAAACATGGTGGTGGCAGCATCATGGTTTGGGCCTGCTTTTCTTCAGCAGGGACAGGGAAGATGGTTAAAATTGATGGGAAGATGGATGGAGCCAAATATAGGACCATTCTGGAAGAAAACCTGATGGAGTCTGCAAAAGACCTGAGACTGGGACGGAGATTTGTCTTCCAACAAGACAATGATCCAAAACATAAAGCAAAATCTACAATGGAATGGTTCAAAAATAAACATATCCAGGTGTTAGAATGGCCAAGTCAAAGTCCAGACCTGAATCCAATCGAGAATCTGTGGAAAGAACTGAAAACTGCTGTTCACAAATGCTCTCCATCCAACCTCACTGAGCTCGAGCTGTTTTGCAAGGAGGAATGGGAAAAAAATTCAGTCTCTCGATGTGCAAAACTGATAGAGACATACCCCAAGCGACTTACAGCTGTAATCGCAGCAAAATATTTGATTTGTTAAAAAAGTTTGAAATATCCAATAAATGTCGTTCCACTTCATGATTGTGTCCCACTTGTTGTTGATTCTTCACAAAAAAATACAGTTTTATATCTTTATGTTTGAAGCCTGAAATGTGGCAAAAGGTCGCAAAGTTCAAGGGGGCCGAATACTTTCGCAAGGCACTGTATATATATTTTACATTTATTTAACCTTTATTTAACCAGGAAGGGCTCATTGAGATTTAAAATCATCCATTCACCTACTCTGCATTTTCACAAACACACGACGGATGGAACCAAAAATCTCAAATTTTGACAGATTTCCACTGGTCTAATGTTCCTTAGTTTGTGTTTCTTGGCCCAATCAAGTCTCTTATTCTCATTGGTGTCCTATAATAGTGCTCTCTTTGTAGCAATTCGACCATGAAGGCCTGATTCACGCAGTCTCCTGTGAACAGTCAATGTTGAGATGTGCCTGTCACTTGAACACTGTTAATTATTTATTTGTTCATTAGACTGGTAACTCTAATGAACTTATCCTCTGTAGCAGAGGTAACTCTGGGTGTTCCTTTCCTGTGGCGGTCCTCATGAGAGCCAGTTTCATCATAGCGCTTGATGGTTTTTGCGACTGCACACGAAGAAACTTTCAAAGTTCTTGAACTTTTCCGGATTGACTGACCTTCACGTCTTAAAGTAATGATGGTCTGTTGTTTCTCTTTCCTTATTTGTTCTTGCCATAATTTGAACTTGGTACTTTACCAAATACCGCTATCGTCTGTATACCACACCTACCTTGTCACAACACAAGCACATTAAGAAGGAAAGAAATCACACAAATTAACTTTTAACAAGGCACACCTGTTAATTGAATCGCATTCCAGGTGACTACCTCATGAAGAAGCTGGTTGAGAGAATGCCAAGAGTGTGTAATGCTGCATCTCAAATTTGTTTAACACTTTTTTGCTTACTACATGATGTGTTATGTGTTATTTCATAGTTTTGATGTCTTCACTATTATTCTACAATGTAGAAAATAGTACAAATAAAAAAAAACCCTGGAATGAGTAGGTGTGTCCAAACTTTTGACTGGCACTGTATATATTGCACCAGTAATATGCGTAATGTCTTTTGAACTGCTAGAAACAAGCCATTTTCTCTGTAGTAATGGTGAAAACATAATGGTCATGAATCTGCGCTCAGTTTATTCTCTATGGCACTCGGAGGCTGCGGTACAGCGAAGTCTATTATCACAACAATTATTATCTGGGGGATTTTTTTCTCGGCCACACAGCAAGATATTTACAAGCAATTTATAGCAGACCGAAATGGCTTGTGTCAACTTGAGTTAGCTAACTAGTTACGTTAGCTAAGAAAACATACAGTAATTCAACCTTGGCTAACAATAAAGTTACTTTTAAGCAAGTCAAGGTATCTACCAAGCAGCTGCTGAAAATATTATTCCACTTCACAACCCTTTCAAGAAGATACAGTGCCTTGCGAAAGTATTCGGCCCCCTTGAACTTTGCGACCTTTTGCCACATTTCAGGCTTCAAACATAAAGATATAAAACTGTATTTTTTTGTGAAGAATCAACAACAAGTGGGACACAATCATGAAGTGGAACGACATTTATTGGATATTTCAAACTTTTTTAACAAATCAAAAACTGAAAAATTGGGCGTGCAAAATTATTCAGCCCCTTTACTTTCAGTGCAGCAAACTCTCTCCAGAAGTTCAGTGAGGATCTCTGAATGATCCAATGTTGACCTAAATGACTAATGATGATAAATACAATCCACCTGTGTGTAATCAAGTCTCCGTATAAATGCACCTGCACTGTGATAGTCTCAGAGGTCCGTCAAAAGCGCAGAGAGCATCATGAAGAACAAGGAACACACCAGGCAGGTCCGAGATACTGTTGTGAAGAAGTTTAAAGCCGGATTTGGATACCAAAATATTTCCCAAGCTTTAAACATCCCAAGGAGCACTGTGCAAGCGATAATATTGAAATGGAAGGAGTATCAGACCACTGCAAATCTACCAAGACCTGGCCGTCCCTCTAAACTTTCAGTTCATACAAGGAGAAGACTGATCAGAGATGCAGCCAAGAGGCCCATGATCACTCTGGATGAACTGCAGAGATCTACAGCTGAGGTGGGAGACTCTGTACATAGGACAACAATCAGTTGTATATTGCACAAATCTGGCCTTTATGGAAGAGTGGCAAGAAGAAAGCCATTTCTTAAAGATATCCATAAAAAGTGTTGTTTAAAGTTTGCCACAAGCCACCTGGGAGACACACCAAACATGTGGAAGAAGGTGCTCTGGTCAGATGAAACCAAAATTGAACTTTTTGGCAACAATGCAAAACGTTATGTTTGGCGTAAAAGCAACACAGCTGAACACACCATCCCCACTGTCAAACATGGTGGTGGCAGCATCATGGTTTGGGCCTGCTTTTCTTCAGCAGGGACAGGGAAGATGGTTAAAATTGATGGGAAGATGGATGGAGCCAAATATAGGACCATTCTGGAAGAAAACCTGATGGAGTCTGCAAAAGACCTGAGACTGGGACGGAGATTTGTCTTCCAACAAGACAATGATCCAAAACATAAAGCAAAATCTACAATGGAATGGTTCAAAAATAAACATATCCAGGTGTTAGAATGGCCAAGTCAAAGTCCAGACCTGAATCCAATCGAGAATCTGTGGAAAGAACTGAAAACTGCTGTTCACAAATGCTCTCCATCCAACCTCACTGAGCTCGAGCTGTTTTGCAAGGAGGAATGGGAAAAAAATTCAGTCTCTCGATGTGCAAAACTGATAGAGACATACCCCAAGCGACTTACAGCTGTAATCGCAGCAAAATATTTGATTTGTTAAAAAAGTTTGAAATATCCAATAAATGTCGTTCCACTTCATGATTGTGTCCCACTTGTTGTTGATTCTTCACAAAAAAATACAGTTTTATGTCTTTATGTTTGAAGCCTGAAATGTGGCAAAAGGTCGCAAAGTTCAAGGGGGCCGAATACTTTCGCAAGGCACTGTATATATATTTTACATTTATTTAACCTTTATTTAACCAGGAAGGGCTCATTGAGATTTAAAATCATCCATTCACCTACTCTGCATTTTCACAAACACACGACGGATGGAACCAAAAATCTCAAATTTTGACAGATTTCCACTGGTCTAATGTTCCTTAGTTTGTGTTTCTTGGCCCAAGCAAGTCTCTTATTCTCATTGGTGTCCTATAATAGTGCTCTCTTTGTAGCAATTCGACCATGAAGGCCTGATTCACGCAGTCTCCTGTGAACAGTCAATGTTGAGATGTGCCTGTCACTTGAACACTGTTAATTATTTATTTGTTCATTAGACTGGTAACTCTAATGAACTTATCCTCTGTAGCAGAGGTAACTCTGGGTGTTCCTTTCCTGTGGCGGTCCTCATGAGAGCCAGTTTCATCATAGCGCTTGATGGTTTTTGCGACTGCACACGAAGAAACTTTCAAAGTTCTTGAACTTTTCCGGATTGACTGACCTTCACGTCTTAAAGTAATGATGGTCTGTTGTTTCTCTTTCCTTATTTGTTCTTGCCATAATTTGAACTTGGTACTTTACCAAATACCGCTATCGTCTGTATACCACACCTACCTTGTCACAACACAAGCACATTAAGAAGGAAAGAAACCACACAAATTAACTTTTAACAAGGCACACCTGTTAATTGAATCGCATTCCAGGTGACTACCTCATGAAGAAGCTGGTTGAGAGAATGCCAAGAGTGTGTAATGCTGCATCTCAAATTTGTTTAACACTTTTTTGCTTACTACATGATGTGTTATGTGTTATTTCATAGTTTTGATGTCTTCACTATTATTCTACAATGTAGAAAATAGTACAAATAAAGAAAAACCCTGGAATGAGTAGGTGTGTCCAAACTTTTGACTGGCACTGTATATATTGCACCAGTAATATGCGTAATGTCTTTTGAACTGCTAGAAACAAGCCATTTTCTCTGTAGTAATGGTGAAAACATAATGGTCATGAATCTGCGCTCAGTTTATTCTCTATGGCACTCGGAGGCTGCGGTACAGCGAAGTCTATTATCACAACAATTATTATCTGGGGGATTTTTTTCTCGGCCACACAGCAAGATATTTACAAGCAATTTATAGCAGACCGAAATGGCTTGTGTCAACTTGAGTTAGCTAACTAGTTACGTTAGCTAAGAAAACATACAGTAATTCAACCTTGGCTAACAATAAAGTTACTTTTAAGCAAGTCAAGGTATCTACCAAGCAGCTGCTGAAAATATTATTCCACTTCACAACCCTTTCAAGAAGATACAGTGCCTTGCGAAAGTATTCGGCCCCCTTGAACTTTGCGACCTTTTGCCACATTTCAGGCTTCAAACATAAAGATATAAAACTGTATTTTTTTGTGAAGAATCAACAACAAGTGGGACACAATCATGAAGTGGAACGACATTTATTGGATATTTCAAACTTTTTTAACAAATCAAAAACTGAAAAATTGGGCGTGCAAAATTATTCAGCCCCTTTACTTTCAGTGCAGCAAACTCTCTCCAGAAGTTCAGTGAGGATCTCTGAATGATCCAATGCTGACCTAAATGACTAATGATGATAAATACAATCCACCTGTGTGTAATCAAGTCTCCGTATAAATGCACCTGCAATGTGATAGTCTCAGAGGTCCGTCAAAAGCGCAGAGAGCATCATGAAGAACAAGGTACACACCAGGCAGGTCCGAGATACTGTTGTGAAGAAGTTTAAAGCCGGATTTGGATACAAAAAGATTTCCCAAGCTTTAAACATCCCAAGGAGCACTGTGCAAGCGATAATATTGAAATGGAAGGAGTATCAGACCACTGCAAATCTACCAAGACCTGGCCGTCCCTCTAAACGTTCAGCTCATACAAGGAGAAGACTGATCAGAGATGCACCCAAGAGGCCCATGATCACTCTGGATGAACTGCAGAGATCTACAGCTGAGGTGGGAGACTCTGTCCATAGGACAACAATCAAGCAAGTATATTGCACAAATCTGGCCTTTATGGAAGAGTGGCAAGAAGAAGCCATTTCTTAAAGATATACATAAAAAGTGTTGTTTAAAGTTTGCCACAAGCCACCTGGGAGACACACCAAACATGTGGAAGAAGGTGCTCTGGTCAGATGAAACCAAAATTGAACTTTTTGGCAACAATGCAAAACGTTATGTTTGGCGTAAAAGCAACACAGCTCATCACCCTGAACACACCATCCCCACTGTCAAACATGGTGGTGGCAGCATCATGGTTTGGGCCTGCTTTTCTTCAGCAGGGACAGGGAAGATGGTTAAAATTGATGGGAAGATGGATGGAGCCAAATACAGGACCATTCTGGAAGAAAACCTGATGGAGTCTGCAAAAGACCTGGGACTGGGATGGAGATTTGTCTTCCAACAAGACAATGATCCAAAACATAAAGCAAAATCTACAATGGAATGGTTACAAAAAAACATATCCAGTTTTATATCTTTATGTTTGAAGCCTGAAATTGAAATGTGGCAAAAGGTCGCAAAGTTCAAGGGGGCCGAATACGTACGCAAGGCACTGTAGAACGTGACTTAAGGAGACAAAGGGCACTTTCATTGCTATAGGCACCCTATAAATATAATTGTATACATTATTGTATTGAAACTACACATTACAATGGTGCGTCTTAGGGTGTCAATTGGATCAATCGGAATCTGAATTCCGATTAAATAATGCAGAGTTAAGGACCAAGAAACTTCCATCCTTGAAGATGACTTGGAATAATAAGTCTATGACAGCAGCCACTATAGCTTCATTGTCTCAAACGATTCCGCAGGTGAAAAAGACGGATGTGGATGTCCTGGGCTGGCGTGGTTACACATGATCTGCGGTTGTCAGGCCAGTTGGACGTACTCACAAATTGACGTTGGTGGCTTATGGTAGAGAAATTAACATTCAATTATCTTGCAACAGCTCTGGTGGACATTCCTGCAGTCAGCCTGCCAAATGCATGCTCCCTCAAAACTTAAGCCATCTGTGGCATTGTGTTGTGTGACAAAACTCATGTTTTAGAGTCGCCTTTTATAGTCACCTGTGTAATGATCATGCTGTTTAATCAGCTTCTTGATATGCCACACCTGTCAGAGGGATGGAGTATCTTGGCAAAGGAGAAAAGCTCATTTTAGAGAAACACATTTCTTCACATCTTTAATTTCAGGTCATGAAACATGGGACCAACACTTTACATGTTGCACAACAAGATCCCACAAACAATCATGGACATGTCAATCCTTAGGTTAGATGTTGGCATGGTAGCAAGTTCTGTACATGAAAGACTGCTTTATTGTCTGTCTGTCACACTGAAAAATGGAAATGGAATTAAAAAGAGCTGCATTTTAAGTGACTTACTTGTAAGGTAGGTGGACCAATCAAACATGTTAATGTGTATTAGGCATTCTACTTTAGGTTGAGTTCAACGTATGAACAGAACAGGTAAAAGTCAAAGTACTAAACCACTGGGCAAGGCAGCCTAACATATGCAGAAAACAAATGTTCACCTTTATTATAAGATAGCCTTATTGTTTAGTATAGTATAAGTACGGTGTTATAGTCCAGAGTGTTTAAAGATGCCTGTCTGCTCCACCTGTTACTGAGGAAACGGCAACCGGGTCAACCTCACCCCAGGGTGAGACATGAGAGCGGCATCCGTCAGTCGATGAATATGCATGACCAATCATCTCCATTACAACCTCATCAGGGAACAGAGAAATAGAGGGATCGAGAGCAGGCCCAAGAGATAGACGAGTCCACCCAATCCCGCTAAAATAAGCTCTCTCTCTCCCTCTCTCTCTCTCTCTCGACCGTTCTTATCATTATTATCCTCAAGCACTTTTAATATACAGATAAGCAGAGAAAGAGAGAGTAAGGAAGAGATGGAGCTAAAGAGTGGGGAGAAAGAGGTTGAGAGAAGCACAGTGGAGAAAGACAAAGAGAAGGAGAGAAATAGAAAGAGAGAAGGCATAAGGAGATGGTGAGGTTTCATCCGAAGAGCCGGATTAAAATGAATACATTCTAATCAGCCGCTAGCCTATATTTAACCTGCTGGACACCAGCCCACACACACACTCATCTGCCTATGAACAATGGACAAATGGGGCGGGGTAGGGTAAATGGACGTATTAAGCCAATGTACCTATTAAGCCCGCTCCCGTTTTTTGGATTAAAATAAAAATATTTTTTTTTGTGCTGTCTAATGTCACAAACCTGTCAACTCTGGTGAATAAATTTGGAGTGGACAGAAGTCACTGAGGTGGAGAGTGCAGGACAAGGTCAGGGTGGAGAGGGAGCTCAAGTGTCTTCAGGTAGTCTGTAGTAATACAAGTTGAACTAACAGCGTAGGTATGAATAAGAGATGGGAGACAGCATAAAAGTGCACTAACAGGAATTAATTGAGCATCTTTAATACAATCTAAAAAAAAAAATCCCACTCTTTATCCCTTTAGATCTAAGGCACTGCATATCAATGCAAGAGGTGTCACTACAGTCTCTGATTCAAATCCAGGCTGTAACCCATCTGGATGTGATTGGGAGTCCTGTAGGGTGGTGTGCAGTGTTGGCTCAGTGTTGTCTTGGTTTGGCAAGGGTAGGTGGTTGTTGTTTATAAGAATGTGTTCTTAACTAACTTGCCGAGTTAAAGAAAAACATACAATATCTGTCCTCATACAGAACAAATGGGTTGGAGACTCCTTTCATTATCTGCGGCCCTGGACATCTGACCTCTATTAAATAAAGGCAGAAAGATTTAGATTTGGGGAGAAAGTGTGACAAATGACAGACAGATAATTTGTGGTAACATCATATTCAGTAATAATATTTTGACACTACGTGCAATTTTACATAACACCTCTTGTAACGACACCATTTGTAATCTGATATCTCATGCATAAGGCAATAGTAATTTTCTTTACGGTTATTTTAATTCGGCGTCACTAAGACACGTGACGCCCAACTTCCATCAACACGCCTCCAACGCCACTAGGGGCGATAAAGTCCTAGACCACAGCTATTCTACCCACAAGCAAGCATACAAGGCCCTCCTTCGTCTCCCATTTGGCCAATCAGATCATGACTGTGCTCCTGCTTCCTGTTTACAAGCAGAAACTCAAACAGGAGGTACCAGTGACTCGCTCCGCTGAGAAATGGTCATCAGAATTAGAGATGATGCTACAGGACTGCTTTGCGCTGATTGGAATATGTTCCGAGACTCCGCCGATAACGTCGGCGAGCTAAATCAGTGATGTTGTCCCCACAGTGAGGGTTGAACTCAAGGCATTTTTACCAGATGAACTCAATGCATTTTATTCACGCTTCAACAATAACAACAACGTGCCGGGCATGAGGGCTCCCATCGACTCAGAGGACTGAGTGATCTCGCACTCTGAGGCCGACCTTTAATCAGGTCAACAATCGCAATGCCAGACAGTATTCCAGGGCGCGGTCTCAGAGCATGCGCAGAACAGGGATCAAACCCAGGTCAGTAGTGACGTCTTTAGAGCTGCGATACAGTGCCACAGATCGCTGCGCCACTCGGGATGCCGAGTCACAGTCATTTTCAACCTCTCCTTGTCCCAGTCTGTAATTCCCGAAGTTGACCACCATCATTCCTGTTCCCAAGAACTCTATGGCTTCATGTCACAATGGCTACCACCCTATAGCACTCATATCTGTAATCATGAAGTGCTTTGAGAGGCTGGTTATGGCACACATCAACTCCATTATCCCAGACACCCTAGACCCACCCCAATTTGCATACCGCCCCAATAGATCCATAGACGGCGCAATCTCAATTACACCCCCCTCTGCCATTACACCAACCAAGATAAGAGGAAGACCTATGTGAGATTGCTGTTCATTGCCTACAGCTCAATGCTCAACACCATAGTGCCTTCCAAGCTCATCACCAAGCTTAGGACCCTGGGACTGAACACCTCCCACTGCAACTGGATTTTGGACTTCCTGACGGGCCTTCCCCAGGTAGTGAGGGTAGGTATGGTTAGTCCCCTCCTGTACTTCCTGTTCACCCACGACGTCATGGCAACGGAAGACTCCAACCAAATCAAGTTTGCTGATGACACGACGGTGGTAGGCCTGATCACTGGCGACGATGAGACAGCCTACAGGGAGGCTTAAATTGGTCCACACACGAGCACAGTCGTGAAGAAGGCTCAACAATGCCTCTTCCCCCTCAAGAGGCTGAAAAGGTTTGGCAAGGGCCCTCAGATCCTCAAAAAGTTCTACAGCTGCATCATTGAGAGAATCTTGACTGGCTGCATCAACGCTTGGTATGGCAACAGCTACGCCCTCGGTCACATGGTGCTGAGTTCCCTGCCATCCAGAACCTGTATATCAGGTGGTGTGAAAGGAAAGGACAATCTTTAGTCTGACACCAACATGCTTCTAAACAGCTTCTATCCACAAGCCATAAGACTGCTAAATAGCTAACAAAATGGCTACACAGACTGAGTTGACCTTTGTATTTTAACCATGTGTTTGATGTGTTGGATACCATTCCATTGATTCTGTTCCAGACATCACTATGAGGTGCCACCAGCTGCCTGTGATGCACCCACATTTATACTGACTCTACACACACAAACAACCACACACACACACACGCACGCACGCACACACACACACACACACACACACACACACACACAAACAACCACACACAAGCACGCACGCACACACACACACACACAAACAACCACACACACACACACACGCACGCACACACACACACACACACACACACACACACACACACACACACACACACACACACACACACACACACACACACACACACACACACACACACACACACACACACACACACACACACAAACAACCACACACACGCACGCACGCACACACACACACACACAAAAAAACGCACACACAAACCCCTGCTGCGAACTTCATAAAACTCAATATCTTGTTTGGACCAGAAGTAATCAGATGATTTATGATGATTTGTTTGCAACTCGTTTGGAAGCAGGTACCATATTTTTGGTTCCATTTACCAAAACAGCCGTGTGGTTTTCATTGAGACTGGTACAAACAAACAAAAGCTCAGTGGAAAACCTGCTCTAGTACTCTTGTCTAACATTACCATTGTACTTTATGTTCCACAGGGATTTCATATCTTGCTGATTTATCTCTCTGTTGGTTTCCAGAGCTTCACAGAAAGTAAAGGTGTAACGAAATCAAATCTTGTAAACTAGAAAGGTTAGTCTTTGGTATGAAATGAAGCGTATGAGACGATGACAGGGCAAAACCTTTGATCATAATCTGAGTGCATTTTCACAAATTGGATTATGCAGATGTGTGTCTTTTGCCATTTAATCAGGGCACAAAAATATGAAGATAGTAACCATGTAGTTTACATGCAAATGCAAATCTTGAACATCCTGGCCTTTATCATAAAGGGCACTTCCTGCCACAGGAAGTCTTGCTTATGGAGCAACAGAAATATCCACTATTCCTCTCGAGGCTCCTCCCAAAGCCAGACTTACCTATGCTTATCTCTGAACATTTGACACTATGGACCTTTGATCTTTCTCCCCATCGAAGTAAATACAAAACAGAACAGTGAATTGTTTACTAGGAAAGGGATTTACCTGCTAAAACCCCAACATTCTGTCCTATAGCCAAAAACTCACAGACACTAATTTACACACAACACACGCAGAAAGAGAGAGAACTCGCAGTCACACATCAGCTAAAGCTGCTATAAGCTGCAATGCCATTTTAACCAATGGGGAAGAGTGGATGAGGCCCTTCAGATGGGAGAGATAATAATGAGTACATTTACATTTGGACAAGGCAGGCTTTCAAATGAGGGTACACACACACACGGGGGGGGGGGGGGGTTGATTAGGGGGCTGATTAGGGGACTGCCCTCTGGTTACCAGGGTGATTATCATCCTGTGTCCCTGCTCACTGAGCGAGCGACGGGGGACAGAGTGGGGCATCTGAATCCACCCCCTAGCATTCACATTCCTCTCCCCCCAGCTGACTGCCACGTCTGGACAATGACAGTGCCCCCAGCAGACATCAGGAATTTGATCTAAATTCAGATTTACTTTCTACAGCATCCAAATTATTAAAACTAGTCTCTGGGCCTAAATTCTGAATCAGGGAGCATGTAAGACAATCCATATTCATTTCCATTAATATTTTCACGTGTTATCTTTGAATTATATTCAATTGCTTCCCAACCTTATGACATAGAGGTTTAAAACATACAGTATTCTGATCACTGACATCTCATCTCACTTTTTGGAGCAAGTAAGACAAAATGTTATTCCCATCATGCAATAGGTATTGAAAAGTACTGATCAGCACTGATCAACAACTGCTCAAAATGAACGCTCTCAAATGAGCCCAGAGACAGGAGGCAAAAGAGGCCAATAGCAGGCTTACTCGTGCTGACGCGCTTTTCAAACGTTTGACAAATCCTGCATATTATCAGTATTTGTATTATGACTAGCATGTAAACAATATTGTGCTGCCATCATTGCAATGGCCTCGATGTCTATGTCAGAACGCTGGGAAGCTTTTGAATTGGATAATAAAACATTTGAAATATAAATGGCAAAATATTGAAATATTCAGATTGGCTAAACTATTTGACAGAAATTAGTTTGATCTTTTAATTGCACTTAATAAAAATATAACCCCAAATCAAATCAAACAAATATTATTTGTCACATACACATGGAAAAAAACAACAAAAAACGGCATAGTTTCCTAGGAACGCGAAGCGAGTCGGCCATCTCTGTCGGCGCCGGAAGTTCCCACAACAATTTCAAAGATTTTACATAGAAGTATATCAGGGGTGTGGATCAGTATCTGTTGTGACCACCATTTGCCTCACACATCTCCTTCGCGTATAGTTGATCAGGCTGTTGGTTGTGGCCTGTGGAATGTTGTCCAACTCCTCTTCAATGGCTGTGCGAAGATGCTGGATATTGGAGGGAAGTGGAACACGCTGTCATACGCTTCAATCCAGAGCATCCCAAACATGCTCAATGGGTGACATGTCTGGTGACTATACAGGCCATGGAAGAACTGGGACATTTTCAGCTTCCAGGAATTGTGTACAGATCCTTGTGACATGGGGCAGAGCATTATCATGCTGAAACATGAGGTGATGGCGGCAGATGAATGGCACAACAATGGGCCCCAGGATCTCGTCACGGTATCTCTGTGCATTCAAATTGCCATTGATAAAATGCAATTGTGTTTGTTGTCCGTAGCTTATGCCTGCCCATACCATAATCCCACCGTCACCATGGGGCACTCTTGTTCACAACGTTGACATCAGCAAACCACTCGCCCACACAATGCCATAAACGCTGTTTTATTTCAGCTTGTGAAACATGGGACCAACACTTTACATGCGACGCTTATACTTTTGTTCAGTGTAGATTTCCGCGGGGGCACGGACATTGACTCTAGGGGGGTAAAAACCTTGCCTTAATGAGAGTAGTGTCGACAGAGGCAGAGGCAATCTGCAATGCAGGAGGAGGCAGAGACCAAGAGGAAGCAAGCAGAGAGAGAGGCTTTCCGAGCATTTGGAGAGTAAAAACCACCAACACTTGAAAAAAGAGAAACTGTGGCTTCTAGACAATGGGGACCACCCCTCAGAGCCTGGTTCCTCTCTAGGTTTCTTCCAAGGTTCTGGCCTTTCTAGGGAGTTTTTCCTAGCCACCGTGCTTCTACATCTGCATTGCTTGCTGTTTGGGGTTTTAGGCTGGGTTTCTGTACAGCACTTTGTGACATCGGCTGATGTAAAAAGTTGCAAATGCGCGCTGTACGTTACTTAGTGATACGTCATGATGTAACGTACAGCGTCAGAGGGGTCCGTTTTTTCATCTTTTCTCCAATACTGTTAGGCTATTACCATGTCAATCAACGCTGAATCGAAACGTAGTTCACACTCCGGATTTTGATGCCAGCAAAGTTACTACAGTTCCATTCGTTTTCATTGTAGCCTCGTTTGAATGTTGCGGTTACGCACATTTCTACAGAATAGGGTGAGTTTATAATTATGCTGACAGGCCTGCAGCAGCTAATGTTACGTAGGAATGTTAGCTGTGAAGAAGTTTTGCTACCTAGCTAGCAATCTGGCTTTGTTCACGCCACCTTAAATAGCTAGACTGAAGTTGACATAGTCATGTTTGCTGAAAGAGAAATGTCACTCCCTGTATTTTCTCTGATGTGTGTGTGTGTGTGTGTGTGTGTGTGTGTGTGTGTGTGTGTGTGTGTGTGTGTGTGGGTGTGTGTGTGTGTGTGTGTGTGTGTAGATTAGATTAGATAGTTTGGCATATTATGTGTGCGTTTGTGTGCATGCGTAACACATTTACAACCAACTGATATATTTGGGTTATGTAGATGTTTGTTTTTTCAAGATGACATCATTATCCCTGAAAACGTTTTTCACCATGGAGACAGGAGTCAGAAGAAGAGGTACATGTAAACACATGCTATTTCTAAGCTATTTTTAATTTCAAGCCACAATAATCATTCCTGAGGCCATTTTGGATATAAAATTGAGAATATAGTGATTATTGAAGAATATACTATAACTAAAGCTTAATAGCTTTAGTACAACTGCCTTCCTATTCTTTCTACCACAGACGAACGTTACACCACCGGGACCGTGAAGGAGCTGTGCCATGAGCCAGGATGTGGAGCAGGTGTCATCAGTTCATCCCAAAACGGAAGTGATTTTTTTTCTCTCCATCAAATCAAATCAAACTGTATTTGTCACATGCACCAAATACAATACAGTGAAATGCTCACTTACAATCCCTTAACACAACAATTCCGTTTTAAGAAAATATATAAAAAAAAAGTGAGATAAGAATAACTAATAATTAAAGAGCAGCAGTAAATAACAATTGCGGGGCTTTATACAGGGGGTACCGGTACAGAGTCTGGGGCACCGGTGTCGAGGTAATTGAGGCAATATGTACATGTAGGTAGAGTTATTAAAGTGACTATGCATAGATAATAACAGAGTAGCAGCAGCGTAGAAGTCTGTGTAGGGGGGGGGAATACAAATATTCTGGGTAGCCATTTGATTAGCTGTTCAGGAGTCTTATGGCTTGGGGGTAGAAGCTGTTTAGAAGCCATCACCATGGAAACAGTGTGTTGCGAGCCAATGGGGGAAGTGGGAGTCCCAGACCAGAGTGGGAAAGTTGTTCGGAGGGAATATTTTGGTACCATCAGCAGTTTTCCTTACTGGCTGCTACCACGGCACATTTGTGGAAACTTGTCACCTCCTCAGCCTGGTGTCCATGTCGTGGTGACAGTTCACCAACATACAGCACCTCTACTTTGTGTCAGAGGTTAACCACATGTGGACCCTGCAGACGGAGGCTATTCTGGCTTCAATTGGTGTCCAGTCCACTGATTGTATCCGGAGACGCACGCTGAGATGCGCGAGGCCACTGTGCCTCCTTCAGCTCTCACACCATCCTGGACTGCTTCTCACCTGATCCTCACCCAGGAGACAGTGGATGGGGCCGATGTGAAGAACAGCTACTGGTTGGAGACGGAGGGTTTAGAGAGATGCCTGCAACATATTGAGGTAATCTATAAGCATTTTCTTTATTTTTAAACAATTAATATCGTTATGCAATGTGTAGGTACCTTTAGTAACAATGCTTTTTATTATCATCCTAACAGGCCCATGGATGCGTAGTCGAAACTCTGACCACCGACAGGCATGCAAGTGTGAGGGTGTTCTTGAGGGACTCCAATCCTCATATCTGGCATGAGTACTACCTGTGGCACAATGCCAAAGGTGTGAGGAAACAGCTGTTGGCCATCGCGAAGCCAGAGGTACTATGAAATATTTTATAGTAAGCTCAGAACCCCCCAACTTGTCACGATATACTGTAGGAATTAATTTGGTTCTATTTGTTTTTTACAAATTCATTTTCAGACAGAGGCGATAATTCAAGTCAATGACTCGGGTGTCTCATTTGTTCCTGGTCTGTCTCAGGTACTGCCATGGGTGAGGGCAATCACACACCACGTGGGATACTGTGCCACCACTGCTGGTGGAAGAGTCCGGCTGGCGAAGGAAAAAGGGATCACTGCAGTTCACCACATCACAAATGAGCACCCGCAACAGACCTCTCCGACCTACCCACCCGAAGAGGAAGAAACACGACCCTGGCTGATCACAGCATCAACAGCTTTTGAGAAAGTGAGAAACATCATCCCCAACTTGAGATTGCTAAAGGATCTCTGTAAATACACTACATGTCCAAGAGTACGTGGACACCTGCTTGTCGAACATCTCGTTCCGAAGACATGGGCATCAATATAGAGTTGGTCCCCCTTTTGCTGCTATAACAGCCTCCACTCTTCTGGGAAGACTTTCCGCTAGATGTTGGAACATTGCTGCTATTACAGCCTCCACTCTTCTGGGAAGGCTTTCCACTAGATGTTGGAACATTGCTGCTATTACAGCCTTCACTCTTCTGGGAAGGCTTTCCACTAGATGCTGGAACATTGCTGCTATAACAGCCTTCACTCTTCTGGGAAGGCTTTCCACTAGATGTTGGAACATTGCTGCTATAACAGCCTCCACTCTTCTGGGAAGGCTTTCCACTAGATGTTGGAACATTGCTGCTATAACAGCCTCCACTCTTCTGGGAAGGCTTTCCACTAGATGTTGGAACATTGCTGCTATAACAGCCTCCACTCGTCTGGGAAGGCTTTCCACTAGATTTTGGAACATTGCTGCGGGGGACTTGCTTCCATTCAGCCACAAGAACATTAGTGAGGTCGGGCAATGATGTTGGCTGATTAGGTCTGGCTCGCAGTCGCGGTTCCATTTCATACCAAAGGTGTTCGATGGGGTTGAGGTCAGGGCTCTGTACAGGCCAGTCAAGTTCTTACACACCAATCTCGGCAAACTATTTCTGTATGGACCTCACTTTGTGCACGGGGGCATTATCATGCTGAATCAGGAAATGGCCTTTCCAAAACTGTTGCCACAAAGTCGCAAGCACAGAATCGTCTAGAATGTCATTGTATGCTGTAGCGTTAAGATTTCCCTTCACTGGAACTAAGGGGCACGAACCATGAAAAACAACCCCAGACCATTATACCAAACTTTACAGTTGGCACGACGCATTCGTGCGGGTAGCATTCTCCTGGCATCCGCTAAACCCAGATTCATCAGATGGTGACGCATGATTCATCATTCCAAAGAACATGTTTCCAATGCTCCAGAGTCCAATGGAGGCGAGCTTTCGGCACTACGCATGGTGATCTTTGGCTGGTGTGCGTCTGCTCAGCCATTTAAACCCTATTCATGAAGCTCCCGACGAACAGTTCTTGTGCTGACATTCCTTCCAGAGGCAGTTTGGATCTCGGTAGTAAGTGTTGCAACTGAGGACAGATGATTTTTATGCGCTTCAGCACCTTGAGCTTGTGTGGCCGACCACTTCATGGCTGAGCCATTGTTACTCCTAGAAGTATCCACTTCACAATAACAGCACCTACAGTTGACCCGGGGGAGCTCTAGCGGGGCAGAAATTTGATAAACCTATGACGATGCCACATTGAAAGTCACTGAGCTGTTCAGTAAGACCGTTCTACTGCCAATTGTTTGTCTATGGAGATTGCATGGCTGTGTGCTCGTTTTTATACACCTGTCAGCAACGGGTGCGGCTGAAATGGCTGAATCCACTCATCTGAAGCGGTGTCCACATACTTTTGTATATTTTTATTTAACCTTTATTTAACTAGGCAAGTCAGTTAATAACAAATTCTTATTTACAATGACGGCCTAGGAACAGTGGGTTAACTGCCTTGTTCAGGGGCAGAACTAGCAAGCTTTCGGTCACTAGGCTACCTGCCGCCCCATAGAAAGTATATCACAACATTTGAAATAAATTAATAACCACAAAGTTAAAAAAAATGTTTTTTGTTTATTTCTCATCTGAGTAACGGTATAATCATAGTAGACTATTTATTAATCTCTAGTTATATTTAATATATATTTTCATTCATAGGTGAACATGAGTGTTCATGCCCTGTACACTAAATAAGTGCCCAAGAGGAACAAGTTCGACCAGCAAGGGGATGGTTGTAAGACTCCAAGGGGCTGCCTTGGACCACAATCATTCAGGGAAAAGACATCAGGCTACAACAAAGGAGGGAGTGCTCAGATTCAATCAATAATTCTCCAAGGCTGCAAAGGCATTCGTGGTAAAATCCATCAAGGAGGAAAAGATGTGAGCTGTTTTTAAATACCCATACTAACATACTGTATACCACATACTTAATGAGTATATACTATATTTAATTAACCTTTGTTTAACTAGGAAAAATGTAACTACATACTATAAACATTTCCTTTATTTTAGTATACTATAAACGAACGGTGTCATTTCAGTTGAGCGTACTAGCGCTTTGCCTGTCTACCGGAAGTTAATGCTGTTGCTATGCAACCTCTTGCTAGCTTGTTAGCATACCAAATGACTAGCTAGACATTTAACAATTTTGAGTGTGTAAATACAATCTGGAGTTGTTTCATGATTAACCACTCATGGTGTGATTGTGGTAATGTACAGAAACTCACCCGACCTAGAATACCGCACAATCAAATGCAGACAGTATTATCTCCCAAGAAAATGCTATTCTTGTCACATCAGCCTTTGCTTTGGCTCCACCTCCTATACAGCTCAGGCGTTCGGCATCGCCGTCCTTCTAGCTGTTGCCGAACCTACTGCTGGCAAACGCCCTTCACTCTTCACTACACACACCTAGTTCCAATCCCCACTGTATATATATATACTCCCTCTGCCATTTGTATTTATCGGTCATTGCAAATGTTACTTGTTTTTCTGAGGAATTTCTCCTATTTCCTGAGTACTTTATATTTTGCACTTTGGGTTCGCCCTGGGCCTTTTTGTTTATGAAGACATGTTTTCATCACAACTGCGTTTGGGTTTTGTCCCGCTTTGATCTATGGTGCTTAAATAAACTTGGTAGTTATAAACCTGCGACTGCCTACTCCTCTCTACACCAGTGTTATAGTCACAGCCGTGTATATTCCCCCTCAAGCCGATACCACGGCGGCCCTCATGGAACTACACTGGACTTTATGCAAACTGGAAACCACATATCCCGAGGCAGCATTTATTATAGCTGGGGATTTAAAAAAAGCAAATTTGAGGAAAACACTACCGAAGTTCTACCTACACATAGACTGTAGTACTCGCGCTGGGAAACCACTCGACCACTGCTATTCTCTTTTACGGGATGCCTATAAGGCCCTACCCCGGCCTCCCTTTGGCAAATCAGATCACGACTCTATTTTGCTCCTTCCTTCCTATAGGCAGAAACTTATACAGGACGTATGCTAAGGTCTATTCAACGTTGGTCTGACCAATCAGAATCCATGCTTCCAGATTGTTTTGATCACGTGGACTGGGATATTGTCCGGGTAACCTCTGATAATAACATTGATGTATAAACGGACACTGTGAATGAGTTCATCAGGAAGTGTATAGAGGATGTTGTTCCCAGTGTGACTATTAAAACCTACCCAAACCAAAAACTATGGATAGATGGCAGCATTTGCGCTAAACTGAAAGTGTGAACCACCGTATTTAACCACGGCAAGGTGACTGGGAATATGCCTTCCTTCTGTAAGGCAATCAAACAGGCAAAACGTCAGTACAGAGACAAAGTGAAGTTGCAATTCAACGGCTGAGATATGAGACATATGTGGCAGGGTCTACAGACAATCACATATTACAAAGGGAAAACCAGCCACGCCGCAGACAACGACATCTTGGTCCTAGACAAGCTAAACACCTTCTTCACCCGATTTGAGGATAACACAGTGCCATTGACGCGGTCCACTCCCAAGGATTGTGGCCTCTCATTCTTCGTGGCTGAAGTGAGTAAGATATTTAAGCGTGTTAACCCTCACAAGGCTGCTGGCCCAGGAGGCATCCCTAGCCGTGACCTCAACCTATCAAATCTGCTGTCCCCACTTACTTCAAGATGTCCACCATTGTTCCTGTACCCATGAAGCAAAGGTAACTGAACTAAATGACTTTCGCCCCGTAGCACTCACTTCAGTCATCATGAAGTGCTTTGAGAGGCTAGTTATTAAGGACCATTTCACTTCTACCTTACCTTACCTGACACCGTAGACCCACTTCAATTTGCTTACCGCCCCAATAGATCCATAGACAATGCAATCGACATTGCACTGCACACTGCCCTATCCCACTTGGACAAGAGGAATACCTACAGTATGTAAGAACGGTGTGCATTGACTACAGCTCAGCCTTCAACACCATAGTACCCTCCAAGCTCATCATCAATCAACCATAGTAGGCCTGATTACCAACAACAACGAGACAGTCTACAGGGAGGGGGTGAGGGCCCTCTCCGTCAATGTCAACAAAATGAAGGAGCTGATCGTGGACTTCAGGAAAAAGCAGATGGAGCACCCCCCTATCCACATTGACGGGACAGCAGTGGAGAAGGTGGAACGCTTGAAGTACCTCGACATCACTGACGATCTGAAATGGTCCACCCATTCAGACAGTGTGGAGCTTCTATCTTAAGGACATCAGACTTTGAGGCCATCTCAAGGCCATCAGACTGTTAAATGGCCATTAGCCGGCTACCACCCGGTTACTCAACCCCTTTGAGGCTGCTGCCCTATGTACATAGACATGTAATCACTGGTCACTTTAATAATGGAACACTAGTCACTTTTAATAATGTTTACATACTGTTTCACTCATTTCATATGTATATACGGTATTCTATTCTACTGTATTTTAGTCAATGCCATTCCGACATTGCTCGTCCTATAATTTATATATTAATTCCATTATTTTACTTTTAGATTTGTGTGTATTGTTGTGAATTGTTTGATATTACTGCACTGTTGGAGCTAGGAACACAAGCATTTCGCTACAACCGCAACAACATCTGCTAAATATGTGTATGTGACCAATAAAATATGATTTGATTTGATCCGAGCATTCAATGGCAGTCAAGCACCCAAGCTAACTGGCTAAAGTTGACTAGCTACTTCCAGACACAAATGACAGAACACCCCACTCTGACCATTTTATTCACCCAAGCAGAGCATGTTAGGCTGTTTTCATGTTATCCAGAGCATTGGGGACTGTAATTGTGCTGCTGGCAACAATTTAATTACACTTTTTTTTGGCCGAGCTCTGGCACACAGACGAGAGTGCTCTGAAATGGGAGTAGATAGCCAGAATTAACAATGTTCATTGAAACACACAACGACAATACCACTTAGCTAAGAATGATGTGAATAATCAAGTCAATTAACGTTGGGTAGTTAGTTAGGTAGCAGATAGTTAATATACTGCCTGGCAAGTTCGATGTATTAGTAGCCAACTAACGTTAGGTAACTAGCTAACATACCAGTACATACTGCTCTATTGCTATGCGGCTCGTAAGGATAGCGTAGCTAACACATTGTCAGTCAACATAACGTGAAACGCAACTGATTTGAAAAGTCATTACTTTATTACATTGCTCAACATTTTCTTAACATTTGTCATAAGTAGTTAAAGCAATGAATTTTGCATCCGCTCTCGTCAGACTTCGGCTGCATATTTTCAGCCATTTTCTTCAAAACTGAAAACGGTGTGAAGCCACACCCATTTTCTGTATAATTGCATTATGGGCCCTAAAAGCACGGACATAGTGTCCACTGCTTGTAGACTTCGTATTTTGGTGAATTTAGTGCGACATCTGGGAACTTTTGGCATACTAACTATATCCATACTATGACCAATAAGCATACTATATGTCACAAATAGTAGTTAGTATGAATATTTGAACACAGCTGTGGTGTTTCTGATCTAAGCTCCTACATGGCAGCGTTGACCACTTTGCCAATCAGTAGGTGTTATTTAAAATGTATATATATATTTCACCAATATTTAACCAGGTAGGCCAGTTGAGAATAAGTTGTTATTTACAACTGCGACCTGGCCAAGACAAAGCAAAACAGTGCGACAAAAACAACAGATATAGACACAGATGGTTGACAATATGGCGTGAAGATAAGTGCAATGCTTGTCTGCTTCGAAATAAATGGGTTATGCATCTTAATGACCCACAAACATAAAAAGTGGAAGTGTTAAACGTAGCTCTCATGCTGGAAAAGGTTAGAGACTGGTCTAAGATCTCCAACTAGCTGCTTGGTGTAGTTACCATTGCTTTCCAATAGATGGCAGCCTTAGCTAGCTCACAACTCTAGAAACAGGGTCAGGGTGTTGATAGATGTTCAAAGCAGTTTTATCTTCCAATCTAGTTTCTCTGGCTACACTTGAACCCGTTGTTATAGTGGACTAAGTGAATTTATACTAGTTTTTAGAAACATTGTCTTAGAATTACAAGATACGAATGTGATTCATCATTTTAGTTGGACAGATTGTGTAGTTTTTGTCATAAGGCATTATTACATAAGGAGCTGACATTAGTTTTAGGTAGTTGCCTTTGCTTAACATTAGTTTTAGGTAGTTTGCATGTTCAACTAGCTGGTCTCGCTAGATTACGATTCACATATAGCTAAGTTATAATTATAAAGTTTGCTTTATGTAATTATTTTGTGTCTCGTCTGTATCGCCATTAGCCTGGATGGCAGCGTATTAGTGATGATTGACTACCATAGCTAGGAGGGCATAGTTGAGCTGAGGTGATTCTCATCTGTAGTTGGAGAGGAGGAAAGAGCTTCCTGTTTACATAGCTGAGGTGATTCTCATCTGTAGTTGGAGAGGAGGAAAGAGCTTCCTGTTTACATAGCTGAGATGATTCTCGTCTGTAGTTGGAGAGGAGGAAAGAGCTTCCTGTTTACATAGCTGAGATGATTCTCGTCTGTAGTTGGAGAGGAGGAAAGAGCTTCCTGTTTACATAGCTGAGGTGATTCTCATCTGTAGTTGGAGATGAGGAAAGAGCTTCCTGTTTACATAGCTGAGGTGATTCTCGTCTACTGACTCCCGTCCTCTCACTTCAAAAAGATGACCTGACAGAGAGAAGTGATGACAACAAGTGCAGACTCTAACTTGACAATGTATTTCAAATGTAAGTAACTATGTTTTTACATGTGCTTAATAAATAGCTAACCAAGTTTTATAGCTAGCTAACACATTCAAATGAACGATCTGAGGAAATTGTTTCTGACATGTGATCAATGACTCAGTCAATTCCAAATATACAATACTGTTAAATTGTGTTAATACTGATTATCACACTAATAAGTTGCTCTTGTGTATCATGTGCTTTATCTGTTTCAGAGTTTTTGAGCAAATTCCATCTGGGAGGGAAGCTGACTGCTGCCCTGGCAAAGGAAAACAAAGGGAAAATTTAAATAAAAAGTACAAGGTATGGATTTAGCTGTTGCTTATATGATGCCTGAGCTCTACATACTACGTGTTCAAAGGATATCCAATTTCATGAAATATGGACAGGGATAAAAGTGTAGTGTATCTTAACACTACTGGTGTGTGTTTTTAGACATTGAAAATCCCACCGACTGGGACAGGAACTTCTAAGGGGGAGCTTTATATATAAATGGATGAGACGATTGGGAGAGGCCCTCTATTGCACCTCCCGTTCTGGTCGCCTCAACCATTAATTCAGAGGTGGTGTGGTGGTCTCCCCTTGGGCTCAGGAGGCTAGGGAGAAAGCTAGCCCTGTGCCGAAGAAGAGGAACAATGACCTTCTGCATTTCCTCAGAGAGACAGGAGAGGAGGGACAATGAGGCTCGGGAGAAAGAGGAGAAGAGGGAGGAAGAGGCTGCCAAGAGAGGGGACAAGTTCCTCTCTCTTTTTGGGAAATGTGTAGATAAGGTGTGAGAGTTTTGAGAGAGATGTGAGTTAGGGTTTAAATGGTTAAATTGTAATTAAGCAAGGGTTAACATGATCCACTGTTCCCTGTGTCTCTATATAGTTAGATATTGATAACACCATAACAACCATGTAGCAATTCAAGTGAATTGACTTATTATGGTGAATTTTGATGCTGAACTATATTTGATGTTACAAGGGCAAAACAGGAACATGGTAAATTCAGAGAATTGTTGTTTACGTGTTTTACATCTCATGTACCCCTGCAGGGACACGTGGGGGGGGGGGGTGGGGGGGGTATGCACTCACGACTGTTAGTTGCTCTGGATTTGAGCGTCTCGTAAATGACTCAAATGTAAAATCACTACATAATCAGTGGGCCTCTTTAATGTGCTCCCAGCTGACCCTGTCTTGTGTGTGGTAATGAATCTCAATTGTAATTTCCTTGGTATCTCCCCTCCTTATCTCCTTCTCAAAGCACATTGGAGCAGACTATCTGAGCTTCCTCCTATGCGTTTTGTGAGAAGGAGGAGAGAGTAAGCGAGTAATCAAGGAAATACGATCGAGATACAGCTGTTGTTCCCTTTGTTCTTACATTACAGGTGATGGGCTGCACTTGTCTGTGTGAAGATTGTGGGGTGCTGTTTTTTGAGCGCAAGAACTAGAATAAATTAAACTGACACATTCCATAATTCTACATGAGACACTCATCTGTTCAACATGATGCAGCATTGTGCCCACACTAAACACAACTCAGGGCTCTTTCTCAACCTTTTTATCCCTGTTTTTTTCACGGTCCTTCTCATCCAATAGGTTTAAGAAAGGGGTGAGGAGAGAGCATGTAAGGAAACAAGGATATCCAATTGATGTTTGTGATTGTTCCAGAATGTATCAGAGAAGATACAAAGTCCCTCCCCTCCGTCTCTTGGTTTAAATAAGAATCAGAACAGAGTCTAAGGACCTTGGGCCACCTGTACAATCACGTATACAGGAAACAAATTAAAGACAATTGACAAAGTTTAGGACATAAGTTGTATTGTGTAGAACAGATCTGAACGTCTCTGCATATGTTCAGCACTATTGATGATAATAAAAATGTTATACAACACCTGTTATACACCACCAGGCCTGTCGGCTAGTCCACCACCACCACCAGGCCTGTCGGCTAGTCCACCACCACCACCAGGCCTGTTGGCTAGTCCACCACCACCACCAGGCCTGTTGGCTAGTCCACCACCACCACCACCAGGCCTGTCGGCTAGTCCACCACCAGGCCTGTCGGCTAGTCCTCCACCACCAGGCCTGTCGGCTAGTCCACCACCACCACCAGGCCTGTCGGCTAGTCCACCACCACCACCAGGCCTGTCGGCTAGTCCACCACCACCACCAGGCCTGTTGGCTAGTCCACCACCACCACCAGGCCTGTCGGCTAGTCCACCACCACCACCACCAGGCCTGTCAGCTAGTCCACCACCAGGCCTGTCGGCTAGTCCTCCACCACCAGGCCTGTCAGCTAGTCCACCACCACCACCACCAGGCCTGTCGGCTAGTCCTCCACCACCAGGCCTGTCGACTAGTCCACCACCACCAGGCCTGTCAGCTAGTCCACCACCACCACCAGGCCTGTCGGCTAGTCCACCACCACCACCAGGCCTGTCGGCTAGTCCACCACCACCACCAGGCCTGTCGGCTAGTCCACCACCACCACCAGGCCTGTCGGCTAGTCCTCCACCACCACCAGGCCTGTCGGCTAGTCCTCCACCACCACCAGGCCTGTCGACTAGTCCTCCACCACCGGGCCTGTCGACTAGTCCACCACCACCACCAGGCCTGTCGGCTAGTCCACCCCCACCAGGCCTGTCGACTAGTCCTCCACCACCAGGCCTGTCGGCTAGTCCTCCACCACCAGGCCTATCGGCTAGTCCACCACCACCAGGCATGTCGGCTAGTCCACCATCACCCAGGCCGGTCAGCTTACTTAAATACACATCCATATATAGCTCTTCATTTTCTGGTTAAAGCACAATGAAAGTAATTAATTAAACCAAAACAATATTGGTAGATGGTTGTTGAATCAATTATCTTGAGAATTTCTATACTGAACAGAAATATCAATGCAACATGTAAAGGGTTGGTTCCATGTTTCATGAGCTGAAATAAAAGATCCCAGAAATGTTCCACACGCATAAAAAGCTTATTTCTCTCAAATTTTGTGCAGAAATTAGTTTACATCTCTTTTACAGAGCATTTCTCCTTTACCAAGATAATCCATGCATCTGACAGGTGTGGCATATCAAGACCCGGATTAATAAACAACATGGCATACCAGTGGAGGAATACCAAACTTTTTTTTATATACTCAGAGGACTATTATTAGCATGTTTTAACCACTCCTATATTGTCACGACTTCCGCCGAAGTTGGTGCCTCTCCTTGTTCGGGCGGCGTTCGGCGGTCGACGTCACCGGCTTTCTAGCCATCGCCGATCTACGTTTCTTTTTCTGTGTGTTTTGTCTTGATTGCACACACCTGGTTTCCATGATGTCATAATTTA
Source organism: Oncorhynchus mykiss (assembly GCF_013265735.2). NCBI lineage: Eukaryota > Metazoa > Chordata > Actinopteri > Salmoniformes > Salmonidae > Oncorhynchus > Oncorhynchus mykiss. The sequence goes on from NC_048572.1 coordinate 9,264,789, forward strand.
ATTCCCTAGTTAACCCTTTGCTTCCCACATGGTTTTGTGCGTGTTTGTTCTTTGTTATGTGGTCGCTCTTTTGTGTTGAGCTGGATTATTATTCCCTGTATGGAATTAGTTTGTGATTATTTGCGAGTAAAGTAGGTTTTTACTCAGTTCTGTGTCCTGCGCCTGACTCCGTCCTACCCGCTGCACACTGACACATGACATATATAAATGGTAGATTATCGGACATAGTGTTCGATTTCATTATTACTGAAACAGGATCCAAGTGGTATTGTTAATGGGATTTATCTGTTAATTGAATGATTAGAATATTCCGCCCTGAAACATGTAATTGTATGGAATTGATTAGAATGTATAAAATCATAACCAATAAAGGTGTAGTTCTAGTCAGAATTAGGGTAAAACAATATAGCTAATGTTTATGTCTTTATAGTGTCTTAAAAACAGACTGAGCAGAATTCGGTGCCGACCTTGGCTAGGGGCCACTGAGAGATTTGGGAAAGAACATGGAGTGATTCTCACAATCCTTAATCTTTGTCGGCTGGGTAGCAGGACATTGTGTGCTAATGTTAAGTGTGAGTGTGTGTGCGTGAGAAGCCAGTATAAAATTAATTGTTTTGTACAACAGAGGAGCGCTCTCGTAAATAAACTTTCTGACTATTGTAGCTGGGCCTCCGTCTGATTAATTTCAACCCGTTTCTTACTAATTCTGGGTTTCAGGCTGAGTAGTTAACTGAATGAACATTGAGAACATAATTTTTGTGAGAGGTATATACAGTATAAAGATCCAGTCCATTGAAAAAATTGTAGGCCTCTTACACTTCAGTGTTGTGATGCAAAAATTCTAGCTAGCTGCTGAGCGCATAGAATTAAAAAGGTTTTGTCAGATATTATTCATCCTAATCAGACAGGCTTTTTACATGGATGATACACTGGAGATAAGACAAGTGGACAACCTTGTCTTATTTTCTATTTCTAAAATGTAGCCATTATTTACTATTTTACATCTAGGGTTACTATACATAACTTTAACCCATTTTATAAGAGATTCTCCAAAATTGAAATATTCTAGGCATTTATATATAAACTCCAGTCGTACTTTATCAAAAGCCTTTTCAAAGTCATCTATGAAAACCGGGACTGGTTTCTCTGATATTTCATAGTGTTCCAATACTTGTCTTATCTCCAGTGTATCGTCCATGTAAAAAGCCTGTCTGAATAGGATGAATAATATCTGACTAAATGTGGCGTAGACACACTCATGTGGCAGGTTAAATTTGTAGTTGGCAATGAACATTTTTTTAAATAATGTTTTAAAATTGTTGACTATTGGCCCCTGACCACTACCTGATGCGTGGCCGTGCGTATTGTTGACCGCTATAGTTGACAAATAGCCTCTTTTCCTCGCATCTTTTCAGTTTGATCATTTAGATTGCTACTATGATAAATGCTATCAATGTGCATAATATCTAACACGTGTGGCAAGGGTAGGAAAAAAAAGGTGAAACGCTAATGCGCATTCTGACTGAGTGACAGCAAACTTGGCTGCCTGCTGCATGTTGAGGACACATACACACCCACCCCTTTGGACGTTGCTCCTAATCTGCAGCTTTGAGTGAGTGAGAGTGAGAATGAGAACGTGCAGGGAGGTATTTAGGCATATTAAAACACTTTGAACATTTGCAGTACTTCATTACAGGTAACGTGAATGTGTTCTCTGTAGGAGTAACTAGCTGTCTCTGGCTAATAATAATCACAACGTGAAATATCTCTGACCACATTTAATAATGCTTCAGAAAGTTGTTTAGCTCTCCTAGTAGCTGTCAGCTAACTAGCTAGCTAGCCCTCCCTGTCCGGTTGTAAACACTAACGTTATCTACTTCTGTTGCAATGAATATATGTAGATATTCAGTCAGGTTCTCTATAATATTTTCAGATTGTGGGTTGCTATAACAGACCGTTCTAATTATCCATCATTCCCTACAGTTTGCACCTGAACTATTATTTTTCTCTCTTACTATCAGTTCGAAGTAACAAAAGTGTATTACAAAAACGGGGCAGGCAAATGACAGGTCAAGGGCAGGCAGAGGTCAGTAATCCAGGGCAGAGTCTGAAAGGTACAGAACGGCAGGCAGGCAGGGTCAGGTCAGGCAGAGTTCAGTAATTCAGGGCAGTGTCACAGGGTACAGAACGGCAGGCAGAATGGTCAAAACCGGCAAAACTAGAAAACAGGGACTAGAGGGAAAAATGCTGGTAGGCTTAACAAGATGAACTGGCAACAGACAAACAGAAACACAGGTATAAATGCACAGGGGATAACGGGGGGAAATGGGCGACACCTGGAGGGGGTAGAGACAAGCAGAAGGCAGGTGAAACAGACACTTATTTTTGTATATACGTATTTAGGAAATGGCGTTTGTGGACACTCCTTCAAAATAGTGGATTCGGCTATTTCAGCCACACCGATTGCTGACAAGTGTATAAAATTGAGCAAACAACCATGCAATCTCCATAGACAAACATTGGCAGTAGAATGGCCTTACTGAAGAGCTCAGTGACTTTCAACGTGGCACTGTCATAGGATGCTGCTAGAGCAGCCCCAGTCAACTGTAATTGCTGTTACTCCAAAGTGGAAACATCTAGGAGCAACAACGGCTCAGCCGCGAAGTGGTAGGTTACACAAGATCACAGAACGAGACCATGAGTGCTGAAGCGTTGCAACACTCACTACCGAGTTAAATACTGCCTCTGGAAGCAACGTCACCACAATAACTGTTTGTGGAATGGGTTTCCATGAAATGGGTTTCCATGGCCGAGAAGGAGCACACAAGCCTAAGATCACCATGCGCAATGCCAAGCGTCGGCTGGAGAGGTGTAAAGCTCACCACCATTGGACTCTAGAGCAGTGAAAACGCGTTCTCTGGAATGATGAATCACGCTTCGCCATCTGGCAGTCCGACGGACGAATTTGGGTTTAGCGGATGCCAGGAGGAAAGCTGTCTGCCCCAATGCATAGTGCCAACTGCAAAGTTTGGTGGAGGAGGAATAATGGCCGGGGGCAGACGGGCAGAGTACCGAGAGAAAAGTCAAGATAGTCAGATGTACAAATAACTCATCCAAAGGGCTTTGACTTCACAAATACGTCAGAAAGCTTACACAATATGATGCTCCATCACCTTATTAATTCAGCCACTTACTTAGATAGCAAGTTAAACTTAGGGGTCATGTTAAAGCAGAATTCTATGTTTTTCACGCAGAAAAAAAATATATAACACACACAAAATATCTTGCTGCGTTTTGTGAACGCAGATCTAAAATGCTTCTTGTTGTCATTTCCGCTTGGGATCAGAGCAATTTTGTGCTTCAGTTACACATGTAAACTTGGATGAGACGACATCACTTTGACTGATGTGTAGCTACTTTTGTCTGGTACGTTCCTCAGTGTAGCCAGCCTATTTTTCTCCAGTAAATTGCAAGATTAACTTTAAGATAAATATTAGGAAATGTAGCTAGCTACGTTATTTATACGATGATAAACATTAGAATAATCAATATAAAACACGACCTCTGTCAATACACAGCTGGACTCACCTGCTCCGGCTTTCTCCTGTTGTGATGTTGACAAACAAACATGTGACTTACTCAACTGTTCTGGAGAACTACGGTGAGCTTCATAATGTCAAATAATGTGACTGACTCAACTGTTCTGGAGAACTACAGTGAGCTTCATAATGTCAAATAATGTGACTTACTCAACTGTTCTGGAGAACTACAGTGAGCTTCATAATGTCAAATAATGTGACTTACTCAACTGTTCTGGAGAACTACGGTGAGCTTCATAATGTAAAATAATGTGACTGGCTCAACTGTTCTGGAGAACTACAGTGAGCTTCATAATGTAAAATAATGTGACTGGCTCAACTGTTCTGGAGAACTACGGTGAGCTTCATAATGTAAAATAATGTGACTGACTCAACTGTTCTGGAGAACTACGGTGAGCTTCATAATGTCAAATAATGTGACTTACTCAACTGTTCTGGAGAACTACGGTGAGCTTCATAATGTAAAATAATGTGACTGACAACTGTTCTGGAGAACTACAGTGAGCTTCATAATGTCAAATAATGTGACTGACTCAACTGTTCTGGAGAACTACGGTGAGCTTCATAATGTCAAATAATGTGACTGACTCAACTGTTCTGGAGAACTACGGTGAGCTTCATAATGTCAAATAATGTGACTGGCTCAACTGTTCTGGAGAACTACAGTGAGCTTCATAATGTCAAATAATGTGACTGACTCAACTGTTCTGGAGAACTACGGTGAGCTTCATAATGTAAAATAATGTGACTGACTCAACTGTTCTGGAGAACTACAGTGAGCTTCATAATGTAAAATAATGTGACTGGCTCAACTGTTCTGGAGAACTACAGTGAGCTTCATAATGTAAAATAATGTGACTGGCTCAACTGTTCTGGAGAACTACGGTGAGCTTCATAATGTCAAATAATGTGACTGGCTCAACTGTTCTGGAGAACTACGGTGAGCTTCATAATGTCAAATAATGTGACTTACTCAACTGTTCTGGAGAACTACGGTGAGCTTCATAATGTAAAATAATGTGACTGGCTCAACTGTTCTGGAGAACTACAGTGAGCTTCATAATGTCAAATAATGTGACTGGCTCAACTGTTCTGGAGAACTACGGTGAGCTTCATAATGTCAAATAATGTGACTTACTCAACTGTTCTGGAGAACTACGGTGAGCTTCATAATGTAAAATAATGTGACTGGCTCAACTGTTCTGGAGAACTACGGTGAGCTTCATAATGTAAAATAATGTGACTGGCTCAACTGTTCTGGAGAACTACGGTGAGCTTCATAATGTAAAATAATGTGACTGGCTTAACTGTTCTGGAGAACTACGGTGAGCTTCATAATGTCAAATAATGTGACTTACTCAACTGTTCTGGAGAACTACGGTGAGCTTCATAATGTAAAATAATGTGACTGACAACTGTTCTGGAGAACTACAGTGAGCTTCATAATGTCAAATAATGTGACTGACTCAACTGTTCTGGAGAACTACGGTGAGCTTCATAATGTCAAATAATGTGACTGGCTCAACTGTTCTGGAGAACTACAGTGAGCTTCATAATGTCAAATAATGTGACTGACTCAACTGTTCTGGAGAACTACGGTGAGCTTCATAATGTAAAATAATGTGACTGACTCAACTGTTCTGGAGAACTACAGTGAGCTTCATAATGTCAAATAATGTGACTGGCTCAACTGTTCTGGAGAACTACGGTGAGCTTCATAATGTCAAATAATGTGACTTACTCAACTGTTCTGGAGAACTACGGTGAGCTTCATAATGTAAAATAATGTGACTGGCTCAACTGTTCTGGAGAACTACAGTGAGCTTCATAATGTCAAATAATGTGACTGGCTCAACTGTTCTGGAGAACTACGGTGAGCTTCATAATGTAAAATAATGTGACTGGCTCAACTGTTCTGGAGAACTACGGTGAGCTTCATAATGTAAAATAATGTGACTGGCTCAACTGTTCTGGAGAACTACGGTGAGCTTCATAATGTAAAATAATGTGACCGGTGAAATTAAGAGCGCAATCTGCTTTATCTCCTAACGCATTGCACAAGTTACTGCTGGTATTTACTTAAAGAATAGCTACAAATTATTACAAAGTATTGACGGTTGAAAAACCATCCCGTGGCTATTTCCAAATACCCCGGTATACAGTATGCAGCCCAAGCCTACTGGATGCACTTCACATGCCGCCTCTGGACAGATGTTCTCCAGCCTAACCCTGTCCAACAGGGGAACGGCGAGAAAGTCTTTACCCTTCTCCAACATCACCTCCTTCAACAGGTGTTCGATGCACTGGATGGTGGATTCCTCTGTCTAGTATAAAGGGACTACTCCCTCTTCGCTCGGCGCAGCAGGGCAACATACTCTATACTGTACTCTATACCATCTACTGCACTTTGCCTATGCTGCATGGCCATCGCTCATCCATATATTTATATGTACATATTCTTATCCATTCCTTTACACTTGTGTGTAAAGTAGTAGTTGTTGTGAAATTGTTAGATGACTTGTTAGATATTACTGCACGGTCGGAACTAGAAGCACAAACATTTCGCTACACTTGCATTAACATCTGTTAACCATGTGTATATTTCCAAATAATTTGATTGATTTGATTTGACATCTGTTGCTTGAAGATGCACCCTGACAGACTGCCCATGAAGGTAGGATGACAGTAGGGTATGAAGGTAGGGTGACAGTAGGGTATGCAGATAGGGTAGAAGGTAGGGTGGCAGTAGGGTAGAAGGAAGGGTGACAGTAGGGTACGAAGGAAGGGTGACAGTAGGGTGTAAAGGTAGGGTAGAAGGTAGGGTGACAGTAGGGTATGAAGGTAGGGTGACAGTAGGGTATGAAGGTAGGGTGGCAGTAGGGTATGAAGGTAGGGCGACAGTAGGGTATGAAGGTAGGGTGACAGTAGGGTAGAAGGAAGGGTGACAGTAGGGTATGAAGGAAGGGTGACAGTAGGGTAGAATGTAGGGTGACAGTAGGGTATGAAGGTAGGGTGACAGTAGGGTAGAAGGTACTGTAGGGTGACAGTGGGGTATGAAGGTAGGGTGACAGCAGGGTATGAAGGTAGGGTGACAGTGGGGTAGAAGTTACTATAGGGTGACAGTAGGGTATGAAGGTAGGGTGACAGCAGGGTATGAAGGTAGGGTGACAGTGGGGTAGAAGTTACTATAGGGTGACAGTAGGGTATGAGGGTAGGGTGACAGCAGGGTATGAAGGTAGGGTGACAGTAGGGTAGAAGTTACTATAGGGTGACAGTAGGGTATTAAGGTAGGGTGACAGTAGGGTAGAAGGTAAGGTGACAGTTGGGTATGAAGGTAAGGTGACAGTAGGGTAGAAGGAAGGGTGACAGTAGGGTAGAAGGTAGGGTGACAGTAGGGCAGAAGGTAGGGTGACAGTAGGGTAGAAGGAATGGTGACAGTAGGGCAGAAGGTAGGGTGACCGTAGGGTAGAAGGTAGTGTAGGGAAACAATAGGGTAGAAGGAAGGGTGACAGTAGGGTGACAGCAGGGTGACAGTAGGGTACAAGGTAGGGTGACAGTAGGGTACAAGGTAGCGTGACAGTAGGTATGAAGGAAGGGTGACAGTAGGTATGAAGGTAGGGTGACAATAGGGTACAAGGTAGGGTGACAGTAGGGCAGAAGGAAGGGTTACAGTAGGGTACAAGGTAGGGTGATAGCAGGGTGACAGCAGGGTGACAGTAGGGTACAAGGTAGGGTGACAGTAGGGTACAAGGTAGGGTGACAGTAGGTATGAAGGTAGGGTGACAGTAGGTATGAAGGTAGGGTGACAGTAGGGTATGGAGGTAGGGTGACAGTAGGGTAGAAGGTACTGTAGGGTAACAATAGGGTAGAAGGAAGGGTGACATTAGGGTGTCAGTAGGGTGGAAGGTAGGATGACAGCAGGGTGACAGTAGGGTACAAGGTAGGGTGACAGTAGGGTATGAAGGTAGGGTGACAGTAGGGTATGGAGGTAGGGTGACAGTAGGGTATGAAGGTAGGGTAGAAGGTAGGGTGACAGTAGGGTATGAAGGTAGGGTGACTGTAGGGTATGTAGGTAGGGTGACAGTAGCGTATGAAGGTAGGGTGACAGTAGGGTACAAGGTAGGGTGACAGTAGGTATGAAGGAAGGGTGACAGTAGGTATGAAGGTAGGGTGACAATAGGGTACAAGGTAGGGTGACAGTAGGGCAGAAGGAAGGGTTACAGTAGGGTACAAGGTAGGGTGATAGCAGGGTGACAGTAGGGTACAAGGTAGGGTGACAGTAGGGTACAAGGTAGGGTGACAGTAGGTATGAAGGTAGGGTGACAGTAGGTATGAAGGTAGGGTGACAGTAGGGTATGGAGGTAGGGTGACAGTAGGGTAGAAGGTACTGTAGGGTAACAATAGGGTAGAAGGAGAGGTGACATTAGGGTGTCAGTAGGGTGGAAGGTAGGATGACAGCAGGGTGACAGTAGGGTACAAGGTAGGGTGACAGTAGGGTATGAAGGTAGGGTGACAGTAGGGTATGGAGGTAGGGTGACAGTAGGGTATGAAGGTAGGGTAGAAGGTAGGGTGACAGTAGGGTATGAAGGTAGGGTGACTGTAGGGTATGAAGGTAGGGTGACTGTAGGGTATGTAGGTAGGGTGACAGTAGCGTATGAAGGTAGGGTGACAGTAGGTATGAAGGTAGGGTGACAGTAGGGTATGGAGGTAGGGTGACAGTAGGGTAGAAGGTACTGTAGGGTAACAATAGGGTAGAAGGAAGGGTGACATTAGGGTGTCAGTAGGGTGGAAGGTAGGATGACAGCAGGGTGACAGCAGGGTGACAGTAGGGTACAAGGTAGGGTGACAGTAGGGTATGAAGGTAGGGTGACAGTAGGGTATGGAGGTAGGGTGACAGTAGGGTATGAAGGTAGGGTAGAAGGTAGGGTATGAAGGTAGGGTGACAGTAGGGTATGGAGGTAGGGTGACAGTAGGGTATGAAGGTAGGGTAGAAGGTAGGGTGACAGTAGGGTATGAAGGTAGGGTGACTGTAGGGTATGAAGGTAGGGTGACTGTAGGGTATGTAGGTAGGGTGACAGTAGCGTATGAAGGTAGGGTGACAGTAGGGTATGAAGGTAGGGTGACAGTAGGGTATGTAGGTAGGGTGACAGTAGCGTATGAAGGTAGGGTGACTGTAGGGTAGAAGGTACTGTAGAATGATGGTAGGGTATGAAGGCAGGGTAACAGTAGGGTATGAAGGTAGGGTAACAGTAGGGTACAAGGACGGGTGACAGTGGGGTATGAAGGAAGGGTGACAGTTGGTTATGAAGGTAGGATGACAGTTGGGCATGAAGGTAGGGTGACAGTTGGGCATGAAGGTGGGGTGACAGTAGGGTGGAAGGTAGGGTGACAGTAGGGTAGAAGGAAGGGTGACAGTTGGTTATGAAGGTAGGGTGACAGTTGGGCATGAAGGTAGGGTGACAGTGGGGTATGAAGGTATGGTGACAGTAGGGTAGAAGGTACTGTCAGGTGACAGTAGAGTATGAAGGTAGGGTGGAGGAAGGGTGACAGTAGGGTAGAAGGTAGAGTACAGGGGATGGGAGTCTGTGGTGCACCCTTCTGCCATATGCTGCATGAAGTGCCAGATGTCCAGCCTGATGTTCAGGCCTGTCCACCCACCGAACCTACCTGGGCTGCCGCTTGCGCTCAACCTCCTCCACACAGCAGCACAGGGAGGGTTTACTACAATTGTGCACCGATTTTCTTAATTTTATGCTAAAAATAAGTATGTAGAGCAGTATGTTCTGCGCTTTCATTGGTTGTTGATCATTGCTAGACAACCATTTTCAGGTCTTGCCATAGGTTTAAGTAGGTTTAAGTCAAAACTGTAACTCAGCCACTCAGAACATTCACTGTCTTCTTGGTAAGCAATTCCAGTGTAGATTTGGTGTTTTAGGTTACGGTCCTGCTGAAAGGTGAATTCATCTCCCAGTGTCTGGTGGAAAGCAGAGTGAACTAGGTTTTCCTCTAGAATTTAGCCCGTGCATACATTATTCATTTATTTTTATCCTGAAAACCAGTGGTGTAAAGTACTTAAGTAAAAATACTTGAAAGTACTACTTTAAGTTGTTTTTTGGGGTATCTGTACTTTAATTTACTATTTATAATTTTAACAACTTTTACTTCACTACATTCCTAAATAAATTATTCTACTTGTTACTCCATACATTTCCCCTGACACCCCAAATTACTTGTTACATTGTGACTGCTTAGCAGGACAGGACAATGGTCCAATTCACACACTTATCAACGGAGTATCCCTGATCATCTACTGCCTCTGATCTGACTCATTAAACACACAGGCTTTGTTTATAAATTATGTCTATATGATGCAGCCACCATTATACTTGAAAATCTGAAGAGTGGTACTCAGTAATGGGTTGTATTGGATTTTCCCTAAACATAACACTTTGTGTTGCCACATTTTTTTGCAATATTTCCTTAGTGCCTTGTTGCAAACAGGATGCATGTTTTGGAATGTTTGTATTCTGTGCAGGCTTCCTTCTTTTCACTCTGTCAATTAGGTTAGTATTGTGGAGTAACTACAATGTTGTTGATTCATCCTCAGTTTTCTCCCGTCACAGCCATTAAACTGTAATTGTTTTAAAGTCACCATTGGCCTCGTAGTGTAATCCCTGAGTGGTTTCCTTCCTCTCCGGCAACTGAGTTAAGAAGGACGCCTGTATCTTTGTTGTGACTGGGTGTATTGATAAACCATCCAAAGTGTAGTTAATAACTTCACCATGCTCAAAAGGATATTCAATGTCAATTTTATGTGTATGTTTTACCCATCTACCAATAGGTGCCCTTCTTTGTGAGGCATTGGAAAACATCCCTGGTCTGTGTGGTTGAATCTGTGTTTGAAATTCACTGCTCGACTCAGGGACCTTACAGATAATTGTATTTGTGGGTTACAGAGAGGAGGTAGTCCTTCAAATATCATGTTAAACACTATTATTGCACACAGAGTGAGTCCATGCAACTTAAGCACATTTTTACTCCTCCTGAACTAATGTAGGCTAGCCATGACAAATGGGTTGAATTGTTATTGACTCAAGACATTTCAGCTTTTAATTTTTTATTAATTTGTAAAAACGTTATGGGATAGGCCAGTGATAAATGCAGGATGTAACACAACAAAATGTGTAAAATGCAGAGGAGCGTGACTACTTTCTGAAGGCACTGTGTATTGTTTTCGTAATCCCACATTGTTTAGGGCAGGCCCATAACTTTTGCAACCTAATGATTATAGCTGTGTTCAGTCACAAAGACATTTATGGTGACAAAATGTGCCACCTGTGGATTCAAAATGAGTAGCCCAATTATAGCCACAATTTAATTTAGTAATTTTGCATGAAAAAATAAATAGAGGGTAATTCCACTCTCACATATTTTCAAGGTGTAATTTTTACCTTTTTATTTAACTAGGCAAGTCAGTTATTGAGGCAAAACAGGTGAAAGTTGGAAGGATAGGGGAACACCAATCTCTGTCTGGAAGTCCCTTGACTCTTGACCTTTTCCACATTTTGTTACGTTACAGCCTTATTCTAAAATGGATCAAATTGTTTTTTTTCCCTTTCAATCTACACACAATACCCCATAACGACAAAAAACGGAATTATCACATTTACATAAGTATACAGACCCTTTACTCAATACTTTGTTGAAGCACCTTTGGCAGCCATTACAGCCTTGAGTCTTGGGTAAAATGCAACAAGCTTGGCACACCTGTATTTGGGGAGTTTCTCAGATTATTCTCTGCAGATCCTCTTAAACTCTGTCAGGTTTTACGGGGAGCATTGCTGCACAGCTATTTTCAGGTCTCTTCAGAGATGTTCGATCGTGTTCAAGTTCGGGCTCTGGCTGGGCCCGTGTAGAATTGCAGGAAATCTGTGGTAAAACTAAAGAAAAAAATAACATCTGTTTACCATATGTTAATAAAATACTTTTTCTGATATCAGATCCCTCAGAATGTATTTAATTATAGTTTTTAAACCCGATGCTGAGTTACTGTGTAGCGGCTAATTGTACAGCTAATAGAGCAGCCATTATCTACAGCAGCCAAGAGGATAATGGCTTACATGCCTTACACCACTATAAAACCACTGTCCAACCAGGTAGACGGTACACAACAAAGCCATCACAACCATTCTAAATCAGTGTCATGACGTTGGCCCGGGGGTTAGGTTCATGACAGTCATAAATACCTCTTCCCGCCTTTTTCCTCTCTCTCTACCCTACTGAGGTTACAGTTGCAAAACCCTTGGTTAACATAGAGATTCTGGGAACGTCAGAATGTGGGGGGAAATGAACTATATTCTGGTAATCCGAACAATTGAACATATGCGGTGGTACTCAATGAATATGATGTCAGTTCGGTTGTCATCTGAGACATTCTCATCAATGATAAGATGACATAAACTCTACAGTGGAAAGTCTACACATTAGAGTTATCGGATTCACATAGAATTGTTGTTCAATTTAAATGTTTGAATATGAAATTATTTGTGATGGGATGAAATGTGATTTTAGCTTCTAAAATGTGAGATGTGGGATATTATAAAGATATTGCTGCTCACTCAGTGGCCCGCCCACGTGAAGAGACAGAGGTTGTAAACTATGAAACACACCCCTTTTCTCCCTTCCTATATAAAACTTTGACGACAACATAACTTCCTGTTCCGTTGAGGTAGGATGACGGTCCTATGGCAGAATGGTTCAGATAATAACTACAGAACGAAGCCAACATCAGCATGAGCTTTTGTTGCGAATTGTATGCACTTTGAACTCTTATTCACGACAGAAGTGATACTGTACCTCCTAGCCGTTGAGTTAGCGACCGCAGCTGCAAACGCAGGTTAGGAAGGAACAGACAGAGTATCCCATCTACAAATGGGATACAAATACACAACAACGTTACTACAACTTATCCAAGTGACCACCAGAGACATTCTTCAAAGGACAGAGGACTTGGTTTGGCAACACGGTCTTCCATCTACCACCAACCTACTGAAGCGCAGCTCAGAGTAAATATTTATTGCATTTTCCTTTTCCAAATGGGCGGTAATTTAGAATGCATGAGATACTGTATTTACGATAGCCCAGCTTCTTCCCTTTGTTCCTCAGTCTTCCCGCTCCTTCACTCAAACCCAGCCACTTTTCTTTGTGTAACAAGCTGTCATATCTGTTCTGCCCGCTAGGGACGTTTTCCTTTATGACGTAATTTGTAATCAAGTTATGATTAATTGTGTGTATGTGAATTCTGTGTGATTAGTTAGGTATTTAGTAAATAAATAATTTAACCCAATTTTGTATTGCTGATTAAAATTGTTAGCCAGGGTTCTTGCAGATAACCAAGAATTTACAACTTTCAGATAATGTGACTGAAGTAAGATGGAGATTAATGTTGACTGCTATTGATGTAAAATATTACTAGGTCTTTAAGAGTTTATTCGGAAGATAACAGCTCTATAAATATTATTTCGTGGTGCCTGACTCTCTAGTTAATTACATTTACATGATTAGCTCAATCAGGTGATATTAATTACGGATAAATTATTTTATAGAATAGCATGTTATATCACTTAATCCGGCATAGCCAAAGACACAACATCAGTATGATTCAGTGTTGGTTGTATTTGTGGGCTCAAGTAATATTTGCGGGGCTTTTTCAAAGACATCTGTTTTTGTCTTTTAAATTCTGATAAAAGTAAAAATGTTCTTCCTCATGACATCTCAGGGCTTGCCCATGTTGCTAAATACTTAACTGAACTGACTATTTTTCCTGGACAGTGGCTATTCTCCTCCAGTTGTCTTGCCCTAGCACTTCATAACTGTGCCTCCACAGAGTTACATTCATGCACACTCACAGTGACTGAGTGGCAGTGGGTATGACTCCAATTTCTGAAGCCAGTACTGATAAATGCATAGTCTGCTTTCACAGCGAAGGATTTGACAGACGACAGAAGTCACAGCACAGAGCCTTATCAGCCACACCCCAGGTTTATAGAGACCCAAGTGCTGTCAAACAAAGCTTAATCTTTCCCTGCGAAGTGGTTTAATGACTTTCTCTGGCTACATTGCAGTCCATTGCTAAAAGGGGTTTTATGTTTCTATTGCATGAAAGCATTTTGAGGAAAAAACCTCTAAATGCTTTCATGCAATAGACACTTAAAACCCCTTTATCACAGTGATATCACAGGCTGCTGCCTACATTGAGATTCAATCACTGGCCACTTTATACAATGCACTCTAAATAATGCCACTTTAATCATGTTTACATATCTTTCATTACTCATATCACATGTATATACTGTATTTTATACCATCTATTGCACCTTCGCCATCGCTCATCCACATACTTACATGCACATATTCTCCTTCACCCCTTTAGACTTGTGTGTATTAGGTAGTTGTTGGGGAACTGTTAGATTGCTTAGATATTACTCTTAGATATTATTGTTAGATATTACTGCAGTGTCGGAACTAGAAGCACAATAATTTTGCTGCACTCGCATTAACATCTGCTAACCATGTGTATGTGACAAATACAATTTGATTTGATTTGAGAGGGCATCAGGTCTTGAATTTATATGGTGGATTGCTTCTTCTCAATTCCCTTTTGGCTCTCTCACACTCACTCAACAGTCTAGGCAGGCTATCCTGAGAACTACTGTAGAGTGAGTGCCATCAGTAGAGCAAAACTGTTCCTGGAGCCCTGTTCCTGGAGAGCTACCATCCAGTAGGTTTCAACTCCATCCCTGTTCCAGGAGAGCTACCATCCAGTAGGTTTCAACTCCATCCCTGTTCCTGGAGAGCTACCATCCAGTAGGTTTCAACTCCATCCCTGTTCCAGGAGAGCTACCATCCAGTAGGTTTCAACTCCATCCCTGTTCCTGGAGAGCTACCATCCAGTAGGTTTCAACTCCATCCCTGTTCCAGGAGAGCTACCATCCAGTAGGTTTCAACTCCATCCCTGTTCCTGGAGAGCTACCATCCAGTAGGTTTCAACTCCATCCCTGTTCCTGGAGAGCTACCATCCAGTAGGTTTCAACTCCATCCCTGTTCCTGGAGAGCTACCATCCAGTAGGTTTCAACTCCATCCCTGTTCCAGGAGAGCTACCATCCAGTAGGTTTCAACTCCATCCCTGTTCCTGGAGAGCTACCATCCAGTAGTTTCAACTCCATCCCTGTTCCTGGAGAGCTACCATCCAGTAGGTTTCAACTCCATCCCTGTTCCTGGAGAGCTACCATCCAGTAGGTTTCAACTCAATCCCTGTTCCTGGAGAGCTACCATCCAGTAGGTTTCAACTCAATCCCTGTTCCTGGAGAGCTACCATCCAGTAGGTTTCAACTCAATCCCTGTTCCTGGAGAGCTACCATCCAGTAGCTTTCAACTCCATCCCTGTTCCTGGAGAGCTACCATCCAGTAGGTTTTCATTCCAACCCTAATCTAGCCCACCTGATTCTAATAATTAGCTGGTTGATAAGCTGAATCAGGTTAGTTTCAACTGGGGTTAGAGCGAAAACCTACAGGAGGGTAGCTCTTTAGGAACAGGGTTGGAGAGCCCTGTACTAAAGCGAGTGGCCCCCTCAGCTGGCCGAAACAAGCACAACATGAATGGCAAGCCAATACCGGTAATAACAGCTCAAAACGATTCACTCAAGCCACAGTCCTTTTTTACGTTCTGAGGGGAAGTCAGGGACATTTCCGGCGATAGATCTAGCCGGGGACAGGCCACCAAAATCGTGGACTGTCCCTGAAAAGCGGGGATGTCTAGTCACTTTCCCATGTTTTTTTTTTTATTTTTTATTTTTTATATCCTCCGGAGTTGAGAATGTTGGTAGCCTTTCCAGAGACCAAGATGGTTAGTTAACAAGCCAATGCTAACTAGTGTTAGCACAATGACTGGAAGTCTACAGGTATGCCAGATAGAGCAGGGGTTCTCAAAGTGGGGTCTCCAGGGGTCTGCGGAGGTACTTCCGGTGGTCCATGGTGAGATCTCAAAATATAATTTATTTTTTTCTTCCTAATTGTACATTTGAATGAATATTTCAAACAAATTAAATTAATTTTGGCCAAGGGATCCGTGGAATAAGTTTAGAGGGTGCAATGTAATACAATGTAATAGTATTAATCTACAGTTTATGTTCTTAACCCTGGGCAACATGGGCCTGGGACACTCACAGTGATATTGGTATCCACAGTGTTCCACCAATTATCAATTTTTCAGCTGAGTAAGCCTACTTCTTCTATAGAGTTCTTGTATTGTGCAAAACGCACTGTAATTTAAAGTAAAAACCCTTAGTTGCTACATCCATTTTTGGTATGGAATTTCATGATATATATACCTATTGATTCATGAGAAATATAACTTAAGCTTAGTTCAACTGTCGTGCCCCAAAATAACTTGTTTTACTCCAATGTTTGTAATGGAATGTATATGTAAACAAACACCGTATAGCTTCAAAGCATTGGTAAAACAGTCATTTTGATATCATGGCTGGTCAGTACCTGTATCCATAGCTCTGTCTATGATTTTGAGAGTGGTTACATTTCACCAGGCCCATCCCTCAGCTTTTTACCAAAACAGTTCACGCTTTGTTATTGTTTCAATTAAGGACTCTAGCTTTTGGCTTTAAAACTGCACATTTTTCTCTCTGCCTCGTGGCAAAATGTGTAGAATTGCAGGAAATGAACTTGCAAAATGTTCTCTTCAATGCAAAGATGTGGAACTTTTAAACGTTCCTTCCCAGGGCCCGATACTTGGCTCATGCACTGCAGAAGTCATAGTAAAACTCCTTGTATGCCATCTTTTATCTCACTCGAGGGGGGTCCCTGATGAATTTGCTATCACAAAATGTTTGTGAACGCCTTCCCTAGCGAATTCTAAATAATGAATAATGCTTTTCTATTCCTGATTGTCGGTATTTCCTTGGAAATCATTTGAACATTTCTGAATAATAAACATTCCTTTGTATTAGCATAATGCATATATATAAACGCAAAGGGATCATTGACATTTTGGGAACTATGTTCTCTTGTAAGCAGCTCACTGTAACTGTGCTTCAGTCGCCATCTAGTGTTTAAAGAAGGCAGACACAGCTTTTCATCACAAGATAGGGGTCAATTGCGTTTCAATTCAGGAAGTGAACAAAAAAAAATGAAAGAAGGAAAATCAACTAATTGAAAATATAGAGCTAATTTCAATTGTTGTATTGGAAATTCAATTAAAGGTACATTTTTTGTTAGGATCCCCATTTGCTGACGCCATGACACAGAACTAAAAATACATTACAAACAATTACAATTTACGTTAAGACATAAGAAACTTTTAACATGTAGACATTACATACAATTAAAATACCTGCCAGGTAATACATTTAACATTTAGTAGATGCTCTCTAGTATGGTTTCAGTCTAATGTAAAGACAAGTCCACATCTAACACATCGGTTGTAAAGGTACATACAAGTCTCAACCCCAAGTGATTGGAAAAGACAAGCACTACAAATTACACAGCGATGAACTTTTCCATTCAATTTGGATTGTGGCAAAGAGCTGACTCCTTAAAACAGATGTCCTGGGACGTTGAAAGATCTAAAACATTTGAGAATTTTTTGGGGGGAGGGGGGGGGGGGGGGACTACTGACACCCAGTGCCACTGTTTGGTCCCTGTAGAAGATATGCAATGCATAACACGAATGGAGGGTGTTGACAAACAAAAAACGTCCTAGTTACTTGTAGTTCGGCTTCAGTCATTCTTCACGACACACATATGAAAAACATGATCCACCACAGTTTTTTATTTTATTTTTGGACGGCGATAAATGCTTATCTTGGTAGTTGCCTTATTGTGTCTCATAACCGTGTACTTATTCTTCAAATAAAAATGTATTGGTCACGTACACCGATTTGAAGATGTCCTTGCAGGTGCAGCGAAATGCTTGCGTTTCTAGCTCCAACAGTGCAGTAAAATACCTCGCAATATAACAACAAAACAATACACACATAAACTCAGAAGAAGAAAAAAAAGACTAATGTAGAAATTCCAGAACAAGCAATGTCAGAGACTGGAAAATAAATACATGTACTGTATATATATATATATACTGTATATATATATACATACTGTATATATACTGTATATGTTTCTTATATGTATATGTATTTATGTCGAAAGCATTGTGAGGGAAATGTTATGTTTTATGTATCAAATCAATGCTACGAAGTATCGAATCAACGCTACGAAGTATCGAATCAATGCTACGAAGTATCGAATCAACGCTACTTTCTAATAACTGATTGGGAAGGTTCATGCAGGTGACTGACTGATTGTGTATGGAGGAATCCTCACTATCACCGTCCAGAATGTTGCTATGGGAACAACCACGGTATCTCAGTTTAAAGGTCTCAACTTGGAGGAAGAGAAAGCCTCGTGAGGTATTAGTCAGTCACATGTGCGAGCCACCGGTAGTGATTAATTAATTATGCTAAATCATGCAAATATAACTCATCTGCGTATACCCGTATATAAGACAACTGCTGGGCCCGCCCGAAGGGAGCTTCTGATAGACTTATACGGTGTGCAGAGTTTGTTGTAACCTATCCAGCTTGCTGATAATAAAGAGTGATTCATTTTAAGATTGACTTCAGGTGTCCCTGGTGTTGAATTTCCACAACAGCTTTCCAAAAGGGATGCTGGACCTTGTTGACTCCAATGCCTCCCATCGTTGTGTCATGTTGGCTGGATGTCCTGTGGGCGGTCGACCATTCTTGATACACACGGAGAATGAAAAACTCAGCAGCGGTGCAGTTCTTGACACACTCAAACTGGTGAGCCTGGCACCTACTACCACACCCACACTTAAACCGGTGAGCCTGGCACCTACTACCACACCCACACTTAAACCGGTGAGCCTGGCACCTACTACCACACCCACACTTAAACCGGTGAGCCTGGCACCTACTACCACACCCACACTCAAACTGGTGAGCCTGGCACCTACTACCACACCCACACTTAAACCGGTGAGCCTGGCACCTACTACCACACCCACACTCAAACTGGTGAGCCTGGCACCTACTACCACACCCACACTCAAACCATGTGTCTTGCCCATTCACCCTTTGAATGGCACACATACACATTCCATGTCTCAATCGTCTCAAGGCTTAAAGATAATGTTTTACCTGTCTCCTTCCTTTCATTGACACTGATTGAAGTGGATTTAATAGATGACATCAACAAGTCATCATAGATTTGACCTGGATTCACTTGGTCGGTCTATGTCATGGAACGAGCATGTGTTCCTAATGTTTTGTACACTAAATAAATGTACCCTCAGTCGCCAGTTGGTTGGGTACACCCATCTATTACCGGGTCAGACCTCCCCTTTGCCTCCAGAACAGCCTGAATTATTTGGGGCATAGATTCTACAAGGTGTGATGTTCAAACATTGCTCAATTGGTATCAAAGGACCTAACCAGGAAAACCTTCCCCACACCATTACACGACCTCCACCAGCCTGTACCTTTTACACAAGGCAGGATGGGGCCATGGACTCATGCTGTTGCCACCAAATCCTGACTCTGTCATCAGCATGACACAACAGAAAACGGGATTCATCGGACCAGGTGGTGTTTACCACTCCTCAATTGTCATGGGTTGGTGATTTGGCGCCCCCTGGAGCCGCTTCTCGTCTGCTGCAGTAGGCCATCCGTGACGCAGACTGACGGGTTGAAATAAACACATTAGTTCAAGTGTTTCCCCCGACTGCCCATTTACCCTCCAAGCGATAAGAAGAAGGGGAATAACGTCAAAATGTATTTTCTCAAACTGGGGAAACATTATTAATCTTAACCGCACCACACTTCCTCATAAGTGTTGCTTTCCATCACATGCGTGAAAATAGTGTTTCCCTTTGGAGTACATTGTGGCTAATGGGAACGTTGCACAATGAACATTGTTTTCATACTTTACAATGGGGCCCCTGAATCAGAAAAACATATTTTTTCAGTCGAGATAAAAACAGACAAAGACGAATTGAATACAATGAATCCGCTAACTAGAGTGGACAAAGTACACTACTTCACATTCACATTTAACTAGTGGACAAAGTACACTAATTCACAGTTACAAATTTTCTCTGAGGTTTTTTCAACTCTATTTGCATATCTGAATAAAAATTCAAAAGTTGCATAGTATTACATAAATAACAATTAATTGCAAAAAATACTAATTAAAAAACATCTGTCAACGTGCCTGGAGTACTACATGGTCCTGAGAGCTGACACCCTGCTGCAAAAGGCAGAAGGACACTTTTAGTCAAAAGAGGTAATGAAAGAAACAAAACAATGCTCCATTCTTACCACTTGACTGGGCCGTATGCACCAAGGTACTTTACCATCTGACTGGACCGTATGTACCAAGGTACTTTACCATCTGACTAGGCCTTATGCACCACGGTACTTTACCATCTGACTAGGCCTTATGTACCAAGGTACTTTACCATCTGACTGGGCCGTATGCACCAAGGTACTTTACCATCTGACTGGGCCGTATGCACCAAGGTACTTTACCATCTGACTGGGCCGTATGTACCAAGGTACTTTACCATCTGACTGGGCTGTATGCACCAAGGTACTTTACCATCTGACTAGGCCTTATGTACCAAGGTACTTTACCATCTGACTAGGCCGTATGCACCAAGGTACTTTACCATCTGACTGGGCCCATTGTACCAAGGTACTTTACCATCTGACTGGGCCGTATGTACCAAGGTACTTTACCATCTGACTAGGCCTTATGTACCAAGGTACTTTACCATCTGACTAGGCCGTATGTACCAAGGTACTTTACCATCTGACTAGACCGTATGCACCAAGGTACTTTACCATCTGACTGGGCCCATTGCACCAAGGTACTTTACCATCTGACTGGGCCGTATGTACCAAGGTACTTTACCATCTGACTAGGCCTTATGTACCAAGGTACTTTACCATCTGACTGGGCCCATTGCACCAAGGTACTTTACCATCTGACTGGGCCGTATGTACCAAGGTACTTTACCATCTGACTAGGCTGTATGCACCAAGGTACTTTACCATCTGACTGGGCCCATTGCACCAAGGTACTTTACCATCTGACTAGGCCGTATGTACCAAGGTACTTACAGTTGAAGTCGGAAGTTTACATACACTTTAGCCAAATACATTAAACTCAGTTTTTCACAATTCCTGACATTTAATCCTAGTAAAAATTCCCTGTCTTAGGTCAGTTAGGATCACTACTTTGTTTTAAGAATGTGAAATGTCAGAATGATAGTAGAGAGAATGATTTATTTCAGCTTTCATTTCTTTAATCACATTCCCAGTGGGTCAGAAGTTTACATACATTCAATTAGTATTTGGTAGCATTGCCTTTAAATTGTTTAACTTGGGTCAAACGTTTCGGGTAGCCTTACACAAGCTTCCCACAATAAGTTAGGTGAATGTTGGCCCATTCCTCCTGACAGAGCTGGTGTAACTGAGTCAGGTTTGTCGGCCTCCTTGCTTGCGCAAGCTTTTTCAGTTCTGCCCACAACTTTTCTATAGGACTGAGGTCAGGGCTTTGTGATGGACACTCCAATACCTTGACTTTGTTGTCCTTAAGCCATTTTGCCACAACTTTGGAAGTATGCTTGGGGTCATTGGCCATTTGGAAGACCCATTTGCAACCAAGCTTTAACTTCTTGACTGATGTTTGGAGATGTTTCTTCAATATATCCACATAATTTTCCTCCTCATGAATGCCATCTATTTTGTGAAGTGCACCAGTCCCTCCTGCAGGAAAGCACCCCCACAATATGATGCTGCAACCCCGTGCTTCACGGTTGGGATGGTGTTCTTCGGCTTTCAAGAATCCCCATTTTTCCTCCAAACATGACGATGGTCATTATGGACAAACAGTTCTATTTTTGTTTCATCAGACCAGAGGTCATTTCTCCAAAAAGTACGATCTTTGTTCCCATGTGCAGTTGTAAACCGTAGTCTGGCTTTTTTATGGACGTTTTGGAGCAATGGCTTCTTCCTTGCTGAGAGGCCTTTCAGGTTATATCGATATAGGACTTGTTTTACTGTGAAAATAGATACTTTTGTACCTGTTTCCCAGCATCTTCACAAGGTAATTTGCTGTTGTTCTGGGATTGATTTGCACTTTTCGCACCAAAGTAAGTTAATCTCTAGGAGACAGAACGCGTCTCCTTCCTGAGCGGTATGACGGCTGCGTGGTCTCATGGTGTTTATACTTGCGTACTATTGTTTGTACAGATGAATGTGGTACCTTCAGGCATTTGGAAATTGCTCCCAAGGATGAACCTTGTGGAGGTCTACAATTTATTTTCTGAGGTCTTGGCTGATTTCTTTTGATTTTTCCATGATGTCAAGGAAAGAGGCACTGAGTTTGAAGGTAGGCCTTGAAATACATCCACAGATACACCTCCAATTGATTCAAATGATGTAAATTAGCCTTTCAGAAGCTTCTAAAGCCATGACATCATTTTCTGGTATTTTTCAAGCTGTTTAAAGGCGCAGTCAATTTAGTGTCGTAAACTTCTGACCCACTGGAATTGTGATACAGTGAATTATAAGTGAAATAATCTGTCTGTAAACAATTGTTGGAAAAATTACTTGTGTCATGCACAAAGTAGATGTCCTAACCGACTATAGTTTGTTAACAAGACATTTGTGGAGTGGTTGAAAAACTAGTTTAAATGACTCCATAAGTGTATGCATTTCCATATGTCTGTGTTAGCTGCATGTGTGACATAACTTCACCGGTCCTATTAATGATATAATTTACAAAAATTATACTTTTTCTAAAAAAAATATCGAAAAAATAAGGTTTTTATCAAATAGTATATTTTAGATTAACCACAATATTTGTTGTATTATTTGTTCTGTCTTTTCAGGTGGATTAAAAAATAACTTTGGAGACAATTTTGTTTTCAAATAACCGATATGAAAACATATTCTTAAAGTACTTTAGGGATGTCCTTGTCTCATCGCGCCAGGTGCCTCCGACACATTGGTGGGGCTGGCTTCCGGGTTGGACCTGTTACAAAAGATGGTGTCAAGCATGATTCACCAAATTATATTTTGAAATAATATAATTTGGTGAATCATGCTTGACTCCATCTTTTGTAACAGGTCCAACCCGGAAGCCAATGTGTGCGATGAGACAAGGACATCCCTACCGACCAAGCCCTCCCTAACATCGCCCCACGGACCTCCCAGTCGCAGCCGGTTACGACAGAGCCTGGCTCTCAGCAGGCTCTGCAGTACAGCGCCCTTAACCACTGCGCCACCCGGGAGGCCCATAATTATATTCTTTCACTAGTGAAGTGAAGACTATCCATGTGAACCGATCCTCCTAACTGTACAGTCATATTGAGTTTGTGGGAAGATGCTCTAACATATACATGGTACTTGTTTATAACTAGTAGGTTATTAATTGACCTGGGTCAAATATTGAATTTTGCTCAAGGTATTTTTATATTTAAACCAATAGGCCATTTATTGTTTTTTGAATTGTGAATTAATACTTTTGTGTTGATGTGCATACAGGATTTCTTTATTGTTATTTATCTTCGTATTCTTACTAAAGCTGGTTATATTCTATGACATTTATCCCTAGTGTCCTGCTCATTATTTTAACAGCATTTACTCTCGCATGCAATGCGAGCAAGAAAGGAGAAATTGTGAAATGCATAAACGGTAAATCTGTTAGCATTTATATTGTGCAATTCTAAGAGCTTGGTGCTTATACATGTTTTGAAATGTGGCTTATTTCCAGGAAAACCAAAGGGCCTCCAAATGTTCTGCAATGACTCACCCAATTGAATGCATGAACATCAAAAAAATCATTTACTTTTATTTGGCAGTGTGACCCCTTAGAGAAAAGAGAAGTGAAACCACTGCATTGGATACGGCATTAGAGAGTGCAGTAACTTGACAAGGAATGCCCACACACATTTCTTTTGGGCTTTCCTTTATTTTCAACCTGGGAAATAAAAGGTGTACAGCCAATGTACAAACCGTACAAAATACAGCAAAGCGATACAGCCCACTCAACATGTGGCCTTGTACAGATCTGACTCTGGATGATGACCTCATCAAAGGGGAAAGGTCACGGTCAATGCCAATGCCAATAATAACCATGCACACATGAACAGCAATTAAACTACACTGCAGGTAAGTACAATACATATTCAATGTAATTATTTATACAGTGTCCAACACTATAAGCACTTTTCCACTGAGGCTGCTTTTCACAAACAAAATGGATGTTGTTGATTTGCTTTTTATAATAACACTACTGGCCCTATTCAATCACAACTAATATCAGATATAAATGTATAGAAAAGGCCCCAATTATTTCCCCTGTGTATAAATAAGTTTGTCATGTTCTCTATCTAGTACAATTAACCAAGTGGAATACACTTACATGAGTCTCCCTTATAACTGTATGATATTGTTCATATTGATGCAGATAAGGGTACTGCTACTGCAACTACTCTGTTACTCTGTCTCTGCCTGGCCGGTTCCCCTCTCTCCACTGGGATTTTCTGCCTCTAACCCTATTACAGGGTCTGAGTCACTGGCTTACTGGTGCTCTTCCATGCCGTCCCTAGGAGGGGTGCGTCACTTGAGTGGGTTGAATCACTGAAAATGGTCTTCCTGTTTGGGTTGGTGCCCCCCCCCCCCCTTGGGTTGTACCATGGAGGAGATCTTTGTGGGCTATACTCAGCCTTGTCTCAGGATGGTAAGTTGGTGGTTGAAGATGTCCCTCTAGTGGTGTGGGGGCTGTGCTTTGGCAAAGTGGGTGGGGTTATATCCTGCCTTCTCACTATCTTTCTTTCTTTCTTTCTCTCTCTCTCTCGGGGACCTGAGTCCTAGGACCATGCCTCTGGACTACCTGGCATGATGACTCCTTGTTGTCCCCAGTCCACCTGGTCGTGCTGCTGCTCCAGTTTCAACTGTTCTGCCTGCGGCTATGGAACCCTGACCTGTTCACTGTGATTACTATTATTTGACCATGCTGGTAATTTATGAACATTTGAACATTTTTGGCCATGTTCTGTTATAATCTCCACCCGGCACCGCCAGAAGAGGACTGGCCACCCCTCATAGCCTGGTTCCTCTCTAGGTTTCTTCCTAGGTTTTGGATGTTGAACATTTCAGTGAAGACACTTGCCAGTTGGTCAGTGCATACTCTGAGTACACGTCCTGGTAATCCATCTGGCCCAGCGGCCTTGTAAATATTGACCTGTTTTAAAGGTCTTACTCACATAGGCTGCGGAGAGCGTGATCACAGTCATCTGGACCAGCTGATGCTCTCATGCATGTTTCATGCATCTACAACAGAGGTCCAAACCATAGTTCTAGAGAGCCAAGGGGTGTGCAGGTTCTTGTTCTAGCCGAGCCCTTCAGCTTATCAGGATCTTGAGTAATGGGTTGTCACCACAATGTGTACACATAGCTTTACAGCCTCAGGGGTTGTGATCCAATAGAAGATGTTCTCAAGAAATGAGGATCTGCGTAGTCACCCAGCGAGCACATAACGTTCTGAGAACCATATGTTTCTTAGAGAATGGTGAGAGTGTGGTTGTCCTATGGTTATTTTGCATACAACCTTCCCACAACGTTCTGGGAATGTTGCAGGATAGTTGCTTGGCTTTGGGAACGTTCTCAGCACATTTAAGGAACTTGACAAAATAATGTTATTTTCGTGGTATTTCATTACTTTAACAGAATGTTTCACAAAAGTTCAAACATGGTTACATTTAATTACATTTTTGGTAATGTTCTAGTAAAGATCTCCAACTGGTTTGACATTAGGAATGTTCTCAAATAGTTCAGAAAGTGTTAAGAAACAATGTTCTTCTGTGATAATCTAAATGCTTCAACATAACGTTTCCTACGTGTTTCCTATTTAAAGTAATGTTTTCCGAACGTTCAGAAAATGTTAAGAAACAACGTTCTTCTGAGAGAATTTCAGTACTTCAGAATCATGTTTTCTTCAGGTTTCCTCCTTGATCTATTGAAAGTTACGTTCTCAGAACATTAAGAAAAGTTTCATAAAAACCACAAGAAAACATGAATGTTCAAAGACCATTCTAAGAATGTCTAATTGGCCAACCTGATCTTAATGAGTGCTTCTGTTTGTCCTATCTGTGCTTGGAGTTCCAAACAGTTCATCCAAGCTAACAGTGTTATTAAAAGTCTTGCAACATTTTTAAAGTTGCACTATAGTACACAAATCGCTCTGGCATTTCCTTGTTGCTGAAACTCTAAGAGTTAGCCTAATTTCAGTTTGTGACAAAATTAGCTAGTATAGTGTAGATAATCATTTAACCACCTTAGCTGCTGTGAAATATCTTTTCCATAACCAAAATTATTGTTGTTTAAGCTGTTTAAAGCTGGTGCACGAAACCGAAAGTAAAATAAGCAAAAACAAATCTCGAACCACAGTAGGACCCAAAAGTTATCAGTGAGTCCCGACCTACCATTGGGAAAACCCAACCTTTGCGAAACGCTGCATTAGGACATGCAGTCACCAGTTGTTCACACTCTCTCATATCCATACTGCTGAATACTGTCCGGTAGTGTCCACTCAACTAGGGTCCTTGGTTTACAGCTCGCCATGTATCATTCTCTTTAGGGAAAGTATTTTTATAGCACTGAGTGTGATGATAAACTGTTGGGTGATGACACTGGATGCCTTGGTCGAGTGAGTCATGGATTCTTGGCACCCACTCTACTCTTCTCTATACAAAGAGGGATGAACAAAAACTGACCTTGTGATGTGGGTAACATTTAGACTGTCCCACATACAGTGCCTAGTGGAACGTCTACATACCCCTGGAACAGTGTTCACATTATTCTGTCTTGAAATTAAATCTAACAAGGGATTGAACTGAAGATGTATTCATGGTGTATATCTTCACACCCCATATTTAATACTTGGTTTAAGTGCCTTTGGCAGCTATTACTGATGTGAAAAATGTTGAATACGATTCTTCCAACCTTGCATAGCTCTTAGGGAAACATACAGTATATCCAAAATGAATTGCTCAAGCTCAGTAAATTTGGTTGGGTATCATTGATGGACAGCAATATTCAAACCTTGTCTTTGATTTTAAAGCAGATTTAAGGCAGGACTGAGACTAGACCATTCAGGAACACCCACCGCCTCTTGGATAGACATTCTGATGTGTCTTTGTCATAAAAATGTGTGCAATTGTCCCGCTGAAAAATACAATTCTATCCTAGGGTTAGGTTTTCAGAAGACTAAGGAGAGTTTTCCCCTAACTTTTTAGCTGGGCTTTGCTCCTCACATATTTATTTTGATCCTGACAAACTCTTCAGTCCCTGCCGATGACAAGCATACCCATAACATAATGCTGCAACCACAATACTTGAAAATAATTATAATTTGTAACATTTTCTATAATTTTCTTTCACTTTGAAAATGAGTAGGTTCTGAAGATCTACTTGAATCCATTTTTTAATTCAACTTTAAAAATGCAGTCAGGGATTTTAAGCACAACACATTCGTAACATATTGTACGAATTGGGTTCGTAACATACTGCATCATACGAATTGCTCCCCCATACATTTTAGGGTCAGGAAGTAACATCATAATATGAAAGGAATGATCTAGTACAGAACTGAATAACATACAGTAGTAGTACACTAAAAACCGGGACCTGTTTTGGTTTGTGAGCACCGTTTTCAAAACAACTGGCTGAAATTATACAGAAGTTTCGGAGCGTCACTTTAAGGCAGCAAAATGTGAATACAGTGTGTGCAGATTTTCACTAGGTCACTGTATAATAGTGTCACTGTCCCTAGAGCAGCCATAGTCAATATGTGGACCACGGTCTGGATCCAGACCGAGAACAGAGTCAATATGGACCTCGTACTTACTGCTGTTGACATTTGTGATAGTAGAATGCACAAGGTGCAGTTTTTTTAAGCTGGTAGTGCATGGGCAATTTTCCTCTTTATAAACTGTCAGAAATGTCCAGTTGATCTACTACTAGCCCATGTTAGTTAGATAAGTTAGGCTAGTCAGCTATCTACATCTCGTAGTTATAATGGCTATATTGCGTGCCCAGGGGCCTCGACCCTCAGGGGGCCCCCATTGATTTTGTTGAGTCACTAGGGTATCATATGAACATCATCATATGTGTAAAATATTAAAGAATGTAAAAATAAAACACAAATTCACAGAGGAAGTGGATGCGGTTGGACATGACCCGGTGGCAGTGCAACAGTATAGCTTCTGTCCCTCTCCTCTCCTCGAACCAGGGACCCTCTGCACACATAGACAACAGCCACCCTCGAAGCAATTCATTACCCATTGCTCCACAAAAGTCGCGGCCCGTGCAGAGCAAGGGGAACAACTACTTCAAGGTCTCAGAGCGAGTGACATCACCGATTGAAACGCTATTAGTGCGCCCCACCGCTAACTAGCTAGCCATTTCACATCGGTTACAGAAGCGATGTCAATTCATCGCCTGCAATGCTGGAAAGTCACAAAACAGTACATGGGAGGTTTAGGTAGTAACTAAAAATACCCAATATACCAGGCTTTGTGCGATGTCAACGGAGCCCCAAACCCAGCACCACCTGCAGAGTAGAGACCAATCCTCCTCCAACAGGCATATTTAGCTACAGTATTAATTGGTCTCAAGTTCCGCCCTAAAGTCTAGAGACTACCCCCTCTGAACTCCTACTGTAGCATTCACAGGGTTAAGTACACTACACCTCTAACAATTATATTTTCCCTTGGAACAGTTTCACTGGGGCTATATACAGCCTTGACAGGATGGGTCGCAGGTATTGATGGTGAAAACATGTATGCAGTTGTACGGTATTGCAATATTATTTATGATGATATTATAACGATACTATGACACCAAATATCAATTGCTAGGTAATTAACGTTAGCTAGCGCTAGTCAGCTGTACCCGCACCAAAACTATTTCTCTTTCTATAGGTTGTTCTCCATTTTCTTTTTAAAATAGTGAGCTAACATGTTTTAAGCATTTTTATTTTCATGACTGATTAAAACTTTTCTTATGGCTCTCTCTTGTCCCTCTGCAGCAGACAAATATAGTCAGCAATACGTTTGAATCATCGAATTTCATTTTTTTTTTAAAGCAGTATTGTATCGCAGTACATGTAGAATGACGATGCATATAGAATACATATCGTATCGGCTCCTTAGTATCAGAGTGAGTGACGTCACCAATTGACACGCTATTAGCGAGCACCCCGCTAACTAGCTAGCCATTTCACATCGGTTACACTCACCCCTAAGGTCCCTGCCAATTCCTAGCCCTAGCTACAGGTTCAATACCGGCTAGGGGCATAACTGTCCTCCATATTTTGTAGCACTCCACACAGAACATATGCAGTTGTGGAGTTCTCACTGCATCTATTGGAAGATGTCATGCTCTAATTTATACTTATAATGAGGCCATATGTGATTGGTACATCCTTTTTGGGACTTTTTAATGAATGATATATAGCCATTGATTATTGAATGATATAACTTATAAATGCCTCACCAGCTTAGTTCAACTTAGTCTTATTCTTTCACAACCCAAAATATAAGCTTGATTTTTACTCCAATGTTAGTAAACTGTAAACAAACATTGTGTATCTTGAAAACATGGTTCAAAACTATCATTTTGATCTCATGTTGAGCTATGTCAATGAATCTGAGAATGGTAACGTTTCTCCAGCACCAACTGTTTACCAAAAAGTGGCAGGGTGGCCGCTTTCTGGTTGTTTGAATCCCAGATGGCCTCTTTAAGGTATACATTATTTTCCTTTTGGCAAAAGGTGAGGCAATTGCAGTGAGTGGAAAGCAGGGAAGCGAATTTAAGATAAATAGAAACTGAAGGGGGAAATGACTTCCTCCAGAAAGACCCATGGTATCCCCCTACCATGCGCACAAAGAGAAACGCTCCGATATGTGGGCAATCAATATAAACAGCTGACACAGTGGAGTTCTTCAGTCTTGAGTAGAGTGTGATATTGAAGAGCTACTGCAAGCATTGTTCATTCGGCTATTCACAATGAAGTTTTCTGTTCTCCACATACTGCCCAGAAGACAGAGGAAGACCAAAGGTAAGATAAATACATATAGCATAACACATATAAATAGCCTACAATATACAAAGGTTGTAATGTATTCATTGATATGAATAGCCTTTTGTTGATGCCCACTACTACTATGATATACAGCACATTCTAAATAATAGGATTTCATTTTTAGTGGTTGCAATATACAGCATGTGATCATTTGACATTTGTCCAGTGATTTTGTAAGAGGTTGACTTTCATCACATTGGAAGATGAGATTGAAGAGTGGAGTGGCAAATGATGAGGGGAATATCAAACGTGTTTTTTTCAATATTTGATGCAACTTATGTGGGAGGGACAGTCCGAACAATAACAACAATGTTGTTAGTTTTAATAATGATTTAAATTTTACCTGCAAGTGTCAACATAAGAATGACATTCAAATGTATGTTTTCCTAAAGATACATTAAGTTTTGTAAAGTATTCATGATGAATAGCAGTCGTCTGTCAAATGTAGGCTATCTACGCCAATGTCTCCGCCCTCTGGCCAGCAATTATTTATACCAAAGCCTAGTCTACAGGTCTATCTGTCACTATTAGGTTACGAGTAGGTACCGAATGTTCTGAGAGCATGAAAGGTAGGGACATTTTTATTGGCCTTTGTGCACCTTTTTGGGCACGTTATTAAATATTAAATAACATCAAATATATGTCTGCCTGTGTGGTTTTATTTTGGCTAAGCAAGCTTCACTCAACTTCGGCTATAAGAGAGAGAACGGCAAAGATATTTTGCGCAAAATGCGCCTGCGGTGAAATAGTTTTAATAGAAACCGTGTGTTCAGTTATGCCTATGTTATAACGCGAACCCACTATTGTAGCCTATAACGCGAACCCACTATTGTAGCCTATAACATCATATCCAGTTTGTTTGCCTGATTTTACACGTGCCACAATGAAAAGTAAGGTGTGGTTTGATAATAAGTGCTCTAAAAAAAATTGTGCAATGCCATGATAGGTTTTATGAAGAGAAAAGACTGTATAACGTCACATTTTTTTTCACAGAGGAAATGGGTGCGGTCGGACACGACCCGGTGGCAGCGACTGTTCTATCACCTGTAATGGAGGGCAGTGCCAAAACAGTACATGGGAGGTTTAGGCATAAACTGAAGATGCCCCAAATACTAGGCTTTGTGCCAAGACCACGGAGCCCCAAACCCATAGTGGAGAGCAATCCACCTCAAACAGGTATATTTAGCTACAGTATTAAGTGGTCATAAGTTGTATTCGGCGTTCTCTCTGGTGTTAGAATGTGCGCATAATTTATATAGGCTATATCCTACTTTAAGGTTCATCAATGTTTTGGATGTTTTGGACACACCTACTTATTCAAGGGTTTTTCTTCATGTTTTATTATTTTCTACATTGTGGAATAATAGTGAAGACATCAAAACTATGAAATAACACATATGGAATCATGTAGTAAACAAAAAAGTGTTAAACAAATCAAAATATAAATAAAATCAAAATGTATTTGTCACATACACATGGTTAGCAGATGTTAATGCGAGTGTAGCGAAATGCTTGTGCTTCTAGTTCTGACAATGCAGTAATAACCAACGAGTAAACTAACCTAACAATTCCAAAACTACTACCTTATACACACAAGTGTAAAGGGATAAAGAATATGTACATAAAGATATATGAATGAGTGATGGTACAGAACGGCATAGGCAAGATGCATTAGATGGTATCGAGTACAGTATATACATATGAGATGAGTAATGTATGTTATGTAAACAAAGTGGCATAGTTAAAGTGGCTAGTGATATATGTATTACATAAAGATGCAGTAGATGATATAGAGTACAGTATATACATATACATATGAGATGGGTAATGTAGGGTATGTAAACATTATATTAAGTGACATAGTTTAAAGTGGCTAATGATACATTTTTTACATCAATTTCCATTATGAAAGTGGCAGGAGTTGAGTCAGTATGTTGGCAGCAGCCACTCAATGTTAGTGGTGGCTGTTTAACAGTCTGATGGCCTTGAGATAGAAGCTGTTTTTCAGTCTCTCGGTCCCTGCTTTGATGCACCTGTACTGACCTCGCCTTCTGGATGATAGCGGGGTGAACAGGCAGTGGCTCGGGTGGTTGTTGTCCTTGATGATCTTTATGGCCTTCCTGTGACATCGGGTGGTGTAGGTGTCCTGGAGGGCAGGTAGTTTGCCACCTCACTACCCCCTGGAGAGCCTTACGGTTGTGGGCGGAGCAGTAGCCGTACCAGGCGGTGATACAGCCCGACAGGATGCTCTCGATTGTGCATCTGTAGAAGTTTGTGAGTGCGTTTGGTGACAAGCCAAATTCCTTCAGCCTCTTGAGGTTGAAGAGGCGCTCCTGCGCCTTCTTCACAACGCTGTCTGTGTGGGTGGACCAATTCAGTTTGTCCGTGATGTGTACGCCGAGGAACTTAAAACTTACTACCCTCTCCACTACTGTCCCGTCGATGTCGATGTGGATAGGGGGGTGCTCCCTCTGCTGTTTCCTGAAGTCCACAATCATCTTAATGCATTTGAGACCGTCAGTTGTGTTGTGACAAGATATGGGTGGTATACAGAAGATAGCCCTATTTGGTAAAATACCAAGTCTATATTATGCCAAGAACAGCTTAAATAAGCAAAGAGAAACAACAGTCATTACTTTAAGACATGAAGGTCAGTCAATCCGGAAAATGTCAAGAACTTTGAAAGATTCTTCAAATGCAGTCACAAAAACCATCAAGCGCTATGATGAAACTGGCTCTCATGAGGACCTCCATAGGAATGGAAGACCCAAAATTACTCTGCTGCAGTGGATGAGTTCATTAGAGTTACCAGCCTCAGAAATTGCAGCCCAAATAAATGCTTCACAGAATTCAAGTAACAGACACATCTCAACATCATCTGTTCTGAGGAGACTGCGTGAATCAAGCTTTCATGGTCAAATTACTGCAAAGAAACCACTACTAAAGGACACCAATAATAAGACGAGACTGGGCCAAGAAACAAGAGCAATGGACATTAGACTGGTGGAAATGTTTCCTTTGGTCTGATGAGTCCAAATGTTTGTTTTTTGGTTCCAACCAGCACGTCTTTGTGAGACGCAGTGTAGGTGAACAGATGACCTCTGTATGTGTGGTTCCCACCGTGAAGCAGGGAGGAGGAAGTGTGACGTGTGGTGGTGCTTTGCTGTCAGTGATTTATTTAGAATTCAAGACACACTACAAAAGCATTCTGCAGCGATACGCCATCCCATCTGGTTTGCGCTTAGTGGGACTATCATTTATTTTTCAACAGGATAATGACCTAACACACCTTCAGGCTGTGTAAGGGCTATTTGACCAAGAAGGAGAGTGATGGAGTGCTGCATCAGATGACCTGGCCTACACAATCACCCGACCTCAACCCAACTGAGATGGTTTGGGATGAGTTGGACCGCGGAGTGAAGGAAAGGCAGTCAACACGTGCTCAGCATATGGAACTCCTTCAAGACTGTTGGAAAAGCATTCCAGGTGAAGCTGGTTGAGAGAATGCCAAGAGTGTGCAAAGCTGTCATCAAGGCAAAGGGTGGCTACTTTGAAAAATCTAAAATCTAAAATATATTTTGATTTGTTGAACAATTGTAACATTTTTGGTAACTACATGATTACATATGTGTTATTTCATAGTTTTGATGTCTTCACTATTCTACAATGTTGAAAATAGTAAAAATAAAGAAAAACCCTTGAATGAGTAGGTGTGTTCAAACTTTAGCCGGATACGATACATGCGCTATGATGTAGCCTGTATGAAGTACTAGCCTACTACCTCAATATATTGATTTGTCAGATTTATCATCCTTAAAGAGGAACTCTAAATGAAAGAAATCACTCATATTATATTTTCCTTCACCATGAGAAATGATTGCCACAATATATTTATGTCACCGTTCATTGTCACGTACAGACTGCACTAAAATAACTATTCAAATACTTTGTGGTGTGTGATTTGTAGTAACCATTCACCTGAATTCTACTTGTTTCTTTTCAGAGGTGGTTATGGACTTTATGGAGAACCTGAAGGAAAATCGCTTGGTGGAGGCTTGCCAGCAGTTGCTCTTGCGAGAGGATCAGCTCTTTGGCCAAGAAACCATGACAGTAGAGGGGTTGGTTCAGGTTTGCAACGAGGATGATAAAGACACGCTGCAAAAAGACTATGAAACCCTGCTGCTCCACTTATGGATGGCAGTTCACACCACCTTTAGTTCCACACCCTCGGGAGAACACCTAGAGATACTTCGGAGTGCGGTGGAAACAATAACGCTGCTGGAAGAGAAGGACCAGCAATGGGAAGGGCGGCCCGAGGGCAGCAGCGAGGCCCCCGTGTGGCGGCCACACCAGTGCCGGCACACCCACGACAACCTGCTTGAAAAAATGGTGGATTCTCAAATGAGGAATGCAACAGTGGAGGAGGACAATATTAGCGTTAGCAGTGTGGACAACCTGTCAACGTCCATGAAAAGGGAGGTATGTAGGATGGGCAAGCGTCTGAAGGAGGACGTTCTCAGGGTGGCCAGGGACATAAGGGACTGCTACCCCCCAGACTTTGACGTGTGCAACTTGTATGTGAGACTTTACCATCAGAAGTTCTCAGCAAGGTTAACAGAACTGGCCCGCTCTGGGCTCGATGTGGATGACTGTAACTACCTCCTCTGCTGGGTGAACAATTACTATCCAAAGTAAGTGGGAAATGGGAGGGTAGTTGCCCTGGATTCTTGAAGGGCTTGTTAACAATCAGTGAAAGTGAAATGGCCAATTTGCTTTTTAAAATGTCCAAATCACATTTAAGTGATGTCAAACTGCATATGTAGTTGATTTGAGTTGATTGGGCCATTACATTTAGAAAATTGAACGCTTTCGCCTATCATTTCCATTGATTGTTAGCTAGCAGTGGCTAAAGTTAGCTGAAGTTTGTAGTGGCTGGAACCATCCCACTGGGCAAACACTGGTTGAATCAACGTGGAAAACTATTTGGATTTCCAAAAAGTCTTCAACTTAAAGGAATTTTGTTTTCACCCAAATGTATACAAAATCCAATGACAGAGTGACATTTTTGGTTGATTTCACATTGAATTGACGGGTGGTTGACAACTCAACCAAATGTAAATCAAAACCAGATGTTAACTAACGTCTGTGCCCAGTGGGAAGCCACTACTGTTTGTGGCAGATGCTAAGATGCTCACTATTTTCAGGGTGAGGGAACATTTAAATTAAAATCCTGAACATCCTGAAAAAAAGGCTAGTTCCCCCCCTTTTTTTAAATGTCTGCAAACTAAAATTCTGCATATTTGGCATAGCTGATTGCTCAAGGTTGCCTACATTATTGTCCTGCCTTGTACAGTCTTTGAGTGATTCTGAGATGTCTCGTATGGTTTCTATCAATGACTTGATGTCATTTACAACATGTTTATATCTGTTTCAGTGACATCTTAAAACACAAAGACCTTGAGGGGCACATCAACATGGAGTCTTTGGGAACTCTTTTATCTGAGAAGGATCTCACAACATTGGAGGAGCAGTATCTACTACAAAAAGAGGTAAACAGGATGCCAGAAACAGCTAAATCTAATGAACAGGCTAAATCCATGTGTATACGTCTAGACCATCCTTTCAGAGTAGCCTGGTCCCAGATCTATTTGTGCTGTCTTGCCAACTGCTATGGTGTGTTAATGACCATAGGGCTTGGCAAGATAGCACAAACATATCTGGGACCAGGCTACTTTCAGAGTGCTTTAGAATTGGAAATAATGTATTATTTTATAATGTTGTATACAATGTCTTTCAGAACTATAGTGTCAAACTTACAGACTTGTGATGACCTGTGCTATGTCGTTTTCAGAGTAGAGTCAGGACCTGGTTCTCCAAGGCTCTCAGTAAGGAGGAGGAGGGTTGGCTCAGTGGAAAGAGTCCAGAACTCATTGATGGGTACTGCTTCTGTCCTCTGGCCATTGACATCATACAGGTTGAAACCTATTGGATTACTACTACTTCTTCTAGTACTTGTCTGTGTTCAGCCCTACTCTTTCTTTGACCTGAACATGTTCTTCTTCATTTTCATACTACATATATGTAGCTTTTTTCTCCCGCATGGTTTTATATAAGCTTCATATTAACATGTCAACCTTGACATAATTCTATTTAAACTGACATTACCCTCCAAAACCAAAGTTTGTCTGATATTTTCAGACTTCAAAACAATGAGCACCATAAATCAGAAATATTTAATAAATGCACTGAATTTCATACATTTCTACTGTTGGGTTCTGAGAATATGAAAATATACTTATTCATGTCACTGATGGAGTGCTGAGGTTTAGAGGGGTTTTACATCAGAAGTTAATGGTTATCCGTAGGAGCCAGATGGCTTTGGAATGTGCTGGTTGGATGGGAGGAAGTCACACGATTGCTATAGGGGAGACGGGTGGACATCTGTGGATTAGGCAAATGAGAGGTTGAGGTCAGGTCAGATGCCCTTAAAGAAGAAATGATGGTTTATTACCCTATTACTTTGTCTTCCTGTCAAACCATAATAGATGTAAGGATTGGAGAGAAGGAGTTGTGCCTAAATTGGAATATATATACTTGTGGTGCCAGCAGCTTACCAGCAGCTTACCAGCAGCATACCACCCTGCATACCACTGCTGGCTTGCTTCTGAAGCTAAGCAGGGTTGGTCCTGGTCAGTCCCTGGATGGGAGACCAGATGCTGCTGGAAGTGGTGTTGGAGGGCCGGTAGGAGGCACTCTTTCCTCTGGTCTAAAAAATATCCCAATGCCCCAGGACAGTGATTGGGGATTGGGGGCCCTGTGTAGGGTGCCGTCTTTCGTATGGGATGTTAAAATGGGTGTCCTGACTCTCTGAGGTCATAAAAGATCCCATGGCACTTATCGTAAGAGTAGTGGTGTTAACCACGGTGTCCTGGCTAAATTCCCAATCTGGCCCTCAAACCATTACGGTTGCTGTAAATGAGAACGTGTTCTCAGTCAACTCACCTGGTAAAATAACGGAGAAATAAACCTGAATCCAATCGAGAATCTGTGGAAAGAACTGAAAACTGCTGTTCACAAATGCTCTCCATCCAACCTCACTGAGCTCGAGCTGTTTTGCAAGGAGGAATGGGAAAAAAATTCAGTCTCTCGATGTGCAAAACTGATAGAGACATACCCCAAGCGACTTACAGCTGTAATCGCAGCAAAAGGTGGCGCTACAAAGTATTAACTTAAGGGGGCTGAATAATTTTGCACGCCCAATTTTTCAGTTTTTGATTTGTTAAAAAAGTTTGAAATATCCAATAAATGTCGTTCCACTTCATGATTGTGTCCCACTTGTTGTTGATTCTTCACAAAAAAACACAGTTTTATATCTTTATGTTTGAAGCCTGAAATGTGGCAAAAGGTCGCAAAGTTCAAGGGGGCCGAATACTTTCGCAAGGCACTGTATATGAAGTAGCTTTTTCTCCCGCATGGTTTTATATAAGCTTCATATTAACATGTCAACCTTGACATAATTCTATTTAAACTGACATTACCCTTCAAAACCCAAATTTGTCTGATATTTTCAGACTTCAAAACAATGAGCACCATAAATCAGAAATATTTAATAAATGCACTGAATTTCATACGTTTCTACACTGAATTGAGTTGACATGGAATTAATCCCATCCCTGCTCTAAGCTATTTTGACTGTACAGGGTCAGGTTTTATGTGCTAATACTGTATGTTGTTCTGTTTACTAGGCTGTTGATGGGGCCATGAGAGAGGCCAGGACTATTCTGGGCAGTGAGGCTAAAGCCCAAAGAATCCTTTGTCAGCTGGACAGCTTCTTGATAAGGTAGTATACCCATTTCTTATTGCTCTGGCCACTGGGTTGTGTTCCTTACACACCAAATAGAATAAAGCAGACTGAAACAGAGAGAGACTACCTGGACTTGTCCAATAAGTAACACTGATTTTCCTTTTCCATTGCAAAACATTTTGGTTGTGTGCCTTAATGAACACATCCTGTTGTAGTTGAACGTTTACTTTTCCATTGTGCTTCTTAACTTATTCACCAAGTTTCTATTGAAAAACAAAACTTTTTCCATTAAGTTTGAATGCTTTGGCTTAGGGCTGTCCAATCTAATATTTTACTGATGAACATGCACGTTGATATCCAGCATCATGCTCAAAGCCCTTCAATTAGCTTACTATGTTCTGGTTTCACAGCCACACAGACAAATTGCGTAATTCTACTTGGCCTTTTTTCCTGGGAAAAGTTGGTAATTCAACCTTGGTGTTCTATCTACACTGTCTTGTTGCAGACGGTCTTTGACCTTGTTTAGTATGCTACAATTAAGTGATAATGTCAGAGAATATGGAACGCCGTTTTGGGTCTTTGCATGTCCAAAAAGATACACTGCAAATAACAGTATTTGTCAAATAAGTTTGTTGACCAATCAGGACCTGAATATGACTGCACATCACATAATAATTTAACACGTTCATACATTTTTTACCTAGTTATTACACATTGATTACACTATCACTCGTATTTCATATGTCATAACGATTCACCGACACGTATGCTATGATGCTGGTATAGTTTTGTCTCGCACACCCGCCAATGCTGCACGAGCGCAGACACACTTCCACTAACTCTGGACAGTGCTGGTCATAAAAAGAGCTAGCTAGCTGATGGATGCCAACAAAGTTCTTCCCCAAAAACATAGCAAAACTACATAATCTGTTTCAGTAGCTATAGTTAGCCGACTAACTGTCTAGCTAGGTTTATAGTTAGCCGACTAACTGTCTAGCTAGGTTTATAGTTAGCCGACTAACTGTCTAGCTAGGTTTCATCATCTAAAATA
The DNA here is from genome assembly GCF_013265735.2 of Oncorhynchus mykiss. Classification (NCBI taxonomy): domain Eukaryota; kingdom Metazoa; phylum Chordata; class Actinopteri; order Salmoniformes; family Salmonidae; genus Oncorhynchus; species Oncorhynchus mykiss. Next base: position 9,303,491 of record NC_048572.1, read on the forward strand.
CTCCTCATTTATAATTTTGGTATTTTATTATGATCCCCATTAGCTGTTGCAAAATATAGGTCTTATTTGATCAATGGTGGTCGGACCCACCTATATGAAGCTAGCCACAATAAGGATTAGCCACAATAGTGGAATTAGCAGTTCGCTAGTCTGTCATTGACAGTGATGCAAATGAATACAGATAGTAGAATTATTCCATAATTGAATAAACCATGCTAAACAAGGTTTAAATGTTGTTATATAAATTCAAAAAAATACAATAATTAGTTAATTTGACAAATCTGTTGAAATCACACTGGATGCATTATACTTTAGAATTGCATTGGGGGCATACTTATTTCACTGTACAGCCTTACCGGTGCATTGTGGATCAATGACATGGGGTATCAGACTACTCAGTGACACCCAGAGAACATTAGCATCGTAGCTCTTATTGCGGGACTCTGAAACCACTGAATTGAGCCACATTCATTGTACCAGTCAAGCTAGCTACCACAGAAGTTGTCAAAGATATTAGCAAAATCAGTTTGATCCTGATCAATTTGATCCTGATCGTATTTCAAATGCTCACACAGACGTTTTCCCCATTCGGTTGAAAAAAGAATGCCTTATTACCAACACGGTATTGTAAACTCATCGTTCTTGGCAGGTATGTCACTCTGTGTGCTTGTTTGCAGACTTATTTTTTTGTACAGCTTTGACAGTGCTACTGATCGTAGTGGTGGAGCTTGGCTTGCACGTGACAGTTCAGCACACACAACATTCTATAATAGAATTGTGTTATTTGACGTGTTTTGTTTTTGACACGCAAAGACCCAAACGGCGTTCCATATGAGAAGCCAGTGTTTGGAGGGTATATTGACAAGGGTGTTGTTAGGCCTGAGATGTCGGCTTCGAAGGCATTATCACTTTTATACAACGGGTTACCAACATATTCAAATAACTTTCTTTTTATTAATCTATTCATACCATTTCATCCTTCCACAAGATATAGTCCCAAAACAAATCTAGGGTTGCTACCCAAGCCGGCTGGTTGTTCATTCTATCGGTTTGGTTGCCAGAGACCCAGTTGTTCAGTCTTTTTGTTCTGTATCTATGGACGCAACCCAGTTGCTCAGTCTTTTTGTTCTGTATCTATGGACGCGGCCCAGTTGCTCAGTCTTTTTGTTCTGTATCTATGGACGCGACCCAGTTGCTCATTCTAAATGTTCCACTGCCATACTTGCTGGCAACGTTCTTATCCCTTGCTTGCTAGCTAGTCAACTACGGCTCACTTACAGTCACATCAAAAAGCCAGAATAACAGCAAAGTATCTATATTTGCATTTGTTTAAGCTGTTTTCTAGTGACATTTATTTGGATACATCCATAACAATTAGCTAATGAGGCGCGATTTCGGCTGGCATAAAAAAACGTGTTCACTTGTCAGGACACTGTTGTTCAGAGGAGCTAGCCAACAACACAGCTAACACAATAACTTCAAACAGAAGCTGGAAGGACAGCAAACTAGCTGCACTTCGTTTCGTTTGACCTTTTTTTCAATTGACATGATTTTTCGACTGGCTAAGAAACGTTGCCTGCCTGTCTGTCTCGTTCTGACAGACAAGATCAAATTTGAATATCGAAACAATATTGCAAATGTCGGCGAGACAGACAGCAAGGTTTATACAAATCTCCGCTGTTGAAAACTAAATGTTAGTCTAAAAGAAATGTGACATAATGTTTGCTTTTTATAGTTGCTTGGCTGGGCTGATGAGACAGTGGATTGCGCAGTCAGATGGAACAGAGTAAATAGGCATTTTAACGTCATAGATTTCGCCGGTGTTAACTTGTGGAATAGACACCGGCTTGAATGCAGTTTTAACCAATCAGCATTCAGGATTAGACCCAGCCGTTGCATAAATGAGGAATATGAACTGCAGTGTTACTATTCAACATTTTACTGACATAATGAAAAAGAACCTGGAGATGCCTGTTGACATTTTGTACAATGTATATTTGCAGCTATAAGAAATCTCTTGAAGAATTTGTGAAGGCAAGACGGGAGAACACTCAGGCAGTCGTGAAAGCTAACTTGGTTAACATCGAACAATTCAGGTAGGCCAAAAACTGTTGTTCATTTCACCAAGTCATTTGTTTCATAAAAATCACATTTTCTGTGTTCATTTCCTTGGTATTTGAAGGGTAGCTAGCTACATACGAGCTTCATAACACATGTATAATCCTTACATAAAGCATTCATAAGCACTAAATAAGCATTTTATAAATGCTTTTTGTTTCTACTAATCCCCGATCTCATGAAACAGTTTTGATCTATATGCATGTCGTCTCTTAATCTGAAGTTGTATCATTTGTTCTACTTATCTAGCTACTTGTAGACACTCCAGGAAAGGGAAAGGTCAGTTGTAGAACTGAATGCATTCAATTGAAAATGTGTCTTCCTCATTTAACCCAACCCCTCTGAATCAGAGAGCTGCGAGGGGCTGCCTTAATCAAAATCCACGTCATTGGCACCCGGGGGAACAGTGGGTTAACTGCCTTGCTCAGGGGCAGAACGACAGATTTTGACCTTGTCAGCTCGATGATTGAAAGTACCTTTGAACTGTCCATTGTCATTCTATCCCTCCAATCCTCCCAACCTCTTATTTGACTTCATAAATCCAACATTGATGTCATGACATTGGTTCCTCCTTTACAGAGACTTCATAGTGAGAAGAGAGGAGTCAATCCCAGAAGAGATCAGGACAAGCTGTATGTCCACATTGGCAGACCTGAGAGACTGTGGCTACGGATACTTCACCGGCCCCATACATGAGGAGCTCAGGGTAGGCTACATGTGACAGCAGAGACACCAAGCATAATACTCTAGCAATACTCCAATGTACAACGTTACATCTGCACTGTTAATTTGGTTGACTTTTGGCATCTAGTTCAAAATCCCAGACAACCTTTCTCAAATTAGATGATTTTTCCTTACCCAGGAGTTACTTGAGAGACTTGTCCCGAAGCCACCAAAGTACTTTGCTCTGTTCATCTTTCCCTCGATCCTGACTAGTCTCCCAGTCCCTGCCGCTGAAAAACATCCCCACGGCATGATGCTGCTGCCACCATCATGCGTCACTGTAGGGATGGTGCCAGGTTTCCTCCAGATGTGATGCTTGGCATTCAGGCCAAAGAGTTCAATCTTGGTTTCATCAGACCAGATAATCTTGCTTCTCATGGTCTGAGTCCTTAGGTGCATTTTGGCAAACTCCAAGAGGGCTGCCATGTGCCTTTAACTGAGAATTGTCTTCCGTCTGGTCACTCTATCATGAAGGCCTGATCGGTGGGAGTGCTGCAGAGACGGTTATCCTTCTGGAAGATTCTCCAAACTCCACATAGCAACTCTGGCGCTCTGTCAGAGTAACTATCGTGTTCTGGTCAGCTCTCTGACCATGGCCCTTCTCCCCCGATTGCTCAGTTTCGCCGGGCGGCCAGCTCTAGGAAGATTCTTGGTGGTTCCAAACTTGCTCCATTTAAGATGGAGGTCATTGTGTTTTCCTGGGGGCCTTCAATGCTGCAGAAATGTTTTGGTACCCTTCCCCAGATCTGTGCCTCAACACAATTCTGTCTCGAAGCTCCACGGACTTATTTCCGCACGTGTAATAGTTCCAATGTAGTTTCCTTTTGGTTTTAGACTCGTCAATCAAGCCAGGTTATTTATCCGCTATCCTCTTTTGACCGTAAACAAACTCTGTTTTGACATCAAGGCCGATTCCACTGTGGGCAAACTGATAGCATATCCTACAATCAATAAGAGAGCATGTGTGTGTTGCAGAGGTGTGTGTGTGTTGCAGAGGTGTGTGTGTGTTGCAGAGGTGTGTGTGTGTTGCAGAGGTGGTTCGTTGAACTGCGCTCCTTTTGACCTTTGCATAAAACCCCAAAAAAACAAACTCTGCTGTTTCCTGAAGTCCATGATCAGCTCCTTTGCTTTGTTGAGTGAGAGGTTATTTTCCTGGCACCACTCTCCCAGGGCGCTTACCTCCTCTCTGTAGGCTGTCTCATCATTGTTGATAATCAGGCCTACTACTGTTCTGTCGTCTGCAAACTTGATGATTGAGTTGGAGGCGCGCGTGGCCATGCAGTCATTAATGAACAGGGAGTACAGGAGGGGGCTGATCACGCACTGTGTTGAGGATCAGCGAAGGAGAGATGTTGTTTCCTACCTTCACCAGCTGGGGGTTGCCCGTCAGGACCCAGTTGCAAGGGGTTGGGTTCAAAGCCAGGGCCCCGAGCTTAATGATGTGCTTGAAGGGTACAATAGTGTTGAATACGGAGCTATAGTCAATGAACATCATTCTTACATAGGCATTCCTATTGTCCAGATGGGATAGAGCAGTGTGCAGTGCGATGGCGATTGCATTGTCTGTGGATCTATTGGGGCAATAAGCAAGAGGTAGAGGTGATATGATCCTTAAATCTTCTTCAGGATAAGGGGCAGCATTTTCACTTTTGGATAAATAGCGTGCCCAAATTCAACTGCCTGCTACTCATCTGCAGAATATAAGATATGCATATTATTAGTAGATTTGGATAGAAAACACTGAAGTTTCTAAAACTGTTTGAATCATGTCTAACAGAACTTATGTAGCAGGCAAAACCCTGAGGACAAACCATTCAGACTTTTTCGTTTTTGAGGTCACTGTCTTTTCAATGGGTTTTCATTGGGAAACCAGATTTCTAAGGGACTTGTTTGCAGTACCTACCGCTTCCACTGGATGTCACCAGTCTTTAGAAATTGGTTGAGGTTGTTCCTTTGTGTAATGAAGAAGTACGGCCATCTTGAATGACAGTCACTTCATGTGGACTGTTTGAGAGAGGCGCATAACCAGAAAAGTAGCGTCAGTTTGTTTTCTTTTTGTATTGAACACAGATCATCGCGTCTTCAATTTGATCGATTATTAACGTTTCAAAAATACCTAAAGTTGTATTACGAAAGTAGTTTGAAAGGGTTTTGGCAAAGTTTACAGGTCATTTTTTAGATATTTTGTAGTGACGTTGCGCAAGTTGGAAGCTGTGTTTTTCTGGATCAAACGCGCCAAATAAATGGACATTTTGGATATATATGGACGGAATGAATCGAACAAAGGGACCAGTTGTGATGTTATGGGACATATTGGAGTACCAACAAAAGAAGTTTGTCAAAGGTAAGGCATGAATTATATTTTTATTTCTGCATTTTGTGTCGTGCCTGCAGGGTTGAAATATGCTACTCTCTTTGTTTACTGTTGTGCTATCATCAGATAATAGCATCTTATGCTTTCGCTGAAAGCATAAGATTTTTTTAAAATCTGGCATGTTGGCTGGATTCACAAGGAGTGTAGCTTTAATTTGGTATCTTACATGTGTGATTTAATGAAAGATTGATTTTTATAGTCATTTATTTTATTTTGGTGCTCTGCATTTTCCCTGGCTATTGGCCAGGTGGGACGATTGCGTCCCACCTATCCCAGAGAGGTTAATTAACTAGCCTCTCGAAGCACTTCATGATGACAGAAGTGAGTGCTACAGGACAATCGTCATTTAGTTCAGTTACCTTGACTTTCTTGGGTACAAGTGGGGTCAGCAGACTGGGATAGGAAGAGATTGATTAAACACACTCCAGCCAGGTGGTCTGCGCATGCTCTGAGGATGCGGCTTGGGATGCCGTCTGGGCTGGCAGCCTTGCGAGGGTTAACATGCTTAAATGTCTTATTCACGTCGGCCACGGAGAAGGAGAGCCCACAGTCCTTGGTAGCGGGTCGTGTCGGTGGCACTGTGTTGTCCCTAAAGCAGGCGAGGAAGGTGTTTTGCTTGTCCCGCGGCAAGACATCAGTGTCCGCGATGTGATTGGTTTTCGCTTTGTATTCCGTGATTGTCTGTAGTCTGAGCCGTTGAATTGCGACTGCACTTTGTCTCTGTTCTGGTGTTTTGCCTGTTTGTTTGCCTTACGGAGGGAATAACACTGTTTGTTTTCGGCCATATTCCCAGTCACCCTGCCATGGTTAAATTTGGTGGTTTGCACTTTCAGTTTTGCACGAATGCTGCTATCTATCCAGGGTTTCTGGTTTGGGCAGGTTTTAATAGTCACAGTGGGTACAACAGCTCCTATACACTTCCTGATGAACTCACTCACTGTATACGTGTATTCATCAATGTTATTCTCAGAGGCTACCCGGAACATATCCCAGTCCGTGTGATCAAAAAAATTTTGAAGCATGGATTTCAATTGGTCAGACCAGCGTTGAATTGACCTTAGCACGGGTACTTCCTGTTTGAGTTTCTGCTTATAGGACGGGAGGAGCCAAATAGTCGTGATCAGATTTGTAGGCCTTGTAGGCATTTCAAAAAGTTGAATAGCAGTGGTCCAATGTTTTTCCAGAGCGAGTACTACAGTCAATGTGTTGGTAGCACTTCAGTAGCGTTTTCCTCAAATTTGCTTTGTTATCATTCCCAGCGACAATAAATGTGGCCTCAGGGTGTGGTTTCCAGTTTGCATAAAGTCCAGTGTTTTTCTTTGAGGGCCGTTATGGTATCGGCTTGAGGGGGGAATATACACGGCTGTGACTATAACCAAAGATAATTCTCTTGGGAGTTGATACGGTAGGCATTTGATTGTGAGGTATTCTAGGTCAGGTGAATAAAAGGACTTGAGATAGAATACCGTGAGAGCCATGTCTACGTGAAACAGAGTATGTTACAATCCCCGATGTCTCTCTGAAAGGAGATCCTCGCCCTGAGCTCATCTACTATATTAGCCAGAAACTGAACATTAGCGAGTAATATACTCGGAAGCGGTGGATGGTGTGCACACTTCCTGAGTCTGACTGACTACCTTTTCTCTGCCGGTGGTGTTTCGGAGCTGCCTCTGGAATAAGTTAAATTGCCCTGGAGGGTACGGCTGCAAAACAAAAACAATTCAGGGCTGATAATGTAATAAATATCACACAAAAAACGAAATACTGCAAAGTTGCTTAGGAGCTAGAAGCAGAGTTGCCATATCTGTCGGCGCCATCCAATCAAATTGTAGATACATCTCAAGCATGATCAATGGGAACAAGATGCACCTGAGCTCAATTTCGAATCTCCTAGCAAAAGGTCTCAATACTTATGTAAATAAGGTATTTCAGTTTTACATTTTTAATACATTTGCAAAAATGTTTAAAACCTATTTTCATTTTGTCATTGTGGGGTATTGTGTGTAGATTGATTAGGATTTTTCTTTATGAATTTATTTTAGAATAAGAAGAAGTATGTCATATTCCCTTAACATAAAGTTGCGTTTAAATGAGGTGTTATTGAATGTGCAGAATTGTACCACAGTTTTACTTTATATATATATATTTTTAAAGGACATATTATAATACCAACAGCTTGCCAAAAATACAACAACATTGAAACAAAATGGAAGAAAATAGAATTTGCCTTTATAACATCTGTTTACGAAGAGGAAAACAACAAAACAGGTATTTCTAGTCTGATCACTGGAATGTTTCCACTACCTTTGATTGGTTTGATTTTGACTCATCAGGGTCCCTATTAGCCGACGCCAACGGCGACAGCTAGTCTTACTGGGGTCCGACATATAATGAAAAATACATTGTAGACTAAATACTTTACAATTTACATACACACACTACATGTTCATGTTTTTGAATGTATCTATCAGTTACACGTACAGTGAAATGTGAAAGTATCCAGAGCTCTAGTCATTTTCCACATTTTGTTACGTTACAGCCTTATTCTAAAATTGATTCAATTACATTTTTCCCTCATCAATCTACACACAATTCCCCTTTGTGAAAAAGTGAAAAGAGGTTTTTAGAAATGTGTGCAAACTTATAAAAACAGAAATACCTTATTGACATACATTTTCAGAACCTTTGCTATGAGACTCGAGATTGAGCTTAGGTGCATCCTATTTTCATTGATCATCCTTGAGATGTTTCAACAACTTGATTGGAGTCCACCTGTGGTAAATTCAATTGATTGGACATGATTTGGAAAGGCACACAAATGTCTACATGAGGTCCCAGAGTTGACAATCGAAAAACCAAGCCACGAGGTCAAAGGAATGATCTGTAGAGCTCCGAGACAGGATTGTGTCAAGGCACAGATCTGGGGAAGGGTACCAAAACATTTCTGCAGCATTGAAGGTCCCCGAGAACACATTGGCCTCCATAATTCTTAAATGGAAGAAGTTTAGAACCACAAAGAATCTTCCTAGAGCTGGCCGCCCGGCCAAACTGAGCAATCGGGGGAGAAGGGCCTTGGTCAGAGAGATGTCAGAATGGTCACTCTGACAGAGCTCCAGAGTTCCTCTGTGGATATGGGAGAATCTTCCAGAAGGATAATCATCTCTGCAGCACTCCACCAATCAGGCCTTTATGGTAGTGGCCAGACGGTAGCCACTCCTCAGTAAAAGGCATATGACAGCCCTCTTGGAGTTGCCAAAAGGCACCTAAAGACTAAACACGATTCTCTGGTCTGATGAAACCAAGGTTGAGCTCTTTGGCCTGAATGCCAAGCGTCAAGTCTGGAGGAAACCTGGCACCATCCCTACGCTGAAGCATGGTGGTGGCAGCAACATGTTGTAGGGATGTTTTTCCAGTGGCAGGGACTGGGAGACTAGTCAGAATCGAGGGAAAGATTAACGGTGCAAAGTACTATGAGCTCCTTGATGAAAACCTGCTCCAGAGTGCTCAGGACCTCCAACTGGGGTGAAGATTCAGGAGCCAACAGGACAACGACCCTAAGCACACAGCCAAGACAATGCAGGAGTGGCTTCGGGACAATTCTCTGAATGAATATAAGCCTTCAGGAGAATTCCCTCCTAAATGGTTTCCGACCAACATTATCAAGGCCACAATGTTTGAAGTGCAAAGTGTGACTGTAGGTTACAATGGTACAATGTGGTCATCCAAGTGACCACTCAAATCACATCACATCTTTGTGGGTTACAGATTGTCCATGTTATTCTCCATAATGTTTTTACTTTTGCACTTCAGCTGTGATGAAACAGTTGATGCATATTAGTAATAAAACACATTTGTTTTATTATAATTATTTACAAATTAGTGGAATAGAGAGGGAATTGATTTTAACTTGAACTATGAAGTTGTTATGGCAGTACAACTGCAACGTTTTCTCATCCGGGTCACCGATCATGTTCTGACCCACTGGTGTCCACTGCTTCAAGGTCAGATATTGACCTCTGCATGACTTCCTGTATCCTCAGGTGCAGTACCATAGGCTGTGGACGCAGGCCTGGTTTACTGGGGGTCAGATGGTACTGGATGAAGTTCTGGGGACACTGGACAGACACATGCAGCAATTCACAGACCTCAAACCCATCTGTGTGGAGGTAAGTTTACACTCACACACACGCCAACAGATGTGTGAAAACAAAGACACGTGTACACACAAACACACAGTGATATTTGTGTGTCTGTGTGTGTGTAGGAGCTGCTGGGCCGGCTCCACATGGAGATGATGGTGGAGTATGTGAAGAGGATGATGAAGAGGAAGATGAGGCTGAAGGACAAGGAGCAGCAGGAGACAGCAGCCAAATTACTGGCTGAAGACAGCAGCAAACTGAGCACCTACTTTACTGAAGCGGTAAGCACCGAAGACGCACACACACACCTCATATTGCAGTTAATATAGCTTGAGCGTGTGTGTACACAAACACATGAAAGTAATAGCATGATACACACAAAACCAACTCAAACACACAGTTCAAAACATTTATCCTAAGAATTGTTTTATTTTAAATGTTTATGATGCATGAAGAATAACAAAGAAATAAAGAATTTAAACAACAAATTAACCCCCTAGAGTAACATAATTTTAAAAAATCCCCATCAAAATGTAAATTTAAGCTAGAGATGTACAGTACCAGTCAAGAGTTTGGATACACCTACTCATTCCAGGGTTTTTCAACCTTTGAATAAGTAGGTGTGTCCAAACCTTTGTCTGGTACTTTATACATAGCGTTCTTTTGGTTGTTAAGTTGTTCTCCCAAGTTAGACTAAGCCCACTGGAATGCATGAGAGCCTTTTCTGTAGCCCATCATGGAAAGATGTTGAAAACCACCACCACCTGGGTCATGTTATGACTTGGCAGACTCCAGGCCGAGTCTCTAAATAAAATCGCCCATGTATCATAAACAACAGCTGTGGTCTGATTCCCCTAAACTTCTATTTATTTAGACACTCAATAGATATTAGTATCAAATCAAATCCAACTTTATTTAAAGTGAATGTAAACATCTCGATAGAGTAAAGTAGCCATAACACAGTACATGGAAGACATTAAATACTGTACATGAAAGTATGCATGATTTGACCTATCCACTGTCCACAGGGGTCCAAAATATGCTGGCTGAGTGAGGTCCTCCCTAAAATGGCGGAGGTGGTCAGACTGCAGGACCCAGGAAGCATCCAGCTGGAGATCGTCACCCTGGCTAGGGACTTCCCAGACCTTAGGTGAGACAGACAGACAGATCCTCCACACAAGGCTAACGACATAGATGGAGAGTTTGCCTACAGTACATTCACATAATCACATAACCTGGTACTACATTTACAGTATCCCAGTGACATAACCTGGTACTACTTTCACAGTACCTCAGTCACATGACGCAAGACTAACATAAAATGGGTCCCTCAGATTAAATGTGGGGTTGGCCAGGTGTAAAAGGCATGTCTGCCTGTATATCTTTCATATTTCACATAAGCAGCAACGCCATTATAAAAGTTGTGTGGTCAAAGATCAACTTGGCCTTAATCCTGCTGAACAGCTGTTTGGGCCAAATTTGATCTCAACATCTCTGCTTGCACTTTCTTTGTCTAAACTTGTTCTTGCATGATGTTGTTCCCACTCAAAAGAACACATAGGATTTAAATAGAACACATAGAATGAAACTAGAACACAGAGAATGAAACTAGAACACAGAGAATGAAAGTAGAAGACAGAGAATAAAAGTAGAAGACAGAGAATGGAAATAGAAGACAGAGAATGGAAATAGAAGACAGAGAATGGAAGTAGAAGACAGAGAATGGAAATAGAAGACAGAGAATGGAAATAGAAGACAGAGAATGGAAATAGAAGACAGACAATAGAAATAGAAGACAGAATGGAAATAGAAGACAGAATGGAAGTAGAACACAGAGAATGGAAATAGAATACAGAGAATGGAAATATAATACAGAGAATGGAAATAGAATACAGATAATGAAACTAGAAGACAGAGAATGAAAGTAGAAGACAGAGAATGAAAGTAGAAGACAGAGAATGGAAATAGAAGACAGAATGGAAGTAGAAGACAGAGAATGGAAATAGAAGACAGAGAATGGAAATAGAAGACAGAGAATGGAAATAGAAGACAGAAAATAGAAATAGAAGACAGAATGGAAATAGAAGACAGAATGGAAGTAGAACACAGAGAATGGAAATAGAATACAGAGAATGGAAATAGAATACAGAGAATGGAAATAGAATACAGATAATGAAACTAGAAGACAGAGAATGAAAGTAGAAGACAGAGAATGAAAGTAGAAGACAGAGAATGGAAATAGAAGACAGAATGGAAATAGAAGACCGAGAATGGAAATAGAATACAGAGAATGGAAATAGAAGACAGAGAATGGAAATAGAAGACAGAATGGAAATAGAAGACAGAATGGAAATAGAATACAGATAATGACTCCCTGGTAGCTGAGCCACACCTTTATATTTGTGAATATAAGCCAAATTGAAACAAAGGCTTTTTGATTTCTATTTGACAATGAATGCCTTGCTGATTTATAAATACAAGCCATAGCTGATCCTTAGTTATTTTGAGTCCCTTGAATCCAATTATCTCTTTATCTTCCCTCTAATCCTCTCACAATATCTTAAAATGAAACCCTATTGGGGGGGGGGGGGGGGTTGTTGCAGTGAGGTAACTCTGGGCAAGTCAGGTATCACCGGGCGGTAACCTAGGTAACAAGGGCCTTCACTGCAGATCTCAGGTGTCTGGCTGACTACACAATATGAGGCATCTCTTCTGTCATGTACTAGTACAGAGATGGAGGGAGGGAGGGAGGGAGATACACAGAGAAGGGGTGTAATATGACTCCTGTCTGATGTCTAGAACTGGCCAGCGATCCCTGCTATCCCCAGCACTGTGCAGTGGAAAAATACAGGCCAGGGCTAGAGCATCCCAAATGGCACCCTATTCCCATTATAGTGCAACATTAGTGCACGATGTAGAGAATAGGGTGCCGTTTGAGACTATTCTACCCCTTTTTGGTTCCAGGTAGAACCAAAATGGTTCCACATGGAACCAAAACATTTCTACATGGAACCAAAAAGGGTTCTACCTGGAACCAAAAAGGGTTATCCTATGGGGACAGCTGAAGAACCCTTTTAGGCTCTAGATAGCACCTTCTTTTCTAATAGTGTTTTGAGGCAGAGATGCCAGACACACCCAAGCAGTACTATTACTAAATGTTGCTTTACTATTTGTAGTACTTCTTCCTCTATCACTATTACTGAACTAACACAACTACTGCCACTGATGGTACCGTTACTATTGCTACCGTTACTACTACTGCTGTAGTACTGTCCTACTACAGTCAACAGTAATGTTACCTCTGCTAGTGGGCAGGTCCAGTAGTCTTGCTACTTTTTCTACCACTATTCTGCTCCTTTTTTTTTTAAACGAAAATGTCCTTCTGTTTATACTGTAAATTTGGCACATTCTGTTTATACTGGCTGTCACACCCTGACCATAGTTTGCTTTGTATGTTCTATGTTTTGTTTGGTCAGGGTGTGATCTGAATGGGCATTCTATGTTGGATGTCTTGTTTGTCTGTTTCTGTGTTTGGGCCTGATATGGTTCTCAATCAGAGGCAGGTGTTAGTCATTGTCTCTGATTGAGAGCCATATTTAGGTAGCCTGTTTTGTGTTGGGTTTTGTGGGTGATTCGTCCTGTCTTTGTGTTTGTTACACCAGATAGGGCTGTTTTCGGTTTTTCACGTTTTTGTATATTGTTCTATTTTCATCTTTATTAAAGATGTATCACAATAACAACGCTGCGTTTTGGTCCGCCTCTCCTTAGCTTAGCTTAGCATGACTTAATGTAGACATTTGGAACTGTTTATTTTTATTTGGACTGTAAAACTGGCATGGTCAAAACATGTTGATGCAACATTATACATGTTTTATTATATTTAACCTTTATTTAACTAGGCAAATCAGTTAAGAACACATTCTTATTTACAATGAAGGCCTACCCCAGACCAAACCCAGACGATGCTGGGCTAATTGTGCACCGCCCTATGGGACTCCCAATCACGGCCGGTTATGATACAGCCTGGAAACAAGCCAGGGTCTGTAGTCACGTCTCTAGCACTGAGATCCAGTGCCTTAGACCGCTGCGCCACTTTGGAGCCCAGTTGATTAATATAATGGACAAAAAATGACCGTTTTGAACTTTGTTGATGAACTTTTATTTTTTGCTCTTCCACCTTTCTCAGTTGGAGACATATTTCGGCTCTACTTTCCCTCAAAGCCAACCTATCCACTGCTGATGTCCGCGGCATCAAAGAGAGCCTGGAAGTGAACCGTCCTTCAGTCACCTCCTCCAATACCAACCCACCATTCTTTTCCAAGGTTCCAGCAGGCAAATTTTGGCACATGCCATCTTAATTGTGTTATTTTCTTGTTGTAAACTGTTTTTCTGGTTGAGAAGACTATCCAGATTACAACTCACTGGTCTCTGTTATCAAATCAAATGTATTGGTCACACACATATTTAGCAGATGTTATTGCAGGTGTAGCAAAGACTAAAATACAGTAGAATAGAATACAGTATATATATATATATATGAGATGAGTAAAGCATGTAAACATTATTAAAGGGACTAATGATTCGCAGTCTGTAGGGCAGTAGCCTCTTCAGTCCATGGTTAAGTAGCCAGAAGGTAGCCGGCTAGTGATGGCTATTTAACAGTCTGATGTCCTTTTTTGGTTATGTTGGTTGTTATCTTATCATCTAACCAGATTATAAAGATGTCCTTTGCTTTTCATAAAAGATGTCATATTTAACATTGTTTAAGAAAATGGTGATTCACCTTAAAGGGAATGGGTCATGACATTTATAAAGCATGTAACAAATAAAGTTTGATTTGAAATACATTGGTCCAATACTTGTTTTATTTGTGATTATGCTGCTTTCCAATGCTTCATAAATTGATGTGCTCAGCAAATGTGGGAACTCCTTCAAGACTGTTAGAAAAGCATTCCTCGTGAATCTGGTTGATGGAATGCCAAGAGTGTGCAAAGCTGTCATCAAGGCACTACTTTGAAGAATTTAAAATGTAAAATATGTTGATTTGTTTAACATATTTTTGGTTACTACATGATTCCATATGTGTTATTTCATAGGTTTGATGTCTTCACTATTATTCGATAATGTAGAAAATAGTACAAATACAGTGCCTTGCAAAAGTATTCACCCCCCCTTGATATTTTGTTGCATTCCAACCTGTAATTTAAATGGATTTTTATTTGGATTTCATGTAATGGACATACACAACATAGTCCAAATTGGTGAAGTGGAATGAAAAAAATTACTTGTTTCAACAACAACAAAATATTTTAAAAAAAACAACAACAGAAAAGTGGTGCGTGCATGTGTATTGACCCCCTTTGATATGAAGCCCCTAAATAAGAGCTGGTGCAACCAACTACAGTGCCTTGCAAAAGTATTCGGCCCCCTTGAACTTTGCAACCTTTTGCCACATTTCAGGCTTCAAACATAAAGATATAAAACTGTATTTTTTTGTGAAGAATCAACAACAAGTGGGACACAATCATGAAGTGGAACGACATTTATTGGATATTTCAAACAAACAAATCAACAAACTGAAAAATTGGGCGTGCAAAATTATTCACATAGTCACATAATTAGTTAAATAAAGTCCACCTGTGTGCAATCTAAGTGTCACATGATCTATCACATGATCTCAGTATATTTTCGCCTGTTCTGAAAGGCCCCAGGGTCTGCAACACCACTAAGCAAGGGGCACCACCAAGCAAGCGGCACCATGAAGACCAAGGAGCTCTCCAAACAGGTCAGAGAAGTACAGATTAGGGTTGGGTTATAAAGAAATATCAGAAACTTTGAACATCCCATGGGGCACCAATAAATCCATCATAAAATAATTGAAAGAATATGGCACCACAACAAACCTGCCAAGAGAGGGCCGCCCACCAAAACTCACGGACCAGGCAAGGTAGGCATAAATCAGAGGCAAAAAAGAGACCCAAGATAACCCTGAAGGAGCTGCAAAGCTCCACAGCTGAAATTGGAGTGTCTGTCCATAGGACCACTTTAAGCCTTACTTTCCACAGAGCTGGGCTTTAAGGAAGAGTGGCCAGAAAAAAGCTATTTCTTAAAGAAAAAATTAGCAAACACATTTGGTGTTCACCGAAAAGCAGCTGGGAGACTCCCCAAACATTGAAGAAGATACTCTGGTCAGATGAGACTAAAATTGATATTTTTGGCCATCAAGGAAAACCCGATGTCTGGCGCGAACCCACCACCTCTCATCACCCTGAGAACACCATCCCCACAGTGATGCATGGTGGTGGCAGCATCTTGCTGTGGGGATGTTTTTCATCGGCAGGGACTGGGAAACTGGTCAGAATGGAAGGAATGATGGATGGCTCTAAATATGAGGAAATTCTTGAGGGAAAGCTGTTTCAGTCTTCCATAGATTTTAGACTGGGACAGAGGTTCACCTAACAGCAGGACAATGACCCTAAGCATACTGCTAAAGCAACACTTGAGTGGTTTAAGGGGAAACATTTAAATATCTTGGAATGGCTTAGTCAAAGCCCAGACCTTAATCCAAATGAAAATCTGTGGTATGACTTAAAGATTGCTGTACACCAGCGGAACCCATCCAACTTGAAGGAGCTGGAGCAGTTTTGCCTTGAAGAATGGGCAAAAATCCCAGTGGCTAGATGTGCCAAGCTTATAGAGACATACCCCAAGAGACTGGTGGCTCTACCAAAGTATTGACTTTGGGGTGGGGGGGGGGGGGGGGGGGTGAACAGTTATGCACGCTCAATTTTTCTGTTTTTTTGTCTTATTTCTTGTTTGTTTCACAATAAAACATATTTTGCATTTTCAGAGTGGTAGGCATATTGTGTAAATCAAATGATACAAACCCCCCCCCAAAAAATCGATTTTAATTCCAGGTAGTAAGGCAACAAAATAGGAAAAATGCCAAGAGGGGGTGAATACTTTCGCAAGCCACTGTAAATACAAGCCCTGGAATGAGTAGGTGTTTGCAAACTATTGACTGGTACTGTATATCAAATGTGGAATAAATTAAATTGTTTCAATGGATGACTCAGTCTGTCTCAGTTTGACTCATAACTCACATGTTTTCTAGTAAAACGAAACAACAAAAACCCTGATGACATAATCTTAATTTAGAGTGTCAGCCCCTGGACATGTAAAATGAGAGGGTCCATTGTCATAGTACGTATGTGTGAATGTGTTGCACCCTGTCCACGACACTTTCTCAAAATGACCTTATTGTTGTCTGAAGCAACAAGTATCTCCTCACACAACCCTCACATTAATCGATGCCTCAGCCAATCAACAGCGAATATGTCACCAGGGCACTGACAATAGCTACTCCCCCATGCTTCTTTATTACTCTAAAACTGCATCCCAAAATGGCACCCTATTCCCTACATAGTGCACTACTTGTGACCCTTTGAGCCCTGGTCAAATGTAGTGCACTAAATAGATAATAGTGGGCCATTTGAGATGCAACCCATATGATTTCCTCCCATACTCCCTTACAAAAGGCACTTTGTTAATGGACTCCCATGTTACACAACCACTCTCTGTCCTCCTCTCAGTTCTGTAAGTGACGTGGTGAATATCCCTCAAGTGTGAATTCATGAAAGGGCAAAACACATGTTGGGTGGGGGAGGGGTACAAGGAGAGGGGGTGGTGGCTGTGGGATTTTGAAGAGGTTAGGGGGTTTCAGATGTTTTCAGAAGATGGACGGGGACTCTACTGTCCTAGCTTCAGGGGGAAGCTGGTTCCTCCATTGGGGTGCCAGGACAGAGAAGAGTTTTGACTGGGCTGAGAGGAACTGTCCTCCCGTAGGGGTGGGAGAGCCAAGAGACCTGAGTTGGCATAACAGAGTACTTGGTGTGTAGGGTTTGAGCATAGCCTGAAGATTGGGAGGGACTGTTCCTGTTGCTGCCCTGTAGGCAAGTACCATGGTCTTGTAGTGGATGCGAGCTTCGACTGGAAGCCAGTGGAGTGTGCGGAGGAGAGGGGTAACATGAGAGAACTTGGGAAGGTTGAGCGGCTGCGGTGTTCTGGATACGTTGCAGTGGTTTGATGGCAGAAGTGGGGAGTCCAGCCAACAGCGAGTGGTTGGGTGTCATCCACATACCAATGATATGATAGATTTTTAGAAGTTACTCAATCTGGAAGAGTAGCAAAGGAATCCGAGTAGGTTGCTTGGAATGTTCTGCTACAGAAATGAGTGGATTCCTGGACTGGTATCTTGCAGATGTTTGAAGTGTGTGTGTGTGTGTGTGTGTGTGTGTGTGTGTGTGTGTGTGTGTGTGTGTGTGTGTGTGTGTGTGTGTGTGTGTGTGTGTGTGTGTGTGTGTGTGTGTGTGTGTGTGTGTGTGTGTGTGTGTGTGTGTGTGTGTGTGTGTGTGTGTGTGTGTGTGTGTGTGTGTGTGTGTGTGTGTGTGTGTGTGTGTGTGTGCAGGATATATTGTACAAGTGAGCTATTTTGTTGCTGAAGAAGATTGTCAAACAAAACTACACCCTGAAAACATTGAGATCCAGATAAACATTTTGCTGAAACGAGAAAATTCAGAGAAGCATGAAACTGATTTACATCAAACTGAAGTGAGAACATGTCTGTTTACGTCATGCATTTCGACACTCTTATCCAGATCGAGTGCATTTTCATACTAG
Source organism: Oncorhynchus mykiss (assembly GCF_013265735.2). NCBI lineage: Eukaryota > Metazoa > Chordata > Actinopteri > Salmoniformes > Salmonidae > Oncorhynchus > Oncorhynchus mykiss. The sequence continues at coordinate 9,321,524 of NC_048572.1, forward strand.
TCCCCAGTGGGAATCAAACCCATAACCCCACAAACGCCATGCTCTACCAATTGAGCAACAGGAAAAATGGTTCCACTGGAATTCATAAAATTGATTAACAGATTCATCCCGCAACATTTTTTTATTCTAGTTTCTATCGTAGAATTGTTGTCTATTCTCCTGAATGTTGTCTCTGACTAAAATATTTGCATATGAATGTAATCTGTTATGAGCAATAGCAGCTGGTCTCTCTGAGTCAACATTTTAATGTTGCAAATCCAACGAGGCAATTTTGTTCCGCATAAATTACTGTGTCATTTGGTTTTGAGCCTGGTCATGTCTGCCTGCTAAACTCATGCCTATTTGATGTATTGGTTTATGTGCAAATTCAGTGAAAATGCACCTTATTGTCACTACTAGCCATTGTGCGGAGTGGAAAATGTGTCATCACCCACATTCCATTGTACAGGCTTTAACTGCTCAACTGTGGATTTGAACCCTGTCCCTGTCTGGATCCAAAGAACAAGAGAAGCACGTGCTCTCACAACAACAGTTTTGATATTACAGTGACTATGGGAGCATCAGTCCTACCTGCCACAAACAACCCAACCATGCTGGTGTAGGGGGTAACAGCCACTGCTGTCTCCTGGGATATTTTGTATCACAGGAAATACGATGACAGTAGCGTTCTATGGTACAGGAGTGCTGAGACAAATGTTGCTTTGAGATAACTAGCCTGTAGTATCAGACAAAGGCAATCTGATAGTGCTGGAGACTTTTTGACATCAAGACACAACTAACATCTGCAATGCTCCAGCTGTGATCCTTGGAGATTTTTTGACCACAATCCTCCATACTGTGCGTGGGGGGTTCAAAATAGGACACACGTCCTCTTCCATGTTGATTGTTAACATCTCCAGTTGTTTTAAACTTCTTAATTATTGCCCTGATCGTGGAAATGGGAATTTTCAACCGTTGAGATATTTTCTTGTAGACATTTCCTGATTTGTGAAGCTCAGCAACCTTCTGTTGTACATCATTACTGTATTCTCGGGTCTTTCCCATAGTGATGGATGACTAAGGAAACTTGGCCTGTGTGTCTCCTCACATTTAGACCCCAGTGAAACAGGAAGCCATGGCTTACCACTTAAGTGTTGCTAATCACTTGGGTGAACTTAAAACATTAAATATGAATGGGAACATACTTCAGCTAGATTTTACTCATAAGAATTTCTAGGGGTGCCAATAATTGTGGCACACAAGTTTCGGAGAAAAATATTTCTTTTTTTTTTTTATTAAAAGGCTCGATTTATGTGAATATTTTTGAATGAAGGACCAAGAGGATAAACAGCAAATAAAAAATTCACAGCCCGTTTTGCTCGTATTTACCAAAGGTGTGAATATTAGTTGGAGGGCAATGTAGTCGTGCACTAAAAAACATGTTTAATGGAGAATGTCCTTTTAGAATGATTTTTAGTTCAGGACTAGAATTAATCTGTGTGTGAAACCAGCCCAAAATATTTATGTCTGTATTCTTACTTAACACATTTGTAGTCTTTCCAGAAATGGCCAAAAGAGGTTTTCAAGCGGACAAGGCTATGATGAAATTGAAAAAAAGTGTGTTGAAAGTACATTCCATAAACCTTTCGCACTCATCATACTTACATTACCCTCCAGCGTGAGTGATTACCATTATATAATAATCTAACTATGACGGCACAAGGCGAGACCCAGATGCAGTTACGGGAGGCAGATGGTTTCAGTCTTTGATATTTATTACATCCAAAAAGGGGTAGGCAAGAGAATGGTTGTGGACAGGCAAAAGGTCAAAACCAGTCAGAGTCCAGGAGGTACAGTGTGGCAGACAGGCTCGAGGTCAGGGCAGGCAAGAGAATGGTTGTGGACAGGCAAAAGGTCAAAACCAGTCAGAGTCCAGGAGGTACAGTGTGGCAGACAGGCTCGAGGTCAGGGCAGGCAGAGTGGTCAGGCAGGGTCAAGGTCAGGGCAGGCAGAATGGTCAGGCAGGGTCAAGGTCAGGGCAGGCTGAATGGTCAGGCAGGGTCAAGGTCAGGGCAGGCAGAATGGTCAGGCAGGGTCAAGGTCAGGGCAGGCAGAATGGTCAGGCAGGGTCAAAGTCAGGGCACGCAGAATGGTCAGGCAGGGTCAAGGTCAAGGCAGGCAGAATGGTCAGGCAGGGTCAAGGTCAGGGCAGGCAGAATGGTCAGGCAGGCAGGTACAGAGTCCAGAAAACAGGGTCCAAACCGGGAGGACTAGTAAAAGATCATCGAAAACGCAGGCGCATGGGAAAACCCAGCTGGTTGACTTGGAAACATACAAGACGAACTGGCACAGAGAGACATGAAACACAGGGATAAATACACTGGTACAGAGAGACATGAAACACAGGGATAAATACACTGGTACAGAGAGACAGGAAACACAGGAATATATACACCAGGGATAACAAGTGACACCTGGGGGGGGGGGGGGGGGGGGGGGGGGGGAGACAATAACAAGGACAGGGGAAACTGATAAGGGTGTGACACTAACATTAGATTGAGACCATAGGTCTCTAAACATAGGTGCCAATGATCTGTTCTCACTGTGCCACACCTCAGGAAGAGGGTGGTGGTGTTTTGTGGTCAAGTCAAAATGCCATAGTGGCTTTGTATCACAATATTTCAATACAATACATACCATTAGAATAAGGGGAAACACAGTACAGACCAATAGAAGAAATCTCCTTCCTCTGTGAAGTTGTTGGTCAATTCTGGGGATAAAAAGTATTTGTCTACTTATTTGATTTAATCAAAACTAGGAAATAGAAATGACAATAGCCCTATAAAGAGAACTCACTCAACAGAATGATTTCTCAGATGAGACTCTGGGGGGAGGGGGGAGGAGGGGGGAGGGGGGGGGGGGGGGGAATTAACATATTGTGAAAAAGGAAATGTGTTCTTGTTGTTGATGATGTTGAGGGAAATCTGTTCTTATGACTGTGATGATTGCTTATAGAGGAGAAACGACTGGCAGAATTATTTTCCTGATTTTGTAGAACAATGCTGACATTTCCATTACCTCAGCTCAAGCATTTCCAGACTAACCCTAATGAATAACAACATGTCAAGTTAGTATTTCTCTAAATGTTCATTAAAGGCTTTCTCTTGATAGATGGATTTAGCAACAGCAGACGATGGATTGTGACACTTATAAACACAAATGTGTAAAAAATGACTACATGAAAAATAAATGTCAAATTATGTTTCATTTACATTGCCTGGTTCCAGTGTGTCCTTGGTGAGCAGACCATTCCTAGATACATTCATAAATGTAATATTTGAAACTATGCTGCCCCCTAATGGATATTACTTGAAAAGGAGTAAGATTATATATTTTTAATGTAATAATTTCCCATTTCTTGTAGAATTATACTACAAATAGCCTTCAATTCTATTGTGAACATGTCATGTATTTTCTGTTGTTCTTTTGGCATTTATTGGAACTATGATAAAAATGTCTATCTATTGTAATGATATAACATCCGAATGTCATCAAATTGTTTTGAGGGGCTTTTATGAATCGATATAGACAGTGTTGCATCGGTCTTTGTGTTCCACTCTGCAGCTAAGCCACTGTATGTTGTCAACATGTTGTTTAGCTTTCAGTCATTTTAGCAGACAGTCTTATCCAGTGACTTACAGTGCATTCATCTTATTAAGATAGTTGGGTGAGACAACCACATATCAAGTGCATTTTGCCTCAATAAAGTAGTTATCAGCAAATGTGTGAAGTTCACTACATTTTTGTTCAGACCTACAGTACGAAATAGCTACAAAAATAAACGCTCACACTCCTGGTGTCACAGAGCTTTTTTTTACATCAGAAGTGAATGGTTATCCGTAGGAGCCAGATGACTTTGGAATGTGTTGGGTGGACAGGATTGCTATAGGGGATACAGGTGGACATCTGTGTATTGATCCTCTGGGCAGAATAAACGTGGTTAAGCTTTTCATAGTGTCTTGGTTAAGCTTTTCATAGTTTTTTTACTCTGAGAATTAAAACCTAACACTTCTTCATGACTGTATCAGTGTGTGTGTGGACCATGATAAAGTGATGTAGACACCATGATAGATCCTAAGTGATGTAGACACCGAGGTACTTGAAGCTCTCAACCTACAGCCCCGTCGATGTGAATGGGGCGTGCTCGGCCCTCTGTTTCCTGTAGTCCACAATCAGCTGACGTTGAGGGAGTGGTTGTTTGTCCTGGCACCACACTGCCAGGTCTCTGACCTCCTCCCTATAGGCTGTCTCATTATCGTCTGTGATCAGGCCTACCACCGCCATTAGCTAACTTCTTGTTATTGAGACTAGGGTCTCTTTCACAGATGAGCCCTGTATCAACATAATCAAACAAATATAAACAATATACAAAATAGATGAAGAAAAACAGACACATTTATCAACATAGAGGTCTTCAGTCATTACTCTGAACTGACCAAGGGGCCCAGAACATCTCATTTCAGAGAGAGCTCTCTCTGTTAGTTATTCCACATAAAGGACTCAAAAACAAAATAAAGCAGCTCTACCCAACTCTATGGAGTTGTGTGGACAGGTGTTTTTGGAGATCCCTGTGTTAACTCTGTGTACAGGTGTCCCCTCTGGCAAGTATGCAATATTTTTTTTCTAGATTTGAACACGATATCCCAGCTCTCATTGGTGGTCACCACTGTGATGACTTGGCATCAACATCCGCTCTGAGACTTTGTGGCTGTGTTATCTACTGTAAACCCAGTGTAGCAAATGTTGACTTTGTGTTTGTGGTAACGAGTAACAACCGAACATTGTCAGGAAATGTGAGACTGTGGATGCTGATGCGATAACAGTTACAGACAAGATTGAAGATACACTGAACAAAAATATGAATGCAACATGTAAAGTGTTGATCGCATGTTACATGAGCTGAAATAAAAGATCCCAGAAATGTTAAATAAAGGTTAAATCATTTATCTCAAATTTTTGGCACAAATTGATGTGCACACATTTGTTTACATCCCTGTTAGTGAGCATTTCTCCTTTGCCAAGATAGTCCATCCACCAGAAAGGTGTGGCATATCAAAAAGATTGAACAGCATGATCGTTACACAGGTGCACCTTGTGCTGGGGGAAATAAAAGGGCACTCAAATGTGCAGTTTTGTGACATAACACAATGCCACAGATGTCTGACGTTTTGAGGGAGCGTGCAATTGGCATGCTGACTGCAGAACATTCAACAGCTCTGGTGCACCTACATTGCAGGGAGACTCCAGCACCTTACAACACAACTGCTGCCATTTCACCACTGCAATATTCTATTCATGTATGTTTACATAACAGGTTAACACACTCCATGACAACACTGTACTTTTTCTTCATTTTGGATGCCAATTAGGAAAAAATACTTCATTTGGTGATATCTTTGTAAGTCATTTTTGTTTTGTGAATTTGTCCTTGGTCTAGGTGATATCAGTTCAGTACTTTATCAAAATGTTTCCTTTACACTGTGCTTTTGTTATTTTGAGGAAAGTTACAGACTACCTTCCATTCTTGTTTATCGCCCTAATAAAAACTATTTGACCTGATCCGGGGCGGCAGGGTAGCCTAGTGGTTAGAGTGTGTGACTAGTTCAAACCCCTGAGCTGACAAGGTACAAATCTGTCATTCTGCCCCTGAACAGGCAGTTATTGAAAATAACAGGCCGTCATTGAAAATAAGATTTTGTTCTTGCATAGTTAAATAAAGGTAAAATAAATAAATCGGTGTAATCGGACTTGTTTTCTACTGTATTTTACACCAGGGTAGTTGGTCTTTTCTACCCAACTGTCGGTATGCTAATGTGACATGTAAACCGTTAAGAGCCAGGAAAAAAACATTCCAAAAGTACAACCATGATGACTATATGCTAGATAAAAAGTATTGTTTCTCACAAGTTTATTGTTTCCCATGTTATCCTTCCTATGAGCTTATAATGTAAACTCCAACACGAAAGATGCTGTTTGCTTTACTTTTTAATCATGTCAGAACGATGTAACAGAGGTTTACAGCATTTTTGTTAGTTTTCATCCTTAAAACACACTTATTTTTGTTATTTCCAATGGGCTTCACCTGAGTAGCTGGAATACCACTGTATTAAGCCCCTCACACCCTTCCCACAATAAATAAATATTGTCCCAAATGTTTCACTAGTGTCATAACGAGGACATAAGTTCTGGTCGTGTTGATGGATTTTTTACACAAAGCCAAACTTTTGGGGAAAAAGTCCTCAAAGCTTTTTTTGTTGTAGTTTCCCCTGACTTTTCTCTGGTGGGGTAGGCTTGCGCAAATGTTGTAAAGTGACCTAAAATAACTTGAATGTACTCATAGCCCCCCTCTGCTTTTCTTTAAATGCACAGTCATTTGAAATCCTCTGGAAAGGAGGTGCAGTAGTCAAGTTTATCACTCATTCTGTACCTACAGTAGATGGGCCACTTCAGTGTGTAAGGACAGTACTTGTAAATCAGTGTTCTGTACTGACCTGGTACCACAACTTTTTTTATGTTTCCTTTGTGGTAATCCCTCTGGTGAGACATGGAACCTGTACCACTCATGCAGTAACTATTTGACTTCACAGGACTACTGGGCTCACAGCTCTGCTTACTGCTTCTATGATGTCTAATTCACTGTATCCTTTTTCAATTTGGTATTCTGAAGCTAAGCTTATCTTCCTGATTTTGATCTGTCCATGCTGGGCATACTCACTCCACTCTCTCTCTCTCTGTGGTGCGTGCCTTTCTGGAGCTGGGCCCACCTCTCGGCTGGGTTGAGGAGACCCTCTCTCCTCTTTTTGTGTCCTGCCGCCGCTCCTGCCTCTCCTATGGGTTCCCTGTCCACTTGCGACAATGGCGCAGAGTGGCTGGGACACGTAGGTAGACTTTTCACAGCAACCTCCGATATTCCTTTGATTTCAGTTGAAGCAGCCATCCCTCGTCCTCTGATTCCATTACATGTTTCTTCTCAGAGTAAATCTCAATCAGTTTGCGCCACGATGCACGATGGCTCTTTTCTTTTACTTCAGAGTCATCTATAGTCGTGGCCAAAAGTTTTGAGAATGACACAAATATTAATTTCCACAAAGTTTGCTGCCTCAGTGTCTTTAGATAATGTTGTCAGATGTTACTATGGAATACTGAAGTATAATTACAAGCATTTCATAAGTGTCAAAGGCTTTTATTGACAATTGCATGAAGTTGATGCAAAGAGTCAATATTTGCAGTGTTGACCCTTCTTTTTCAAGACCTCTGCAATCCGCCCTGGCATGCTGTCAATTAACTTCTGGGCCACATCCTGACTGATGGCAGCCTATTCTTGCATAATCAATGCTTGGAGTCAGAATTTGTGGGTTTTTGTTTGTTCACCCGCCTCTTGAGGATTGACCACAAGTTCTCAATAGGATTAAGGTCTGGGGAGTTTCCTGGCCATGGACCCAAAATATTGATGTTTTGTTCCCGGAGCCACTTAGTTATCACATTTGCCTTATGGCAAGGTGCTCCATCATTCTGGAAAAGGCATTGATCGTCATCAAACTGTTCCTGGATGGTTGGGAGAAGTTGCTCTCAGAGGATGTGCCTATCACTCCATTAGGTTGAATGTGATAGTCTGACTATAACCAGCCTGAGTAGGCCTATAACTCCATTAGGTTGAATGTGATAGTCTGACTATAACCAGCCTGAGTAGGCCTATCACTCCATTCCTATTCTATTCAGAGTTTAGAGAAACTAATCTAATATGAAATGAGCTGGTATCAGGCTGGTATCAGGCTGGTTAATGTGTATTTGGGATGTTAAATGAGCTGTTATCAGGCTGGTTAATGTGTATTTGGGATGTTGAATTTGGGAAAATCCACCCACGCTCAGCCCCGCCCCACCTACTCATCCTGACAGAAGCTGCTACTGTTTTGTAGTCGTGGCATACTACATACTTTTTACTAACCGTTACGTGCTTAATAGTATGTGACGATGAGTATATAGTATGCAGTTGTAGTACGCTAGTATGGGTATTCGGACATGACCCATGGTTCTAAGGAACATTATGTGCTAGCTGGATTCCTTCTTCTAGAGTCTGAATAGAAAGCTGGACCAGGAAATGGCAATGATTTATCTGCTGTGACAGGGTAGTACTATGAAAGGCTCCAGCTATAACCAAGCCTAGGTTTCCAGAATATTCCTTGTATTGGCTAAAATAGCATTTTCCGAACGTTTATTTTGTCCAGTTTTGAGGAAATTCTGAATATGTTACATGCGACTTCTGCTATCAGCCTACGAAGATGGCATTGAAAAGACAGGAGATGCCTGACCACCTCAGAAGGCAATCAGGGATGCATTGTGTGCGCATTTCTCCTCAGTCTGGACGCAATCAGGCTACCGAAAGTGCATACAGTGGGCGACATCATCAGCACTAATCCCACATGTCTCCAGAAAACCTGTGTTTTGAGACCTGGAGGCACATTTTCATTATAATGTTGAAGGAACTATGTTCCTAGCATGTGATAAACGTGTTTGCTGGCTTCATAAATGCTAGCAAGCTAGCTAATATTTAGAAAAACAATTTTTTGGTTTGGCTAGAGTTATGCTTATCCATTTGCAATTCCTTTAGCATTGCTTGCTAGCTTGCTGGCTAGTTACAGAGGTTAGCTAGTTAGCTACTGGCATCAGTTGTTGTTGTGTTACTATCATATTTGGCCTATTCCACCATTTGTAGAATGCATACTGACATTTGAATATAGCACTGGAAAAGAGAATTCAGACACACTGTGGACCCGGTAGACGCATCTAAATGTCGGTGTAGATGCATGATGCGTTCGGAATACCATGATCAGAATCCTAAAGCTGCATGAACTGTCAAGCCTAGACGTGGCCTGTTAGAGCGGCAACAGGCAGCACATTACACTGCCTGCGGTGTGTAAAACAGGACTGTGGTGATAAGGACTGAATAGAGGAGGCCTGTGTGCTGCAAGGGACAGTTAGGCTAGGGAGGTGAACACATCACGGATTAGCAGACAACACTATAGTAACCTGTAGAATTTGGGAATAGAGTGTGTATTGCCAAGGACACAGGAATAGGAAGGAGGGTGTGTGTATGTACCACCCCCCATCACACACACATTTGCGCTTCCACCTCCAATGAATAATTCAGAGGCCTGCAGAGGAAAGTGCACAGTCACTGATGGGGGCCCCTCACCTCACACAACCCCTCCCCCACCGCCCCCCATAATAACCCAGCACTTAATCTCTACTGAGAAAACACACATCTAATCTGAATTGAGAAACATGCAAACAATCATATACAGTCACCCAGAAATACACATATACAGTCACCCAGAAATACACATATACAGTTACCCAGAAATACACATATACAGTCACCCAGAAATACACATATAGTCACCCAGAAATACATATATAGTCACCCAGAAATACACATATACAGTCACACACACTTAAATACAGAAACACAAGCAAAGACATACAAACAAGAATACTGGGTAGTTGATATATGGAAAGCTCTCTCGGCTCTCTGATGGCTGCGGCTGCAAAAACAAGACCCAATCAGTGAGCATCTTAGAATCTGACAAACAGTAGTGGCTTATGTGTATAGGCTTCAACAACAACAGCAGCACCAACCAAGGGATTAGGAGAGATCAAATAAGGCATTTTCTAATTATACTGAACAAATATATAAACGCAAACATGCAACAATTTCAACGATTTTACTGAGTTAGAATTCATATAAGGAAATCTGTCAATTGAAATAAATTCATTAGGCCGTAATCTATGGATTTCACATGACTGGGAAGTGGCGTAGCCATGGGTGGGCCTGGGGGGGGGGGCATAGGCCCCACCAATCAGAATGAGTTTTTCCTCACAAAAGGGCTTTATTACAGACAGAAATACTCCTCAGTTTCATCTGCAGGTGAAGTGGTCCTGGGGCGGCGTGGTTGGCGTGGTTACTCGTGGCCTGTGGTTGTGACTGCCAAATTCTCTAAAATGGCGTTGGAGGCAGTTTATGGTAGAGAAATCAACATCAATTCTCTGGCAACAGCTCTGGTGGATATCCCTGCAGTCAGCATGCCAAATGCATGCTCCCTCAAAACTTAAGACGTGTCGTGTGACAAAACTGAACATTCTAGAGTGGCTTTTTATTTTCCCCAGCTCAAGGTGCACCTGTGTAATGATCATGGAGTTTTATCAGCTTCTGTCAGGTAGGTGGATTATCTTGGCAAAGGAGAAATGCTCACCTAACAGGGATGTAAACAAATGTGTGCACAACATTTTAGAGAAATAAGCTTTCTCTGCCTATAGGATCTTTTATTTCACCTCGTAAAACCTGGGACCAACACTTTACATGCTGTGTTTATATTGTTGCCCATTATATATCAATAGGGCTTCCTCCGTTCCGTTAGCTTTGTTTAAGCTGACAGGTAAACACAGATGTGCTCACGTCAGCATTATAGTAGTGTAGTCAGTTGAATGATGCAAAACAACAGCAACCATTATGGAACTACTGATGTGTATTCTACTGTATTTCAGTCTATATCACTCCTACATTGCTTGTCCTAACATGTATATATGTTTTAATTCCATTCCTTTAAATGTATGTGTATTGTTTTTTATTTTACCTTTATTTAACCAGGCAAGTCAGTTAAGAACAAATTCTTATTTTCAATGACGGTGCCTGTTCAGGGGCAGAACGACAGATTTGTACCTTGTCAGCTCAGGGGTTTGAACTTGCAACCTTCCGGTTACTAGTCCAACGCTCTAACCACTAGGCTGCCAATACTAATGCCTTGTTGTAGCTAGGAACACAAGCATTTTTCTACACGCGCAATAACAAATCTGCTAAATATGTGTATGTGACCAATAAAATTTGATTTGGTTCATCTGTTTGGCCATTTAGTTGGCCATTTAGTTGGACATGCTATTCCAGGCTAGCACATTTGGTTCCTTGGAAGTTGTGGGGAACGTATGTTTTTGTTTCCCATTGGTTCTGGGAACTAAGCCATAGGTTTCCCAGTGGAAGCTTCTGAGGGGCGGACGACTCATAAGAATGTCAGGAACGGTGTAAATGGAATGGCATCAAACACATGGAAAGCAAATCTTTTCCCGTCAGATCCTTTTCAGAGCTGATTTGATTGGTCAAAAGATCAATTAGTAAAAAAAAATATCACAATTGGGATGACATGTAAATTCATATGATTATGCATTAATCATGCAAACACATTTATTTTTAATTGCGGCATGGCGTCAATGAGATTCAAACTTATGATCATCTGATCTGTATCCTTGGAATTAGTCCAATGGGCCACCAGGATGGCGTTACAATGCCACGTTTTTTTTAAACTCATAAAACTGTTCATTTTAGTCTATTCAAACAGACCCTATTTCAAAGGAAACAGACACTCATTAAGATGAAGTGTGGCCAATTAGTGGGCGTGGCCAACACAACCTGACCACTTAACAAGAAAGAGGATAGAGAGTTCTTTGTTTATGCTGAGAACAGAATGTATATGTTTTTAAATAATATTATTTGAACGTTAATGTTTTCTTGTGGTTTTTTTGAGAGTTTTCTTAACGTTCTGAGAACATAACTTTAAATAGAACCACGAGGAAACCTGCAGAAAACGTCATGCTGATGTACTGAAATTCCCACAGAAGAACGTTGTTTCTTAACATTCTGAGAATGCTATTATTATTTTATTACATAGAATTAGGCTTAATGATTACTTTTTAGGTCAAATGCAACCACTTTTATCTCAATGTCTAATTATTTCTGGCTAACAATTAAGTACCTTACTTTGATGGTTGTCAATAGCTTCTTAGCTAAATGCAATTTCTCTTGCAATAATTTTTTCAATTTGCCAATTTAAAACTTGCACAAGACAGTTCACAGAATTGCCAATTTAAAGAAATGTTTCCAATTCATTCATTAAGACATTTAGCTAACATTAGATAGCTCGTCCAGATCACCATGGTATTTGTAGTTATCAGCTAATTAGCATTTAATTTTTTTTGCCTGTAAATATCGGCAAATACAGTGCCTTGCGAAAGTATTCGGCCCCCTTGAACTTTGCGACCTTTTGCCACATTTCAGGCTTCAAACATAAAGATATAAAACGGTATTTTTTTGTGAAGAATCAACAACAAGTGGGACACAATCATGAAGTGGAACGACATTTATTGGATATTTCAAACTTTTTTAACAAATCAAAAAACTGAAAAATTGGGCGTGCAAAATTATTCAGCCCCCTTAAGTTAATACTTTGTAGCGCCACCTTTTTCTGCGATTACAGCTGTAAGTCACTTGGGGTATGTCTCTATCAGTTTTGCACATCGAGAGATTTTTTCCCATTCCTCCTTGCAAAACAGCTCGAGCTCAGTGAGGTTGGATGGAGACCATTTGTGAACAGCAGTTTTCAGTTCTTTCCACAGATTCTCGATTGGATTCAGGTCTGGACTTTGACTTGGCCATTCTAACACCTGGATATGTTTATTTTTGAACCATTCCATTGTAGATTTTGCTTTATGTTTTGGATCATTGTCTTGTTGGAAGACAAATCTCCATCCCAGTCTCAGGTCTTTTGCAGACTCCATCAGGTTTTCTTCCAGAATGGTCCTGTATTTGGCTCCATCCATCTTCCCATCAATTTGAACCATCTTCCCTGTCCCTGCTGAAGAAAAGCAGGCCCAAACCATGATGCTGCCACCACCATGTTTGACAGTGGGGATGGTGTGTTCAGCTGTGTTGCTTTTACGCCAAACATAACGTTTTGCAATGTTGCCAAAAAGTTCAATTTTGGTTTCATCTGACCAGAGCACCTTCTTCCACATGTTTGGTGTGTCTCTCAGGTGGCTTGTGGCAAACTTTAAACAACACTTTTTATGGATATCTTTAAGAAATGGCTTTCTTGCCACTCTTCCATAAAGGCCAGATTTGTGCAATATACGACTGATTGTTGTCCTATGGACAGAGTCTCCCACCTCAGCTGTAGATCTCTGCAGTTCATCCAGAGTGATCATGGGCCTCTTGGCTGCATCTCTGATCAGTCTTCTCCTTGTATGAGCTGAAAGTTTAGAGGGACGGCCAGGTCTTGGTAGATTTGCAGTGGTCTGATACTCCTTCCATTTCAATATTATCACTTGCACAGTGCTCCTTGGGATGTTTAAAGCTTGGGAAATCTTTTTGTATCCAAATCCAGCTTTAAACTTCTTCACAACAGTATCTCAGACCTGCCTGGTGTGTTCCTTTTCTTCATGATGCTCTCTGCGCTTTTAACGGACCTCTGAGACTATCACAGTGCAGGTGCGTTCATACGGAGACTTGATTACACACAGGTGGATTGTATTTATCATCATTAGTCATTTAGGTCAACATTGGATCATTCAGAGATCCTCACTGAACTTCTGGAGAGAGTTTGCTGCACTGAAAGTAAAGGGGCTGAATAATTTTGCACGGCCAATTTTTCAGTTTTTGATTTGTTAAAAAAGTTTGAAATATCCAATAAATGTCGTTCCACTTCATGATTGTGTCCCACTTGTTGTTGATTCTTCACAAAAAAATACAGTTTTATATCTTTATGTTTGAAGCCTGAAATGTGGCAAAAGGTTGCAAAGTTCAAGGGGGCCGAATACTTTCGCAAGGCACTGTATATCTCACTGATCATAACCAAAGCCAACACCTCATTTGACCGCCTTTCCTTCCAGTTCTCTGCTGCCAGTGACTGGAACGAATTGCAAAAATCGCTGAACTTGGAGACTTATTTCCCTCACCAACTTTAAACATCAACTATCTGAGCAGCTAACCGATCGCTGCAGCTGTACATAGTTCATTTGTAAATAGCCCACCCAATCTATCTACCTCATCCCCATACGGTTTTTATTTTATTTACTTTTCTGCTCTTTTGCACACCAGTATCTCTACTTGCACATCATCATCTGCTCATTTATCACTGCAGTGTTAATCTGCTAAATTGTAACTATTCGCTCCTATGGCCTATTTATTGCCTACCTCCTCATGCCTTTTGCACACACTGTATATAGACTTTATTTTTTCTACTGTGTCATTGATTTGTTTATTGTGTTATTGGCTTGTTTATAGTTTACTCCATGTGTAACTCTGTGTTGTTGTCTGTGTCACACTGCTTTGCTTTATATTGGCCAGGTCGCAGTTGTAAATGAGAACTTGTTCTCAACTAGCCTGATGGTCGTAAGGAAAACGACAGGCGAATATCCAAACTGAATCTGTCTTTACCACGGTTTTTGTTGTGTGTGGAGACATTCAGGCTTACTAGGAGCATATCACTATCCATTCCAGGGCTGATAAATGTACTGTCGTCACTGATACCATACAATTCTCTCCAACTACTGTCAATCATGAGAGCGTTCAAGAAGAGCACCATGTTTTATTTTTTTGTTCCTCCCCAATTTCGTGGTATCCAATTAGTAGTTAGTCTTGTCCCATCGCTACAACTCTCGTACGGACTCGGGAGAGGCCATCACGCACTGTCAAGAACAGTGCGTGCTCAGAGGTCTCGGCTGTTAAATTGCGCTGTCGCTATATGCAATTGCATATTCCCTCTCCGATAGAATTAATAGAAAAAAAGTAGCAAAGCCGCTTAATTCTGAACACCAGAATTACCTTCGGTGTGTTCGTTCCTGGTCGAAATAAATGTTTTGTGTTTTTCCCAAAGAAAAACGTCATAGGTAGGATATATATATATATTGTTTACTTGTAGAAATAGGTAAATGCATTAATTTGTGTCATCGTTTTAATGCCTCGAATGTGCTTTGTATTTAGCACATATATGATGACAATGGCTAAACATTCGGAATTTAGGTTGAAATAAATATTTTAGACTATCTCGGGAAAGCGCATCTAGATTTGTAGATGTCAGTGATTTGGTTTCAAAATGTTGGATGATTAAATCGAACTGACATGTCATATTTTATCCTGGTTAAAACTGACTCAATCTAGTGTGAACAATGGTTGTATTTAACGTTTGCCATAGCAGTTTACATCGACAAGACCATGCAGTCTGTCCAATTTGCAAGGTATTGTATGGAGGTGAGTACTACGCAGTCGAGGGTTTCAACCAAAAGTGCACAGTGTATATACTCGCACTTTAGCCTACATTTGAATGCATGCATTTTAAATAAAGCATTCCATTTATATGTTGTAGATTTTTGACATTGAAGAGAAAATGACAGTTGCTAGATTTGGACACCGAGGGTAGGTTGGGTGTGTCCTATCTCGGTGATGAAGCCTAGTACAGACAGACTCCCACCAATTGTTTGCGATACCGCGGAAGTCCATTAATTACAATGTGACGCTAAGGGCAGTTGCAACAAGTTGCTGGGACCAGGCTGGTTTGCGTTGCATGCGTTGAACGAATTCGTGTTGTAGATTTTTGACATTCAAGAGAAAATAAGTTGCTAGATTTGGACACCGAGGGTAGGTTGGTTGTATCCTATTTCGGATGCGTGTGAACACCGAGGGTAGGTTGGGTGTGTCCTATCTCGGTGATGAAGCCTCGTACATACAGACTCCCACCAATTGTTTGCGATCCGGCGAAAGTCCATTAATTTCAATGTGACGCTAAGGGCAGTTGCAACAAGTTGCTGGGACCAGGCTGGTTTGCGTTGCATGCGTTGAACGAATCCAACTCGCGAGCTAGTTTTCTGCGCAGTCACAGAAACGGAAGTTGATGAACCATCAAAGAAGACGAATATGTGTAGCTTTCGACATATGTTCATGGGATGGCTACAATATACCTTTTTGACTAGCCAATACATACATTTAAAGGAATATTTGAAAAGTCATATTGTTCATTGTTTTCTACCATTGTATGGCTTTTTCATCTGTCTACTACAAGGCCTACACTTTTAGTTCTAAATTAAAGTTAATATTAGGCTGAACTTGATAATTATGATTATGCTTATTATTCTCATTATTATATCAATGTTATATAGTCTATATATTGTAATCTATATATTAGTCATATATAATCCACTATAGTCGATTGCAATGGTTCTTCACAAAGAGAAATTGTGCTGTTTCTATAAATACTGTAGGATCAACTGGTGGACAGGGTTTGGTAGTAACGGATTACATATCCGTTACAAAAAAAAATGTAATTGTCATCTGTTACATCACCCGACATTTTTGAGTAATATACTTTTGAAAACTTACATATACTTTTGAAAACTAGATGATTACTTTGAGGATTACTTTTCAATTCAGAAACGATGTTTGCGAAAGATAATCTGTGACACTTTTCTGTTTTCGCAATGATATTCAAATCAGCATTGAAAAAATTCGCAAATTTAAATTTGTTCCACCTGAGGGAGTCTGACCACAAGTCAGAGACCACTATGATGACACACCAAATGTGTTTGATGGATCGCGGGGAAAGAGCAGGAATAGGCTTTTGTAGACTAAAGTCCAAGCCATGTCTTCCAATCGTGCGACTACTGTCATCATCCGAAGATTATCCAATTTTAATTAACGCTTCGAGGTAAGGATGACAGCAGTGGTGTAGTCTACGGTGATACGGATATAAATTATTATTGATATCTACATAGCGCATTGGTGTGATTCACACTGCTGCTCTCTCATTTAGCTATTTGTGCCTTACTGTTTGTGGTTGTGGATGGCTGTTCACAAATCAATGTGTATTTGAACCCAATAATGGTTGAATTCAAGAAGTGTAAACTGCCAGTCAATCATTGTTTTTTTTAAACCAATGGACAGCAATTGAAAAATGGGCTCTAGCAATAGCTGCAAAGTGCAGATCCCAGCCTATGGAATAAAAGTGGGGCTTTTATTGCTCAATCTAATATATGCTGAAAAACATATATAAATCCATAGGCCTAATGGACACATGCTCAAACTCACACACTTCTGATAGACTTAAAAGGGGCAACCTGTAGTTGCTGCTTCCATTTTAGGACGTATAAATTATATATATATACAGTACCAGTCAAAAGTTTGGACACACCTACTCATTCCAGGTTTTTTCTTATTTTTACTATTTTCTACATTGTAGAATAATAGTGAAGCCATTAAAACTATGAAATAACACATATGGAATCATGTAGTAACCAAAAAGTGTTAAAGAAATCTAAATATATTTTAGATTCTTCAAAGTAGCCACCCTTTGCCTTGATGACAGCTTTGCACACTCTTGGCATTCTCTCAACCAGCTTCATGAGGTAGTCACCTGGAAAGCACTAAAATTAAACGTCAATTTGTGGAATTCATTTCCTCCTTAACGTGTTTGAGCCAATCAGTTGTGTTGTGACAAGCCAGGGGTGGTATACGAAGATGGTATTTTGCCAAATAGGGCTAAATCCATGTTATAGCAAGAACAGGTTAAATAAGCAAAGAGAAATGAAAGAGAAAAGATAAAATATAACCTTGTTTTTGTCAAATGTTTGTACATTTTGTAAATGTAAACAAACGCTGTATAGCGTCATAACATGGTTAAAACAAAAATGTTGATATCATGGATGGTCAGTCCTTGTGTAGCAGTGTGACGTTGTTCCCCTAGATTATGCACCAAGTTGCAAACAAGGACCAATTCAAATAGGCCAGGTCAAGAGGGGATGTTAATAATTTAATAATAATTCAGTGTATTTTTTAAATTACAGCTGCATAGCTAATGTTTTTCTTTGGTGCACAAACACTTTCATATCAATATTGTACTTACATGTGATTGTAAAAGTTTTGTATATTTTGGTTTGGCCCATCGCGGGTTATCTGTATTTCCATACCCCCTTATTGGTTTGGCCCATCGCGGGTTATCTGTATTTCCGTACCCCCTTATTGGTTTGGCCCATCGCGGGTTATCTGTATTTCCATACCCCCTTATTGTTCTCTTTTTGCCTGAATTTCGGCTAGCAAGGTGCCTGAGAGCTAGGACTCCGCCAAGGGTTAAAATAATGTGTGTTGCCTCTTCGTGTGCAGGGTAAATAAAAATAATTCAACTAGCAGACCTTCAGTTGTGGCAGCGTCCTAATTAACAGTACACAACGCAGAATGAACCACGCTACACTTGCATCCATAGCTTTATCTATTAATCTGATAGTGTTTACATTTCTCCATTCCCATCCCTCAGCTTTTTACCAAAACAGAGGCGGGGAGGCGTTTTGTTATTGTTTCGTCTGTGGATTTGCCCTTTAAACAGCTGCATATTATCAAGATATCAAAGTGTCACCAACAAAAAGGTAAACAATAGGTTTAACGAGTGCACGGAGAATCAGGAAGCAAGGGAGTGAGTGTTTAATAAGATAAAACGGAACATAAAACAAAACACTAAC
The DNA here is from genome assembly GCF_013265735.2 of Oncorhynchus mykiss. Taxonomy (NCBI): domain Eukaryota; kingdom Metazoa; phylum Chordata; class Actinopteri; order Salmoniformes; family Salmonidae; genus Oncorhynchus; species Oncorhynchus mykiss. The sequence continues at coordinate 9,339,890 of NC_048572.1, forward strand.
AGCACACAGACATGAAACAAACAATAACGCCTGTGGAAGGAACCAAAGGGAGGGACATTTTTAAGGAAGGTAATCAGGGAGTTGATGTAGTCCAGGTGAGTCTGATGACCGCAGTTGTGTGTAACGATGGTGACAGGGGTGCTCCATAACGAGCAGCCTGGTGACCTTGAGGCCAGTGAGGGAGCACACGTGACAGTCTCCCCTCCCCGACGCACGGCTTCAACCGCAGGACGCCGACCAAAATTACGATCCCGGAGATCAGGAGCGGACCGGTCACCTCTGCTGAGGCGCAGAAAACCTGTCAAGCCGGCTGAGACGCAGGAGCATGGCGACCTAGAGCGCCGCAGAGAGAGAGCATACATAATGGTACCCCCTACCCGGCACGTTCGGCTCCAGCCGCAGGACACCAACCAAAAGGAGGATCCCAGGGATCAGGAGCGGACACTCCTGCTGATGCGCAGGAACCTGACAGACCGATTGAGGCACGGGAGCCTGGCGATCCGGCGAAGGCATGAGAGCCTGTAGCGGCTCCCGGACCGGACCTCATTCCCACCGAAAAAGTAAACACTCCCTGATGCTTCTCCTAGGTGAGGCGTTATTCTGTAACGAGTGAGCTGAGAGTCGGTCAGCAAGTTCAGGGAGTGAGTGTTTTAATGAAATAAGCGGAACATAATACAAAGCAAGAAACACTAACAGCACACAGGCAAGCTATAAGGAACCAGAGGGAATGACATCAGGGTGGTGATGGAATCCAAATGAGTCTGATGACGCGCAGGTGCGCGTAACGATGGTGACCGGTGTGAGCCATAACGAGCAGCCTGGTGACTTAGAGGCTGGAGAGGGTGCACACGTGACAATAGGCCTATAGAAAATGAAGCATGTGGCATTCATTGTTCACATGTAAATAGTACTTTTCAGTAGTGCTCAAAGCATGCCATTCCATGAGCACAGCATTTATTTTTCAAATCGAATCAATGAGCCCAATCAGTCCTCCATGACAACAAAATCATAAACAACAGTAGGGCTGGCTAATAAGTGGGGTTATACTCAGGGAAAACAATTTGGCTAATCTATACTTCCATATTTCCAAGTCCTAGTCTTGAAGCTCAACGGGTATAGCATTTATTGGAATGTCTGAGGTTCTGATATACTTTGTTTTTTAAAATCATATTATTATATGTAGTAGAAAGCGATGGGTTAGAAGAAGCCTACATAACCAGCCCATAAAGTAAAATGTAGCATCCATATGTGGCCAGCTATGTAAACTTTAACATTGATTTATCCTACAATAGATGTCGTTCAATTGGTAACATGCATTTTAGTATTCTTCCAATGCCTCTTAAGGGGAAAGTAATCTAAAAGTAACTTACAATTTTGGACCGTTAACTAGTAACTAACGGATTACATTTAGAAAGTAACCTACCCAACGCTGCTGGTGGATGACAAGTTATCTTTCATTCTACAATGAGACCGAAACTGAGAAAGCCTCTTGCCATCACCTTAATGAATGGCTTATTAAAATAAATGATATGGCTAAACAGCTATGGCCTATGGTTTGCAGCTGCTGCCTCACTCATACTGCTCTCCTTCTCTGCCCCTTGATGTGGTTGTCTCTCAGTTTGCGCCACTTCCTCTACAATCATCCTCTGCAAACTGTGAAATAAATATTCAAATGATTAACTAGTATTAAACACACACACACACACACACACAGAAAAAAAGCAAACAAACATTAGAAACCATTACACCAACCTTTCTCCAGGCAGCAGAAGTGTCAAGAATTGCTGTATACTCTGACACACAAAGCATCAAACCCATAGGTTTTGATTGATCTGTGGCACATTGGTTGCACACTTTGTAAATAATACCATAAGGGAAAGTAGCATGTCTGTTTTGAGGACCTGACGCTGATGTCCACCAGATGCATAGGAGTTTTGTTTTTCCGGAAGGGATGTCTAGCCTGCATTTTCCACACCTAACTCACGTTTGCTTCGCTTTTCAACTAGCTCAAATCTAGCTAGTTGGAGTCTGTGTGTGTACTACTGTTTGTATCACCACAAGGTAAAGCAACGCACAAGTTGAAAATGTGCGGTACACAGAACGCAGCATCCCCAGCGTACCATTGCAGACTGGTGGACATGAGGCTTGAGGAATGGGGATGCAAATGCTGACATTTGTACTATTTCTTTAAACTGGGGGTGCCTATGTAACCGATGCGAAATGGCTAGCTAGTTAGCGGTGGTGCGCGCTAATAGCGTTTCAATCGGCGACGTCACTCGCTCTGAGACCTTGAAGTAGTTGTTCCCCTTAATCTGCAAGGGTCGTGTCTTTTGTGGAGCGATGGGTAACAATGCTTCGTGGGTGGCTGTTGTTGATGTGTGCAGAGAGTCCCTGGTTCGACCCCAGGTAGGGGCGAGGAGAGGAGAGGAGCGGAAGCAATACTGTGACACCTAAATAGCCTACCACTGCGTCACATTTCATGCAGTATAAAAAAGTATTTCAACCTTTTCCTATTAAACTGTGTAAGGTATTTGATTTGCTGTATTTCGTCCACTAACATTACATTGTTTCATCCTTGCTCACAGGTGAAAGAAATCATGCCTTTCGGTAACACCCACAAAAAGTTGAAGATTAACTACTCCGAGTACCCCGACCTGAGACAGCATAACAACCTGCGGGACAAGGAAACAATGGATAATGTCATTAAAACTGGGGATGATAACCCAGGTAAATAGCCTTATACTTCATTCACATTATGCCTTATTCACATGACATCTGAGCAGTCTGTTACGTTTCACCGGATGTCATTTCAACGGGGACCCTTGCAACGGAGTGGTATCGCAGCGCTCCTTGCGATTGAAGGCTTTCTATTCTGGTTAGAGCCAGTTTGCGCTGGTCTGTGAAGGGAGTAGTACACAGCATTTTACGAGATCTTCAGTTTCTTGGCAATTTCTCACATGGAATAGCCTTCATTTCTAACATGGAATAGCCTTCATTTCTAACATGGAATAGCCTTCATTTCTAACATGGAATAGCCTTCATTTCTCAGAACAAGAATAAACTAACGAGTTTCAGAAGAAAGTTATTTGTTTCTGGCCATTTTGAGCCTGTAATCGAACCCACAAATGCTGATGCTCCAGATTCTTTGTTTTATTGCTTCTTTAATCAGAGCAACAGTTTTCAGCTGTGCTAACATAATTGCAAAAGGGTTTTCTAATGATCAATTAGCCTTTTAAAATGATAAACTTGGATTAACTAACACAACGTGCCATTGGAACACAGGAGTGATGGTTGCTGATAATGGGCCTCTGTACTCCTATGTAGATATTCCATAAGTAATCAGCCGTTTCCAGCTACAGTAGTCATTTACAACACTAACAATGTCTACACTGTATTTCTGATTAACTTGATGTTATTTTAATGGACAAAAAATGTGCTTTTCTTTAAACAAGGACATTTCTAAGTGACCCTAAACTTTTGAACGATAGTGTATATTCTTGAAATATACACACACAGTGATATATTAGACACAGTGATAATTTAAAGATTAAATTAAATAGACTGCATGGGTGATTTAAGCCAATTATATCAATGTTGCCTCCCATTTTAGTTGTGATGGTAATGCTCTGTAAGCTAGTTTGACTTGCTAGAAATTTAGAGAAACAAGTTGAGGAAAAAGTTACTAAACAAATCATGTTTTATTGTAACCTGAACAAAATGTTTCTCCTATATTGAATTAAAAGTTTTTTTTTGTAATCTCCCAAAATACATCACGATGTGTATGTACGGGGCATTAGAGTAGTAAAATACACTAGGTGCAATTTCAAAATTTGGTTGTGCATCAACAGTTGTTATGTCAGTCACTGACAGTCAGTCAAAGACCTGGCAGTGTGTTGCCAGGACAACAGCCTCTACCTCAATGTGAGCAAGACAAAGGAGCTGATCGTGGACTACAGGAAAATGAAATACCCAAATCTAACTGCCTGTAGCTCAGGACTTGAAGCAAGGATATGCCTATTCTTGACACCATTTGAAAGGAAACGCTTTTGAAGTTTGTGGAAATGTGAAAGGAATGTAGGAGAATATAACACATTAGATCTGATAAAAGATAATACAAAGAAAAAAAAAAAAAAAAATGTGAACAATTATCTTAGAAATGCAAGAGAAAGGCCAAAATTATTTTTTCTAGCCCATGCGCAATTTAGACTTTGGCCACTAGATGGCAGCACTGTATGTGCAAAGTTTTGGTGATCCAATGAACCATTGCATATCTATTCAAAATGTTGTATCAAGACTGCCCAAATGTGCCTAATTGGTTTATTCATACATTTCAGGTTCATAATTGTGCACTCTCCTCAAACAATAGCATGTTATCCTTTCACTGTAATAGCTACTGTAAATTGGACAGTGCAGTTAGATGACAATAATTTAAGATATCTGCCCATGTCAGACATGTCTATGTTCTGGGATTTTCTTTTGTTTCTTACAACCTCAGTCGAATCACATTAGCCTACGTTAGCTCAACCATCCCACGGACGGGACACCGATCCTGAAGAAGTCCCATTCACATCGACAGGGCTGTAGTGGAGCGGGTAAAAAGTTTCAAGTTCCTTGGTGTACACATCACCAAGACAGTCGCAAAGAGGGCACGACAACACCTTTTCCCCCTCAGGAGACTGAAAAGATTTGGCATGGGTCCCCAGATCCTCAAAGTTCTGCAGCTGCACCATCAAGAGCATCCTGACCGGTTGCATCAATGCCTGGTATGGCAACTGCTCGGCATCTAACCATAAGGTGCTACAGAGGGTGGTGCGTATGGCCCAGTACATCATTGGGGCCAAGCTTCCTGACATCCAGGACCTACAGTTGAAGTCGGAGGTTTACATACACTTAGGTTGGAGTCATTAAAACTAATTTTTCAACCACTCCACAAATTTCTTGTTAACAAATTATAGTTTTGCCAAGTCTGTTAGGACATCTACTTTGTGCATGACACAAGTAATTTTTCCAACAATTGTTTACAAACAGATTATTTCCCTTATAATTCACTGTATCACAATTCCAGTGGGTCAGAAGTTTACATACACTAAGTTGACTGTGCCTTTAAAATGTCAGAAAATTATGTCTTGGCTTTAGAAGCTTCTGATAGGCTAATTGACACCATTTGAGTCAATTGGAGGTGTACCTGTGGATGTATGTCAAGGCCTACCTTCAAACTCAGTGCCTCTTTGCTTGACATCATGGGAAAATCAAAAGAAATCAGCCAAGACCTCTGAAAAAAAATGTAGACCTCCACAAGTACGCAAGTATAAACAACATGGGACCATGCAGCCGTCATATCGCTTAGGAAGGAGACGCATTCTGTCTCCTAGAGATGAACGTACTTTCGTGCGAAAAGTGCAAATCAATCCCAGAACAACAGCAAAGGACCTTGTGAAGATGGTGGAGGAAACGGGTACAAAAGTATCTAAATCCACAGTAAAACGAGTCCTATATCGACATAACCTGAAAGGCCGCTCAGCAAGGAAGAAGCCACTGCTCCAAAACCGATATAAAAAGCCAAACTACGGTTTGCAACTGCACATGGTTGGTTGAAAATGGATCTTCCAAACGGACAATGACCCCAAGCATACTTCCAAAGTTGTGGCAAAATGGCTTAAGTACAACAAAGCAAGGTATTTGGAGTGGCCATCACAAAGCCCTGACCTCAATCCCATAGACAATTTGTGTACAGAACTGAAAAAGCGTGTATGAGCAAGGAGGCCTGACTCAGTTACACTCAGTTACACCAGCTCTGTCAGGAGGAATGGGCCAAAATTCCCCCAACTTATTTTGGGAAGCTTGTGGAAGGCTACCCGAAATGTTTGACCCAAGTTAAACAATTTAAAGGCAATGCTACCAAATACTAATTGAGTGTATGTAAACTTCTGATGCACTGGGAATGTGATGAAAGGAATAGAAGCTGAAATAAATCATTCTCTCTACTATTATTCTGACATTTCATATTCTTAAAATAAAATGGTGATCCTAACTTACCTAAAACAGTGAATTTTTACTAGGATTAAATGTCAGGAATTGTGAAGAACTAAGTTTAAATGTATTTGGCTAAGGTGTATGTAAACTTCTAACTTCATCTGTATATGCTAGGCGGTGTCAGAGCAAGGCCCCAAAAGATGTCAAAGACTCCAGTCACCCAAGTCATAGACTGTTCTCTCTGCTACCGCACGGCAAGCGGCACTGGAGTGCCAAATCTAGGACCAAAAGGCTCCTTAACAGATTCTACCCCCAAGCCATAAGACTACTGAACAATGAATCAAATGACCACCTGGACTATTTACGTTGACACGCCTCCCCTCCCTTTGTTTTTACAGTGCTTTTTACAGTGCTACTCACTGTTTATTATCTATGCATAGTCACTTTACCCCTACCTACATGTACAAATTAACTAGACTAACCTGTACCCCCGCACATTGACTCGGTACCGGTACCCCCTGTATATAGCCTCCACATTGACTCGGTACCGGTACCCCCTGTATATAGTCTCCACATTGACTCGGTACCGGTACCTCCTGTATATAGCCTCCACATTGACTCGGTATCGGTACCTCCTGTATATAGCCTCCACATTGACTCGGTACCGGTACCCCCTGTATATAGCCTCCACATTGACTCGGTACCGGTACCCCCTGTATATAGCCTCCACATTGACTCGGTACCGGTACCCCCTGTATATAGCCTCCACATTGACTCGGTACCGGTACCCCCTGTATATAGCCTCCACATTGACTCGGTACCGGTACCCCCTGTATATAGCCTCCACATTGACTCGGTACCGGTACCCCCTGTATATAGCCTCCACATTGACTCGGTACCGGTACCCCCCTGTATATAGCCTCCACATTGACTCGGTACCGGTACCCCCTGTATATAGCCTCCACATTGACTCGGTACCGGTACCCCCTGTATATAGCCTCCACATTGACTCGGTACCGGTACCCCCTGTATATAGCCTCCACATTGACTCTGTACCGGTACCCCCTGTATATAGCCTCCACATTGACTCTGTACCGGTACCCCCTGTATATAGCCTCCACATTGACTCGGTACCGGTACCCCTGTATATAGCCTCCACATTGACTCGGTACCCCCTGTATATAGCCTCCACATTGACTCGGTACCGGTACCCCCTGTATATAGCCTCCACATTGACTCGGTACCGGTACCCCCTGTATATAGCCTCCACATTGACTCGGTACCGGTACCCCCTGTATATAGCCTCCACATTGACTCGGTACCGGTACCCCCTGTATATAGCCTCCACATTGACTCGGTACCGGTACCCCCTGTATATAGCCTCCACATTGACTCGGTACCGGTACCCCCTGTATATAGCCTCCACATTGACTCGGTACCGGTACCCCCTGTATATAGCCTCCACATTGACTCTGTACCGGTACCCCCTGTATATAGCCTCCACATTGACTCGGTACCGGTACCCCCTGTATATAGCCTCCACATTGACTCGGTACCGGTACCCCCTGTATATAGCCTCCACATTGACTCTGTACCAGTACCCCCCTGTATATAGCCTCCACATTGACTCTGTACCAGTACCCCCCTGTATATAGCCTCCACATTGACTCGGTACCGGTACCCCCTGTATATAGCCTCCACATTGACTCGGTACCGGTACCCCCTGTATATAGCCTCCACATTGACTCGGTACCGGTACCCCCTGTATATAGCCTCCACATTGACTCGGTACCGGTACCCCCCTGTATATAGCCTCCACATTGACTCTGTACCGGTACCCCCTGTATATAGCCTCCACATTGACTCTGTACCGGTACCCCCTGTATATAGCCTCCACATTGACTCTGTACCGGTACCCCCTGTATATAGCCTCCACATTGACTCGGTACCGGTACCCCCTGTATATAGCCTCCACATTGACTCGGTACCGGTACCCCCTGTATATAGCCTCCACATTGACTCGGTACCGGTACCCCCCTGTATATAGCATCGTTATTTCATTTGAACTTTAGTTTATTTAGTACATATTTTGTTCACTATTTCTTGAACTGTATTGTTGGTTAAGGGCTTGTAAGTAAGCATTTCACGGTAAGGTTTACACCTGTTGTATTTGGAGCATGTGACAAAATACTATTTTATTTGATTTGATTAGCATGTCGCCTAACAATTGTTCAATTGGTAAATTAATCTAGCCAGCAATCTAAACTTGTAGTAATCATGGCCGAATAGCGATCGGGCACACAGGGTAGGTTTCCAGGGACCCTGACCTCCGGGGGGGCCCCATTGATTTTGTTAGTCACTCCCACTCAGATATCAGCCTTATGACATAACACTGGCTCTCTTGCGCACCTGCGGTCATATCATTCCCACGCTGTGTGTTAATAGTGTTGCCTTTTGTTATTATGTTTAACCCACTATTGTAGCCTATAACTTCATATCCAGTTTGTTTATCGACCTTTAACCGTGCAACAATGAATGGTAAGATGGTATGGTAATGGTAAGAGGTTGCGGATTAATAATAGGCGATAGAAAAAAAATTGTGCAATGCCATGATAGGTTTTTATAAAGATAGAATATTGACGACTGTACAAAATATGTTTGTTTTTTTATAGAGGAAGTGGGTGTGCTTGGACCCGACCTGGTGGCAGCAATGGTTAATCTATCGCCTGCAATGCAGGGCAGTCCCAAAACAGTACATGGGAAGTTTAAGAAGAAACTGAAAATGCCTAAAATATCAGGCTTTGTGCGACGTCCACGGAGCCCCAAACCCAGAGTGGAGAGCAATCCTCCTCAAACAGGTACATTTAACTACAGTATTAATTGGTCAGAATTTGTCTTCAGCATTCTATCTGATGTGTGTATAATTTACAGCGTTTTCAGAAACTATTCACACTCCTTGACTTATTCCACATTTTGTTGTGTTACTGCCTGAATTCAAAATTGCCTAAATATGTATTTATTTCTCACACATTACCCCATAATTACAAAATGGAATCTTGTTTTTTGAAGAAAAAAAAAACACACATTTATTGAAAACGAAATACATAAATATCTAATTTACATTAGTATTCAAACCCCTGAGTCAATCGTTTGTAGAAGCACCATTGTGTCAGCGATTAGGTGAATGGATAAGCGGAGTCAGGCGCAGGACACAGGTATGAGTAATCATCTGAATTTACTCAAAATGTAAGTAATGTTCCAACAAGGAAAAATACAAATATCCAGAGCACAAAGAACGAACCCACATGACAATGACAATCACTCTGTCAGATATATGTGTATAGGTGGCAGGGAAGTCAGGCGCAGGAGAGTCAAACGGAGTGTAAAATGGAGTCTTTTAATATATTTCCAAGTAACATGCTCCATAACACTAAATAGAAAAATGAATATAAACAAATATGGGTTCGAAGACCCGTTGCGCACCTATACAAAAAACACTACACTGACAATAAATAATCTCTGACAAAGACATGAGGGGAAACAGAGGGTTAAATACACAACAGGTAATGAATGGGATTGAAAACAGGTGTGTGGGAAGACAAGACAAAACCAATGGAAAATTAAAAATGGATCAATGATGGCTAGAAGACCGGTGACATCGAACGCCGAGCACCGCCCGAACAAGGAGAGGCAACGACTTCGGCAGAAGTCGTGACACACTCACAAAACAGAAAGGGAAGCCAGAGGGTTAAATAAGGAACATTGATTATGGAATGGAAACCAGGTGTGTATAATGAAGACAAAACAAATGGAAACCATGTGTGTATAATGAAGACAAAACAAATGGAAACCAGGTGTGTATAATGAAGACAAAACAAATGGAAACCAGGTGTGTATAATGAAGACAAAACAAATGGAAATTGAAACATGGATCGGTGGTGACTAGAAAGCCGGTGACGTCGACCGCCGAATGCCGCCCGAACAAGGAGAGGGACCAACTTCGGCAGAAGTAGTGACACATTGGCAGCAATTCAATCTTTGAGTCTTTCTGGGTAAATCTCTAAGCGCTTTCCACTCCTGGACTGTGCAACATTTCCCCATTTATCTTTTTCAAAATTCTTTGTCAAATTGGTTGTTGATCATTACTAGACAACCATTTTCAGGTCTTGCCATAGATTTTCAAGTAGATTTAAGTCAAAACTGTAACTCGGCCACTCAGGAACATTCACTGTCTACTTGGGAAGCAATTCCAATGTAGATTTGGCCTTGTGTTTTAGGTTATTGTCCTGATGGAATTCATCTCCTAGTCTCGTGGAAAGCAGACTGAACCAGGTTTTCCGCTAGGATTTTGCCTGTGCTTAGTTCCATTCTGTTCGTTTTTTATACTGAAAAGCTCCCCAGTCCTTAACAATTACAAGCATACCCATAACATAAATAGTTAATGTCTGAAAATATAATTCCACTTTGACATTATGCGGTATTGTGTGTAGGCCAGTGACTACCATCTCTATTTAATCCATTTAAAAATCCGGCACAACAAAATGTGGAAAAAGACAAGGGTGTGAAGTATATAGACTAAGCTGTCTACTTTAAGGTTAACTCCAATGTACTATACTGTGAAGTAGCCTGTATGAAGTACTAGCCTACTAGCTCAGTATATTGATTTGTCATATTTATCATCCTTACAGAGGAATTCTAAATGAAAAAATTAAGTGTCATTATATTTTCGTTCACCATGAGAAATTATTTGCACTATATATACACTGCTCAAAAAAATAAAGGGAACACTAAAATAACACATGCTAGATCAGAATGAATGAAATATTCTTATTAAATACTTTTTTCTTTACATAGTTGAATGTGCTGACAACAAAATCACACAAAAATGTTGAATGGAAATCAAATTTATCAACCCATGGAGGTCTGGATTTGGAGTCACACTCAAAATTAAAGTGGAAAACTACACTACAGGCTGATCCAACTTTGATGTAATCTCCTTAAAACAAGTCAAAATGAGGCTCAGTAGTGTGTGTGGCCTCCACGTGCCTGTATGACCTCCCTACAATGCCTGGGCATGCTCCTGATGAGGTGGCGGATGGTCTCCTGAGGGATCTCCTCCCAGACCTGGACTAAAGCATCCGCCAACTCCTGGACAGTCTGTTGTGCAACGTGGCGTTGGTGGATGGAGCGAGACATGATGTCCCAGAAGTGCTCAATTGGATTCAGGTCTGGGGAACGGGCGGGCCAGTCCAGAGCATCAATGCCTTCCTCTTGCAGGAACTGCTGACACACTCCAGCCACATGAGGTCTAGCATTGTCTTGCATTAGGAGGAACCCAGGGCCAACCGCACCAGCATATGGTCTCACAAGGGGTCTGAGGATCTCATCTCGGTACCTAATGGCAGTCAGGCTACCTCTGGCGAGCACATGGAGGGCTGTGCAGCCCCCCAAAGAAATGCCACCCCACACCATGACTGACCCACCGCCAAACCGGTCATGCTGGAGGATGTTGCAGGCAGCAGAACATTCTCCACCGCGTCTCCAGACTGTCACATGTGCTCAGTGTGAACCTGCTTTCATCTGTGAAGAGCACAGGGCGCCAGTGGCGAATTTTCCAATCTTGGTGTTCTCTGGCAAATGAAAAACGTCCTGCACGGTGTTGGGCTGTAAGCACAACCCCCACCTGTGGACGTCGGGCCCTCATACCACCCTCATGGAGTTTCTGACCGTTTGAGCAGACACATGCACATTTGTGACCTGCTGGAGGTCATTTTACAGGGCTCTGGCCGTGCTCCTCCTTGCACAAAGGCGGAGGTAGCGGTCCTGCTGCTGGGTTGTTGTCCTCCTACGGCCTCCTCCACGTCTCCTGATGTACTGGCCTGTCTCCTGGTAGTGCCTCCATGGTCTGGACACTACGCTGACAGACACAGCAAACCTTCTTGCCACAGCTCGCATTGATGTGCCATCCTGGATGAGCTGCACTACCTAAGCCACTTGTGTGGGTTGTAGACTCCGTCTCATGCTACCACTAGAGTGAACGCTCCGCCAACATTCAAAAGTGACCAAAACATCAGCCAGGAAGCATAGGAACTGAGAAGTGGTCTGTGGTCCCCACCTGCAGAACCACTCCTTTATTGGGGGTGTCTTGCTAATTGCCTATAATTTCCACCTGTTTTCTATACCATTTGCACAACAGCATGTGAAATTGATTGTCAATCAGTGTTGCTTCCTAAGTGGACAGTTTGATTTCACAGAAGTGTGATTGACTTGGAGTTAAATTGTTTTGTTTAAGTGTTCCCTTTATGTTTTTGAGCAGTGTATATATATATATATATATATATATATATATATATATATATATATATGTATATGTATATGTATATGTATATATATATGTATGTGTATATATATATGTATATGTATATGTATATGTATATATATATGTATGTGTATATATATATATATATATATATATATATATATATATATATATATATATATATATATATATATATATATATATATATATATATATATATATATATATATATGTATGTGTGTCTCCATTCATTGTCACGTACAGACTGCACTAAAATAACTCTTCAATCATTGTACTTGGTGGTCTGTGAATTTTTTTTTTTTTTTTCAGAGGTGATTATGGACTTTTTGGAGAACCTGAAGGAAAATCGCTTGGTGGAGGCTTGCCAGCAGTTGCTCTTGCGAGAGGATCAGCTCTTTGGCCAAGAAACCATGACAGTAGAGGGGTTGGTTCAGGTTTGCAACGAGGATGATAAAGACACGCTGCAAAAAGACTATGAAACCCTGCTGCTCCACTTATGGATGGCAGTTCACACCACCTTTAGTTCCACACCCTCAGGAGAACACCTAGAGATACTTCGGAGTGCGGTGGAAACCATAACGCTGCTGGAAGAGAAGGACCAGCAATGGGAAGGGCGGCCCGAGGGCAGCAGCGAGGCCCCCGTGTGGCGGCCACACCAGTGCCGGCTCATCCACGACACCCTGCTTAAAAAAATGGTGGATTCTCAAATGAGGAATGCGACAGTGGAGGAGGACAATATTAGCGTTAGCAGTGTGGACAACCTGTCAACGTCCATGAAAAGGGAGGTATGTAGGATGGGCAAGCGTCTGAAGGAGGACATTCTCAGGGTGGCCAGGGACATAAGGGACTGCTACCCCCCAGACTTTGACGTGTGCAACTTGTATGTGAGACTTTACCATCAGAAGTTCTCAGCAAGGTTAACAGAACTGGCCCGCTCTGGGCTCGATGTGGATGACTGTAACTACCTCCTCTGCTGGGTGAACAATTACTATCCAAAGTAAGTGGGAAATGGGAGGGCAGTTGCCCTGGATTATTAAAGGGCTTGTTAACACTCAGTGGAAGTGATAGGGGCAATTTTCTTTATAAAATGTCCAAATCACATTTAAGTAGGTCAAACCGCATATGTAGTTGATTTGAGTTGATTGGGCCATTACATTTAGAAAATTGCACAATTTCCCCTATCACTGCCATTGATTGTTAGCTAGCAGTGGCTAAAGTTAGCTGAAGTTTGTAGTGGCTGTTTAAAGAACTGAACCATGGATTATAGTTTCTCCAGACCCATAGACTATTTACATTATGATGAATCATTTAAGAAAGTTGTAAAATCCTGACCTTCCTCTTTTAAAAAAGGCTAGTTCCCCTTTTTAGAAAGTCTGCTAACATAAATGCTGCATATTTTGCGTAGCTGATAGCTGAAGTTTTTCTACATTATCCTCCTTCCTTGTACAGTCTTTGAGTGTTTCTGAGATGTCTCGTATGGTTTCTATCAATGACACGATGTCATTTACAACATGTTATATATACCATGTTTATATCTGTTTCAGTGACATCTTAAAACACAAAGACCTTGAGGGGCACATCAACATGGAGTCTTTGGGAACTCTTTTATCTGAGAAGGATCTCACAACATTGGAGGAGCAGTATCTACTACAAAAAGAGGTAAACAGGATGCCAGAAACAGCTAAATCTAATGAACAGGCTAAATCCATGTGTATACGTCTAGACCATCCTTTCAGAGTAACCTGGTCCCAGATCTGTTTGTGCTGTCTTGCCAACTCCTATGGTGTGTTAACGAACATACACTCTTAGAAAAAAAAAAGAATCATCAAATTCTTAAGCACTCTGAAAGTAGCCTGGTCCAAGATATTTGCGCTATCTTTCCAACCCCTACACTCTTAGAAAGAAAAAAAATTCCAAAAGGGTTTTTCAGCTCTCCCCATAGGATAACCCTTGAATAAACCTTTATGGCTGTAACGACAGATTTTCTCTTCTTCATCTGAAGAGGTGTAGCAAGGATCGGACCAAAACGCAGCGTGGTAAGTGTCCATGTTTTAATAGAAAAACTGAACACGACAGAATACAAAAATAACAAAGTGAAATTAAACGAAACAGTCCCGTGTGGCACAAACACTGACACAGGAAACAAACACCCACAAAACAGCAATGAAAACCAGGCTACCTAAATATGGTTCTCAATCAGGGACAACGATAAACAGCTGCCTCTGATTGAGGACCATATCAGGCCAAACACAGAAATAGAAAAACATGGAAACACAAAACATAGACTTCACGCCCTGACCATACTAAATAAAGACAAAACAAAGGAAATAAAGGTCAGAACGTGACAATGGCTCCAGGTAGAACCCTTTCCACAGAGGGTTCTACATGGAACCAAAAAGGGTTCTCCTATGAGAACAGCCGAAGAACCCTTTCGGAACCCTTTTTTCTAAGAGTGTGTACTTTCAGAGTAGCCTGGTCCCAGATCTGTTTGTGCTGTCTTGCCAACTGCTATGGTGTGTTAATAACCATAGGGCTTGGCAAGATAATACAAACATATCTGGGACCAGGCTACTTTCAGAGTGCTTTAGAATTGGAAATAATGTATTATTTTACAATGTTGTATACAATGTCTTTCAGAACTATAGTGTCAAACTTACAGACTTGTGATGACCTATGTCGATTTCAGAGTAAAGTCGGGACCTGGTTCTCCAAGGCTCTCAGTAAGGAGGAGGAGGGTTGGCTCAGTGGAAAGAGTCCAGAACTCATTGATGGGTACTGCTTCTGTCCTCTGGCCATTGACGTCATACAGGTTGAAACCTATTGGATTACTACTACTTCTTCTAGTACTTGTCTGTGTTCAGCCCTACTCTTTCTTTGACCTGAACATGTTCTTCTTCGTTTTCATACTACACATATGTAGCTTTTTCTCCCGCATGGTTTTATATAAGCTTCATATTAACATGTCAACCTTGACATAATTCTATTTAAACTGACATTACCCTCCAAAACCAAAGTTTGTCTGATATTTTCACACCTCAAAACAATGAGCACCATAAATCAGAAATATTTAATAAATGCACTGAATTTCATACATTTCTACTGTTGGGTTCTGAGAATATGAAAATATACTTATTCATGTCACTGATGGAGTGCTGAGGTTTAGAGGGGTTTTACATCAGAAGTTAATGGTTATCCGTAGGAGCCAGATGGCTTTGGAATGTGCTGGTTGGATGGGAGGAAGTCACACGATTGCTATAGGGGAGACGGGTGGACATCTGTGGATTAGGCAAATGAGAGGTTGAGGTCAGGTCAGATGCCCTTAAAGAAGAAATGATGGTTTATTACCCTATTACTTTGTCTTCCTGTCAAACCATAATAGATGTAAGGATTGGAGAGAAGGAGTTGTGCCTAAATTGGAGTATATATACTTGTGGTGCCAGCAGCTTACCAGCAGCTTACCAGCAGCATACCACCCTGCATACCACTGCTGGCTTGCTTCTGAAGCTAAGCAGGGTTGGTCCTGGTCAGTCCCTGGATGGGAGACCAGATGCTGCTGGAAGTGGTGTTGGAGGGCCGGTAGGAGGCACTCTTTCCTCTGGTCTAAAACATATCCCAATGCCCCAGGACAGTGATTGGGGATTGGGGGCCCTGTGTAGGGTGCCGTCTTTCGTATGGGATGTTAAAACGGGTGTCCTGACTCTCTGAGGTCATAAAAGATCCCATGGCACTTATCGTAAGAGTAGTGGTGTTAACCACGGTGTCCTGGCTAAATTCCCAATCTGGCCCTCAAACCATCACGGTTGCTGTAAATGAGAACGTGTTCTCAGTCAACTCACCTGGTAAAATAACGGAGAAATAAAATAAAGATTTGGTGGAAACATGTTTTGTCTGAATGCAGCGGTATTGGTCCTCTGGGCAGAATAATCTTGGTTAAGCTTTTCATAGTGTCTTGGTTAAGCTTTTCATAGTGTCTTGGTTCAGCTTTTCATAGTGTCTTGGTTCAGCTTTTCATAGTGTCTTGGTTAAGCTTTTCATAGTGTCTTGGTTAAGCTTTTCATAGTGTCTTGGTTAAGCTTTTCATAGAGTCTTGGTTAAGCTTTTCATAGTGTCTTGGTTAAGCTTTTCATAGTGTCTTGGTTAAGCTTTTCATAGTGTCTTGGTTAAGCTTTTCATAGTGTCTTGGTTAAGCTTTTCATAGTGTCCGTAGAGTTTTTTTACTCTGAGAATTAGAACCTAACACTACACTGAATTTCATACGTTTCTACACTGAATTGAGTTTTCATGGAATAAATCCCATCCCTGCTCTAAGCTATTTTGACTGTACAGGGTCAGGTTTTATGTGCTAATACTGTATGTTGTTCTGTTTACTAGGCTGTTGATGGGGCCATGAGAGAGGCCAGGACTATTCTGGGCAGTGAGGCTAAAGCCCAAAGAATCCTGCGTCAGCTGGACAGCTTCTTGATAAGGTAGTGTACCCATTCCTTATAGCCCTGGCCACTGGGTCGTGTTCCTTAGGCACCAAATGGACTGAAACAGAGAGTCTCTCTAACTGGACTTGTCCAATAAGTAATACTGATTTTCCTTTTCCATTGCAAAACATTTTGGTTATGTGCCTTAATGAACACATCCTGTCGTAGTTGAACGTTTGCTTTTCCATTGTGCTTCTTAACTTATTCACCAAGTTTCTATTGAAAACCAAATTAGTTTTTGCATTAAGTTTGAATGGTTTGGCTTAGGCCTGTCCACACTGAACGAAATAATATTTTACTGATGAACATGCACGTTGATATCCAGCATCATGCTCAAAGTCATTCAATTAGCTTACTGTGTTCTGGTTTCAAAGCCACACAGACAAATTGCGTAATTCTACATGGCCTCTTTTCCTGGGAGTTGGTAAGTCAACCTTGGTGTTCTATCTACACTGTCTTGTTGCAGACTGTCTTTGACCTGGTTTAGTTTATAATGGATATGTATGCTACAAATTAGTAATATGAACTGCATTGTTACTATTCAACATTTTACTGTCATGATAAAGAAGAACCTGGAGATGCCCGTTGACATTTTGTACAATGTATATTTGCAGCTATAAGAGCTCTCTTGAAGAATTTGTGAAGAGAACAGGGGAGAACACTCAGGCAGTCGTGAAAGCTAACCTGGTTAGCATCGAACAATTCAGGTAGGCTAACGACCGTTGTCCATTTCGCCAAGTCATTTGTTTCATGAATTTGCTTGGTATTTGAAGGGTAGCTAGCTACACACGAGCTTCATAACACATGTATAACCCTTACATAAAGCATTCATAAGCACTAAGTAGGCATTTCGTGAATGTTTTTTGTTTCTACAAATCCCCGATCTCATGAAACAGTCTTGATCTATATGCATGCCGTCTCACAATCTGAAGTTGTATCATTTGTTCTACTTATCTAGCTACTTGTAGACATTCTAGGAAAGGGAAAGGTCAGTTGTAACTGAATGCATTCAATTGAAAATGTGTCTTCCTCATTTAACCAGTGGTGGAAAAAGTACCCAATTATCATACTTGAGTAAAAGTAAAGATACCTTAATATAAAATGACTCAAGTAAAAGTAACCCAGTAAAATATTACTTTAGTAAAAGTCTAGAAGTATTTGGTTTTAAATATACTTAAGTATCAACAGTAAATTGAATTGCTAAAATATACTTAAGTATCAAAAGAAAAAGTATAAATCATTTCAAATTCTTTATGTTAAGCAAACCAGACGGCACAATTTTCATATATATATACTTTTACAGATAGCCAGGGACACACTCCAACACTCATTTACATTTACATCCGAAGCATTTGTGTTTAGTGAGTCCACCAGATCAGAGACAGTAGAGATCACCAGGGATGTTCAAGTGATAAATGCGTGAATTGGACCATTGTCCTGTCCTGCTAAGCATTAAAAAATATAACGAGTACTTTTGGATGCCAGGAGTAAATGTATGGAGTAAAAAGTACAGTATTCTCTTTGGGAATGTAGTGAAGTAAAAGTTGTTAAAAGTATATATAGTAAAGTACTGTGAGTGGACTTAGGTTGCTCTAAAGTGGAAAGGTGGAATAAACGAGTCGGGAGCAGGTTTTCTCACATTGAACAAAGTTCTCTATTGAGGTATTTTCTCTTCTCAAACACTCCCACACAATCAAGGATGATCTCACAAGGATATCACAAATCTTCTTCTTTACAGGAATAACGAACACAAGGTGAGTAACTTTTAACTATAACATAAATCACGGGTGTGTCTCTGCCTTATTAACTATCCGTTCGTGGAGAGCTCCTTTCGATTGGTGTTGCAGATCCCTGGTTGCCATTCCCAAGAGGTAGTTTGTCCTCTTCTTCTCCCTTTTCATCAGGTAAATCCTCCCCTTTGGAGAATCAACCACCCTGTTTTTCCTCCAGTTCCTCCGGTTCTTGTAGGTGGAAGAAAATAGGTGATTAGTACCGTCAGCTGTGCTTCACTGCCTCTGATCACCTTTACTCACGTGCTGGGCTGGGCTACTATCTGTGGGGCCAGCTTGTCCCCTGGTGCTCCTTTTGGGTACAGATATCTCCAAAAACTACTTAAGTAGTACTTTAAAGTATTTTTACTTAAGTACTTTACACCACTACACTTAACCCAACCCCTGTGAGGGGCTGCCTTAATCGACATCCACGTCATCGGCGCCCGGGGGAACAGTGGGTTAACTGCCTTGCTCAGGGGCAGAACGACAGATTTTTACCTTGTCGGCTCGATGATTGAAAGTACCTTTGAACTGTCCATTGTCATTCTATCCCTCCAATCCTCCCAACCTCTTATTTGACTTCATAAATCCAACATTGATGTCATGACATCGGTTCCTCCTTTACAGAGACTTCATAGTGGGAAGAGAGGAGTCAATCCCAGAAGAGATCAGGACAAGCTGTATGTCCACATTGGCAGACCTGAGAGACTGTGGCTACGGATACTTCACCGGCCCCATACATGAGGAGCTCAGGGTAGGCTACATGTGACAGCAGAGACACCAAGCATAATACTCTAGCAATACTCCAATGTACAACATTACATCTGCACTGTTAATTTGGTTAACTTTTGGCATCTAGTTCAAAATCCCAGACAGCCTTTCTCAAATTAGATGATTTTGTTAAACAGTTAAACAGCCTCTGGATAGCACCATAGTTAAAATAAAATACATCTTAAAAACAGTTTACTGTCCTTATGCATGCATTCATATGCCATTATAACAGCTATATAACACATAACATTTGTCATAAGCTGTCGTAAGTAATGTTCAAGACTTATGAGTCACAGCATGAGATGTTATGAAACCGATTATAATGGGTGTTTATAAATGACTGTTCATCCTGTTGTCATGCTCTAATGTCAACTGTTAATAACAACTACTATTATACAGTCTTCTTGACAACTTATGTCATATGTTATTACATGCTACATTAGATTCTACATACCAGATGTAATAACAGGATGTTGTGTAATTTACCACCCTCTGTGTATATAGAATGTCTTATGCCCTGTGAGATTCTGGGTTAAACTTGGAACATTGTAATAATCAGAAGTATAGTATCTGAGGAGTGATAGAGACTGTTTTTTTTTACATCAGAAGTTAATGGTTATCTGTAGGAGCCAGATGGCTTTGGAATGTGTTCTGTGGACGGGAGGAAGTCACAGGATTGCTATAGGGGATACAGGTGGCGGTCTTTGGATTAGGCATCAAGAGGGGTTGAGGTCAGATCCCCTTAAGGAAGAAATGATGGTTTATTACCCAATCACTTCGTCTTCCTGTCGAACCATAAAAGATGTAAGGGTTGGAGAGAAGGAGTTGTGCCTAAACTGGAGTATATATACTAGTGGTGGTGGAAACATGTTTTGTCTGAATGCAGCTGTACTGATCCTCTGGGCAGAATAAACGTGGTTAAGCTTTTCATAGTGTCTTGGTTAAGCTTTTCATAGTGTCTTGGTTCAGCTTTTCATAGTGTCTTGGTTCAGCTTTTCATAGTGTCTTGGTTCAGCTTTTCATAGTGTCTTAGTTAAGCTTTTCATAGTGTCTTGGTTCAGCTTTTCATAGTGTCCGTAGAGTTATTTTCTCTGAGAAGTAGAACCTAACAGCCCCTATAGAGTGTGCATAGATGCCTTAAGTAAAGTGACCTTCATTTGAAGTGTTATTTAACTGTTATGAAAGTGCTTATACCACAGGATGAGTTGAGAGTATCACGAAACTTTACCATTCAAAAGGATCTCCAAGAAACATGGTCAAATGGGAGCACAGATGTAATTTTTTTATTTATTTTAAAAAGGACCCATTATAATGCCAACAACTTGCCCCCAAAAAAACAACAACATTGAAACGAAATGGAAGCAAATAGAATTTGACAACAAAATCAACACTGCTGGGGAACAACAGGATTTGTGAAGGCTGTGAAAAAAGGCAAGATGTACAGGCTACAGTAACAATGACAGCTATAGTATTTAAAAATGGCTAGATAATCAGGTACTAAGAAGCTAGATAGTTGATGCTAGCAATCTGTTAGCACTAGCTAGCTAGCTAACTTCACTAACTACAGGTGGAATAAAAAAAAGTACTGTCAGCAGACGGCTCGTAGCTGGTCTGCGCTTTTCTGCCACAATGGGCTCCACTGCAGTGCCTGAGATGTCAGGATGTCTACAGTAGGCACACAGGAGATTCAGTGAGGGCTGATTCTTCTCTGCACCCGAAACAAGTCTGGTGGTGCTTTCATTGAGGCCCCGTGTAACAGCAGAGGGGTGTCGACTCTGCCCCGGTGTTAAGGGTGGAGACCTTGGAGCGGGCAGCTGGGTGGTGGTCTTGCCCTGTGTCGAGTCACTCCCTGAGAGCAGTGGACATCGCCATTCAAACCGGTCCAGTATCCTGTCAATGGACTCCCCTAAATTTCTATCAAAATGGGTCAAAGATCCTCTGGGTCATTTCCAGGCAGAAACCAAGTGGTGCTCATTCCTACGATTTTATGAAATAACAGAAATAAAAAAAAATGCTAATGAGTCTGTGCCTCTGCAGCATTTTCTGACCACTGGTATCAACTGCTTCAAGGTCAGATATTGACCTCTCCATGACTTCCCGTATCCTCAGGTGCAGTACCATAGGCTGTGGACGCAGGCCTGGTTTACTGGGGGTCAGATGGTACTGGATGAAATTCTGGGGACACTGGAAAGACACATGCAGCAATTCACAGACCTCAAACCCATCTGTGTGGAGGTACGTTTACACTCACACACACATTGACCTTACACACATAGTAACATTACACACATATGGACATTTGTGTGTGTAGGAGCTGCTGGGCCGGCTCCACATGGAGATGATGGTGGAGTATGTGAAGAGGATGATGAAGAGGAAGATGAGGCTGAAGGACAAGGAGCAGCAGGAGGCAGCAGCCACATTACTGGCTGAAGACAGCAGCAAACTGAGCACCTACTTTATTGAAGCGGTAAGCACCGAAGACACACACACACACACACACACACACCTCATATTGCAATTAATATAGCTTGAGCGTGTGTCTACACAAACATATGAAAGTAATAGCATTGTTCTTGCTCTGACCCACAAACTACTCAAACACTTCAAAGCTTTGACTTTCTATGTACTGTATTGTTCTTCATCATCACTTTCACTTCCTTTAGTCTCTGGCCATTCTGCATTCCTTTCTAAGGTCTTCCTCCTGCTCTACAATGTGTCTGCTCTATTTCTTCTCCTCCTTTCTAATTTGCATGTCCTCTGCCTGTTTCTCCTTCTCTTTATTTCTCTTCTCATTCTCTGTCCTCTTCCATTCTCTTCTCATGTCTTTCCATCTCTTTTTCTCTCCTCCGGAAATATGCACTTGCTCTCTCGCCCTCCAATATTTTTCTCACCCTCCAAACCTTCTGTTCTTTTTCATTCCGTCTCTTTTTTTCCACTATGTCCTCCAGCCTTCTCTTTTCTCCTCTCATTCGGTCTCCATCTCTCTGCTCGCTCATGTTTCTGTTTTTTTTCTTTCCCCAGTCTCTCATTCCCCTTTTCTCAACCTTTCTCTCCTTCCCTCTTCATGCCTTTCACGAGGAGCTTGATCTTGCGCTACACTTCCCTCATCACCTCTCTGTCAGCACCTTCCTCAACCTTTCTCTCCATCCCTCTTCATGCCTTTCACAAGGAGCTTGATCTACACTTCCATCATCACCTGTCTGTCAGCACCTTCCTCAACCTTTCTCTCCATCCCTCTTCATGCCTTTCACGAGGAGCTTGATCTACACTTCCCTCATCACCTGTCTGTCAGCACCTTCCTCAACCTTTCTCTCCATCCCTCTTCATGCCTTTCACGAGGATCTTGATCGTGAGCTACACTTCCCTCATCACCTGTCTGTCAGCACCTTCCTCGAGCTTTCTCTCTCGCTGCTCTGTAGCAGGCCAACCTCGTCACTCCATCCCTCCATAATGAATGTTCTGTAAGATATAGGCTATCTATAAAATAAAGAATATGAGTGTTAGCAAGCCTATGTATTTCTAACACAAGATGATAACAAATGTATTCAACTTCTTTCAGAAAAACTTTTGGAGTACTTTAAATGAAATGATGGGCAGAAAGATAAATTCAACTCCGATCTTTCATTGAATCAGATGGCTTAGTCATCACAAAACCATTTGATGTTGCAACTGTAATTATTTTAATGCTGATGATTCAACCATAAACGCATCAGCAACCACAGCTAATGAAGTCACTGAAACCCTTAACAAAGAGTTGCAGTCGTTTTTGGAAATAGGTGGTCAGTAATAAACTGGTCCTGAACATCTCCACAACTAAGAGCATTGTATTTGGTACAAATCATTCCCTATAGACCTCAGCTGAATCTGGTAATGAGTGATGTGGCTGTTGAACAAGTTGAGGATACTAATTTACTTGGCGTTACCTTAGATTGTAAACTGTTTTGGTCAAAACATATAGATTCAGTGGTTGTAAAGATGGAGGTCTGTCAACTTTTCAGAGAAATAAGCTTTTATTGTATGTTTGGAACATTTAAGGGATCTTTCATTTCAGCTCATGAAACATGGGACCAACACTTTACATGTTGCGTTCATATTTTTGTTCAGTGGAGTATCAAATCAAATCCAACTTTATTTAAAGTGAATGTAAACATCTCAATGCAGTTAATTAGACATTTTAATGCCATAATACAGTAAATGAAAGACATTACATTTGAAAGTATGCATAATCTTACCTATCCACTGTCCACAGGGGTCCAAAATATGCTGGCTGAGTGAGGTCCTCCCTAAAATGGCAGAGGTGGTCAGACTGCAGGACCCAGGAAGCATCCAGCTGGAGATCGTCACCCTGGCTAGGGACTTCCCAGACCTTAGGTGAGACAGACAGACAGCCCCTCCACAGGCTGAAGACATAGATGGAGAGTTTACATTCACATAATCACAGAACCCCAGTCACATGACCTGGTACCAGTGTTGTAGTCGAGTCACTAAATCTCAAGGTCAAGTCCCAAGTCCCCTGTGCTCGAGTACCTATGGCTAAATCTGAGTCGAGTCCAAGTCCGAGTCACCAATGGTCTATGGCTGAAATCCGACTCCCAGTGCTCAAGTCTGAGTCACTGGGTCGGAGTTTTGAAGTTCGACATGGTTCTGGTCTTCTCCTCTATATTTCTGATACATATTTGACATGGATCTGGTCTTCTCCTCTATATTTCTGATACATATTTGACATGGATCTGGTCTTCTCCTCTATATTTCTGATACATATTTGACATGGTTCTGGTCTTCTCCTCTATATTTCTGATACATATTTGACATGGTTCTGGTCTTCTCCTCTATATTTCTGATACATATTTGACATGGATCTGGTCTTCTCCTCTATATTTCTGATACATATTTGACATGGATCTGGTCTTCTCCTCTATATTTCTGATACATATTTGACATGGTTCTGGTCTTCTCCTCTATATTTCTGATACATATTTGACATGGATCTGGTCTTCTCCTCTATATTTCTGATACATATTTGACATGGATCTGGTCTTCTCCTCTATATTTCTGATACATATTTGACATGGATCTGGTCTTCTCCTCTATATTTCTGATACATATTTGACATGGTTCTGGTCTTCTCCTCTATATTTCTGATGCACTTTGCACCATCTGCTGAAATAAATGTTTGAAAAGCAAAACAAATGATTCAGGGTTTGTTTAGACATATTTGGTATCTTGGTAGCTGAAGTATTTTGCTTGCTCGTACTGCTGGCTTGCTGGCTCTGTGCTTATCTATTGCTAGATTGGCGCCACTATTGATTTGGCTCGGGACATGGTAGATTAGATCTGCCCAGCTACAACTAGTGGCGGGTTTGCAGAAAGATTTTCATGTGAGCGTTGAAGTAACGCAAAGATTTTCCTCCTGTTGCCCAATGGTCATAATTTCTTGCAATATACAGTAGCCTATGAAACAAGGTAATTCATACACAGGCTCACACATATTTTATTTTTTATATAAATGTTCCAATAGTTATGTCAAATCAATCATGATGTTTTCAGGGGATTTAACCTTTATTTAACTAGGCAAGTCAGGATGAATGGTCTCTAGATGAAATTGTCTCCTATCAGATTGACCAGGGCCCGGTTTCCTGAGAGCAGTGGAATTTAGGCCGAACATGGATCTTGCAACAGGACAATGATCCAAAACACACAAGCAAAGCTATAACAGAATGGCTCAAAAAGAAGAAGTGGAGGGTTATGGAATGGCTGAGTTCAAAGCCAAGATCTCAATCCTGTCGAAATGCTGTTGGGGGACTTGAAGCGGGCCGTGAATGCAAGAAATCCCTTGAACATGACATAGTTGAAACAGTACTGTAAAGAAGAGTGGGAAAAAATTCCTCCCAGTCAGTATAAGAGACTGATAGACTGTTACAAGAAACGACTGCATTAAGTTATTTCAGCCAAAGGGGGCAACACCAGCTATTGAAGCTAGGGGTGCACTACGGAATTGCATTTTTATTTTTTAACTTTTTTAACTTTTTGATCAATAAATTATTACAAAGTATAATCTTAAAGTTTAATTTGTTAAATTAGGTTACCTTCATCTGTCAACAGTGTTGAAGTGAAGATTACATATTCATCTGTCCAAATATTTACAAAAAAAAGACCACTTTCCAGGGGTTGTGCTTGCTGTTTCACATGGCTGCATGTTGATGAACTATAATGGACTAAAATTGAGTGTTTTGAACTTTGATGACTGTGGGTTTTTTTTGTTGCTCTTCCACCTTTCTCAGTTGGAGACATATTTCGGCTCTGCTTTCCCTCAAAGCCAACCTATCCATTGCTGATGTCCGCAGCATCAAAGAGAGCCTGGTAGAGAACCGGCCCACGGTCACCACCTGCAATACCATCCCACCATTCTTCTCCAAGGTCCCAGCGGGCAGAACTTGGAACATGTGCAGGCCAGCGTGCATCTGTTATGGAAGAAGGGGGTATTCAAGCCAGGATTAGACATTGGGCTATCTACCCATTTTGTCGCTCCTCTCGAATGGCTACAATGATACTGTATGCACATTCACTTTGCAAGTCTACTCTTGTGTAGGTGAGTGTACAAGTGGAAGGGGATAGATGTCTATGTGTGGGTGGGGACATGTGCATCCCACAATTGTGATTAAATAATATCTGCTTGCCTAAATGTTGATTCTCTATTAGCGGTTCCTTTGTCAAAGGTCGCTATCCTTTTGGAGGAAGTTCTATCAATCTAATGTAAAAGGAATTAAGGCATTAGATAAAATATATATACAGCGCCTTCGGAAAGTATTCAGACCCCTTGACTTTTTACATCTTCTACATTTTGTTAAGTTACATTACATTTTTTCCTCATCACACACAATACCCTATAATGACAAAACGGAAACAGGTTCAGACATTTTTTCCTCATCACACACAATACCCTATAATGACAAAACGGAAACAGGTTCAGACATTTTTTCCTCATCACACACAATACCCTATAATGACAAAATGAAAACAGGTTCAGACATTTTTGCAAATGTATTAAAAATAAAAAATAGAAATAGCTTATTTACATAAGTATTCAGACCCTTTGCTATGAGACTCAAAATTGAGCTCAGGTGCATCCTTTTTCCATTGATCATCCTTGAGATGTTTCTACAACTTGATTGGAGTCCACCTGTGGTAAATTCAATTGATTTGACATGATTTGGAAAGGCACACACTTGTCTATATAAAGGTGCCCCAGTTGACAGTGCATGTCAGAGCAAAAACCAAGCCATGAGGTCCAAGCAATTGTTGGTAGAGCTCCGAGACTGTGTCGAGGCACAGATCTGGGGAAGGGTACCAAAAACATTCTGCAGCATTGAAGGTCCCCCAACAACACAGTGGCCATGATTCTTAAATTGAAGAAGTTTGAAACCACCAAGACTTCCTAGAGCTGCCCCCTGCCAAACTGAGCAATCAGGGGAGAAGGGCCTTGGTCTGGGAGGTGACCAAGAACCCGATGGTCACTCTGTCAGAGCTCTAGAGTTCCTCTGTGGTGATGGGAGATCCTTCAAGAAGGACAACCATCTCTGCAGCACTCTACCAATCAGGCCTTTATGGTAGAGTGGCCAGACAAAATTCAATCCTCAGTAAAAGACACATGACAGCCCGCTTGGAGTTTGCCAAAAGGCACCTAAAGACTCTCAGACCAAGAGAAACAAGATTGAATTCAAGAACCAAAAAAGGACCTGAGGCTGTAATCACTGCCAAAGGTGCTTCAACAAAGTACTTAGTTAGGGTCTTAATACTTATGTAAATGTGATATTTCCGTTTAGTTTTTTTATACATTTGCTAAAATCTGTCCTTAAGCCATTTTGCCACAACTTTGGAAGTATGCTTGGGGTCATTGTCCATTTAGAAGACCCATTTGCGACCAAGCTTTAACTTCCTGACTGATGTCTTGAGATGTTGCTTCAATATATCCACCTCATTTTCCTCCCTCATGATGCCATCTATTTTGTGAAGTGCACCAGTCCCTCCTGCGGCAAAGCACCGCCACAACATAATGCTGCCACCCCCTTGCTTCACGGTTGGGATGGTGTTCTTCGGCTTGCTAGCCTCCCCCTTTTTCCTCCAAACATAACGATGGTCATTATGGCCAAACGGTTATATTTTTGTTTCATCAGACCAGAAGACATTTCTCCAAAAAGTACGATCTTTGTCCCCATGTGCAGTTGCAAACCGTAGTCTGGCTTTTTTATGGCGGTTTTGGAGCAGTGGCTTTTTCAATGCTGAGCGGCCTTTCAGGTTATGTCGATATAGGACTCGTTTTACAGTGGATATAGCTACTTTTGTACCTGTTTCCTCCAGCATCTTCACAAGGTCCTTTGCTGTTGTTCTGGGATTTATTTGCACGTTTCGCAACAAAGTACATTAACCTCTAGGAGACAATGCGACTCCTTCATGAGCAGTATGACAGCTGCGTGGTCCCATGGTGTTTATACTTGAGTACTATTGTTGCTACAGATGAATGTGGTATCTTCAGGCGTTTGGAAATTGCTCCCAAGGATGAGCCAGACTTGTGGAGGTCTACAATTATTTTTCTGAGGTCTTTGTGGATTTCTTTCAATTTTCCCTTGATGTCAGGCAAAGAGGCACTGAGTTTGAAGGTAGGCCTTGAAATACATCCACAGGTACACCTCAAAGGATGTCAATTAGCCTATCAGAAGCTTCTAAAGCCATCACATATTTTTCTGGAATTTCCAAGCTCTTTAAAGGCACAGTCAACTTAGTGTATGTAAACTTCTGACTCACTGGGATTGTGATACAGTGAAATAATCTCTGTAAGCAATTGTTGGAAAAATGACTTGTGTCGTCCACAAAGTAGATGTCCTAACCGACTTATGATCCTACTGAAAAACAATCTAGATATGTAGGTGCAATCTGTTAAAATAGATCCTCAAGGAAGCTGGATTGCCTTGGATATACTTATTGATGATGAATCGATGTGGCACATCTAGGCCCTCATTGTAAACAAGAACCTGTTCTTAACTGACTTTTCTAGTTAAATAAAGGTTAAATGAAAATGTATAAAATATCAAGTATATGAGGACGGTATCATGTTTATGAATGACATTGTAAACAAGGACACCAAAATGTTGTCACCCAAGCAATTGACAAAGGTGTATGGAGATGTTTAATACAAAAATATAACCAACTCAATCACAACTCTGCCACAAAAATGGAAGAGGCAATTACTCAAACGAGAAAGGAATGAATTAGTTTGTCTGCAGCCAATCCAAAACCATGCATAGCTTAAAATAACTTGTATTAAAGGTTGAGAGCTTTGAGAACCCTACAGCATAAAATTTAAGATCATTTCGAAACAGATTTTTGATGTCCCAATATCATGGCATCGGGATTATGAACTGATATGCAAATCAACAAGACACATCATTCTGTTATTTTCAGTTTGAACTATTATATAAAATTATTGCCAATAAAAAAAGAATCCTAAATATATGGGGTGTTGAACAGTCAGCCCTGCATGTGCGGACTGCAACAAAGAAACAGAATCAATAGATCATCTCCTTTGGTACTCTCCTTCAGTGGCTTGGTTTTGGAATCATGTCCAGGAGTGGTTGGTGACTCAATGTCAGTGTTCAGATTAATTAAACTGTACTCTACGCTGCTGAATTAAACTTGACTGTTCTGTACTGTACTCTACTGTATTAACCTCTACTATACTGTAGCATGCCATACTGTAGTCTACTGCATTCTACTGAATAAAACTCTGCTGTCCTGTATGTACCGTATGTTACTTTACTGTGCTATACTGTACCATGTAGGGGTGTAACGGTACACATATTCGTACAGAACGGTTCAGAGACCTCGGTTTGGTCCGCACTGTGAACGAATGAATTGATAAAAAAATATATTAAAAAATCGTAAACTCTGAGCTTTGTCAGATTGTCCATTCTTAAATTCAGAGCGTTTTGCTCTTGGAGCGTTCAGTCAATCAAATGTATTTATAAAGCCCTTCTTAACATCAGCTGATGGCACAAAGTTCTGTACAGAAACCCAGCCAAAAACCCCAAGCAGCAAGCAATGCAGGTGTAGAAGCACGGTGGCTAGGAAAAACTCCCTAGAAAGGCCAGAACCTAGGAAAAAACCTAGAGAGGAACCAGGCTATGAGGGGGTGGCCAGTCCTCTTCTGGCTGTGCCGGGTGGAGATTATAACAGAACATGGCCAAGATGTTCAAATGTTCATAGATGACCAGCAGGGTCAAATAATAATAATCACAGTGGTTGTAGAGGGTGCAACAGGTCAGCACTTCAGGAGTAAATGTCAGTTGGCTTTTTATAGCCTCTCCTGCTGTCTCTAGAGAGTTGAAAACAGCAGGTTTGCACAGGTAGCACATCCGGTGAACAAGTCAGGTTCAGAGCGCACACTGGATGCTCTGGAAGAGGAGTAGGGTTGACCAGAGCGTTCTGACCTCACAACTGCAGTCAAGCACCCAAGCTAACTGGCTAACATTGACTAGTTTGCTAGCTACTTGTCACGTTCTGACCTTAGTTCCTTTGTTTTTGTCTTTGTTTTAGTATGGTCAGGGCGTGAGTTGGGGTGGGCAGTCTGTTTGTTTTTCTATGTTGGTTTTTGAGTTCGGCCTAGTCCGGTTCTCAATCAGAGGCAGCTGTCAATTGTTGTCCCTGATTGAGAATCATACTTGGGTAGCCTGGGTTTCACTGTTGGTTTGTGGGTGTTTGTTGCCGTGTGAGTGTTTGGGCCACACGGTACTGTTTCGGTTTTCGTTCGTTCACTTTAATGTTTAGTATTTCAGTGTTCAGTTTGTTTCATTAAATATTACATCATGAACACTTACCACGCTGCACCTTGGTCCTTCTCTCTATCTCCAGACGACATCCCTTACACTACTTTCAGACACAAATGAGAGAACACCTCACTCTAACCATTTTACTCCCACCAAGCAGAGCTGGTTAGCCTGTTTGTATGTTATCCAGAGCATTGGTGACTGACTGTGCTGCTGGCAACAATTTAATTACACTTTTTTTGCTGACGTTTACTGACACCAGCCATATTCAACGGGTGTTGAGCGTAAAACATTAGTTATTCTGCGCTCTGGCACACTCAGACTAGAGTGCTCTGAAATCGGAGTAGATAGCCAGAACACTCAGGCTAGAGTGCTCTGAAATCGGAGTAGATAGCCAGAGTGAATTTACAAATGCATCCCTAATAACCTCTGTGAAAGTCCAGCAATTGGCTGCGATAGGTGTGATTGAGACTGATCTCAAGAATTAGTAAGAAAAATACACTTTATATCTCAGCTGCCTCACCAATGTTTTAATGTGAATTAATGAATTAATATTTCAATATTAATATTTCCAATAGACGGCAGCATAAGACCATGAAGTATCAGTTATAGGCTATAGATGGTCATTCATTACTTTACAGTTCTCTTTTTAGGCCTGTGTTGCTTTTGGGAGAGCAAAAAAAGCAAAAGCATCACTAACCAGATGCACTCAACCTCAACCACAGTAGACATGCATTATTTTAAAAAAAACTCAACATATCAAATTGGGAGTAAACAGCCTCGGAATAGAAAAGACAAGAGCACATCTTCCAGCCCGCCAATAAATTACATCATGCAACCTTCGAGGTAATCAAATTTACCGCGTGAGAAGGCAAACTGCTCGCTGCTGCTGACTACACAAGCTTTTGGCAGACTTTTTGAGTTGACTACTTTTGCGAGAGGGCAGAGAGGGTTGATGCTGGTTGATGAATTTGACAATGAATGTACTAGGAAATTATGTTTTTGTCGACCAGAGGTGACTGAATTAATATTCAGAGTTATTGATAATCGTTATAGTAAGGAAGAATAATTTC
Source organism: Oncorhynchus mykiss (assembly GCF_013265735.2). Classification (NCBI taxonomy): domain Eukaryota; kingdom Metazoa; phylum Chordata; class Actinopteri; order Salmoniformes; family Salmonidae; genus Oncorhynchus; species Oncorhynchus mykiss. The sequence continues at coordinate 9,371,108 of NC_048572.1, forward strand.
AAAACATCAGCATAAAAACAGGTAATAAACATGAATCCTCATTATATTACTTCACAGTAATATGTTAAATGCCTTTTCAGTCCTTCCTCTTGCATTAGCAGTGTGAAAAGGGACAGAAATCTCACACAGGAGTTTTCCTTTGAGGGGGACTGGTGTATCCAGGGAGAAAACTAATCTTCTGAAATGCCATTCGTGGTCATATGCTGCCATATATTGGAATTGTTTAGCAACTGCAGTAGTACTGAATAAAGTGTATATCCTTACTAAAGTAGTAATTACTCAGAATTGCAGAATTTAAAATTTGTCTAGTTAATTTTATCACTTACAACAATAAAATAACAATTTATAGCATAACAATGAATCTGACATATATTTAGTTAATAAAAAAATATTTATTTAGATGGGCAATATTATCTGTCAAAGTAACACCCCCTTAAACATAATAACATGGACACTGAAAAGTAGCTTTTAAAAAATATAAATAAATCTGGTAACTCTCAAAAGAGCTTTTACTTTGCTGAGCAGTTTGTTTTCAGGAGTGTGCTGCCTGCCTGTCATCAGAGGTAGATATTTGAATAATGAAAAGTTAATACGTTATTGCCACTCTTTCACAAAGAGGCCTAGTTTACATTTGAGTAATTTAGCAGACACTCTTATCCAGATCGACTAGAGGAAATGCCTTGCTCAAGGGCACATCATCAGATTTTTCACCTAGTCGGTTCGGGGATTCGAACCAGTCACCTTTCAGTTATTGCCCAACGCTCTTAACCGCTAGATTACAAACCACAAAAAGTTAAACACAAAAAAGCAACTGGTAGTTTATAAATGGTAAACTGGTTAAATAAAAGACAGCTGTTAGAACTTCCAGACTGCCATTGTTTTGGGGAAATGGGGACATGTCTGTCTATTTCGACAAATATCTCAAAATGTATGTATTTTAATGGTTTGAAGTTCTACACCATTTTAATCAGGATAACCTATTATTTCTAATGATGTAAATTTGGGCACTGTTACCAATTGCTGGTAGTTAAAATGTAAAAACATTGTAATAATAGTCATGGAACTCTGAGTTCGTCCCATTGTTTCCTATAGGGGAAATATAGGTATGTCTGTTTATTACACAAAAGATCTCTCAATGTGTATATTTAGATTTTTTTCAATCTCCTCTTTCTAATCATGTAAAGCTGGGCAGCGTACTCTGTTGTCATCAAACGATAGCCCCAAAATATATTTTTTCAAGTCGGACACCATTTTAATCAGGATAATCTCCACTTTCCAATGACATACGGTTGGGCAGTGTACTCTGCTGTCATCGATCGCTAGACCAGAAATAGTCATTTTTTTCATACTTCCTCATTATGCAGACATAACCACACTTGGCACTATCGAAGTGCAAATGTTTACTTTCTACATAAGTTATTTTTCAGTTTCGTCCTAAGAACAGATTGCATTGGTACAATAAAAAAAGTATAATTTTTTGGCTGCCATTTAAGGAAAATTGAATTCTAAGGATAATTCCAGTTTTTCAGCCTTCGGTGAATTTGGACTAGTTCTATTGTCCAGCTTACTGACTCACATGTTGACCAGACCGCACCGCTTGCGCCATTGTGTGCATGTTGATTTTGTCCACCCACACCAGATGCGATCAGGACACGCAGGTTGAAATATCAAAGCAAACTCTGAGCTAATTATATTAATTTGGGGACAGGTTGAAAATCATTAAATATTTAGCTAGCTTGCTGGTGTTTGTTCATTTGTCCTGGGATATAAAAATTGGGTTGTTAGTTTACCTGAAATGCACAAGGTCCTCTAACCCGACAATTAATCTCCAAGTTTGTTTCTAGTAATCTCTCCTCCTTCAGGCTTCTTCTTCTTCTTTGGACTTTTATTTGACAGTTGGCAACCAACTATAAGGTGCATTACCACCACCAACTGGACTGGAGTGTGGACCTCAGTTCATCTTTCAATCACGCACGTGGGTATATGCTCCTTAAAACCAATGAGGAGATGCGAGAGGCAGAACTTGCAGCGTGTCAAGCATCACAAATACAACCAAGTTCTATTTTAGCGCCTGGCTGCGCAGACAGTCGTTGACGCGCGCGATCAGTGTGGGTACAATGATTGAAGAACATGTATGTGTACATTTCTTTTGCAACGCTCGCACCCACGACGGGAGCGGTGTGGTCAGCATGTCAGACCAAACCGTACTCTCCAGCTCCCGATCCAACCAATTCAAGGCAAACTAGCTCACAAAGTGACTGGAACCTTTGTTAATCCAGCCAAGCACCAAGAGAATTGAGATGACTCACTTGCTAAAATATTAGACTATAAATCTTTGTTTGTTACAATAAGTAAAGTAGAGTGCAATTAAAACCAATTCAGGAAAAAAACATTTTTAGTACACAAAATGTTATTTTCCCTCCAAAAGAGCATCCCTCCCCCTTTCTTTTTCTCCTCCGCCACACCGGAAAAACCTGCCCTCTGCACACCACCCATCGTCCACCTTTATTGGCCCAATCCCTTCAGGTGAACAGAAACTGTTCCAATCATTCAATAGTACATAATAATTTAACCAACATAGGCCCAACAGCAAAGCCCGTAGTAGTAGAGTTTATGAAAATAAAACTAATCTGATTAAATGTTGACAAAATATACATCCACATATTATTATTTAACCATAGTTCTAAATACATGTTTCAGCAGGGTATTACAGGAGGATTCTCCATCATCGTTTAAATCTCCAGGTTGGGAACATTTTGGCTTGCCAGTAGATTACAACAGCGATGGACAGAGTTGTGTATAAAACGTTAACAGTTTTATATGTCGCCACGCTCAACGGAATAGGCTATGCAGCTTCCAACTCTTCAGTTATGTCGAGACATTCATGCCGACATCACCCCCAATATACTAGAAAAAGGAAACGCAAAGAAACACAACATCATCTCCCCTCTGCATTCAAGCAGTCCTTGGCAACTGATTCTGACCGGGCCAAAGCAATTACAAGAGTGATAGGTAGTCTATTTTGTTTATTTTTTGGCAGTCTTTGTTTTTTTTGCCGCAGATAACCACCCACACTTCCCTCTTGCACTGTCACGCAGTGCTTTTAAAAAAGCTTAGCGCTTTTATGTCTCTATTTTGGTTTGGTCAGGGTGTGATTTGGGTGGGCATTCTATGTTCCTTTTTCTATATTTTGTATTTCTTTGTTTTTTGGCCTGGTATGGTTCTCAATCAGGGACAGCTGTCTATCGTTGTCTCTGATTGGGAACCATACTTAGGTAGCTTTTCCCCACATTTTTTTGTGGGTAGTTAATTTCTGTTTAGTGTTTTCACCTTACACGACTGTTTCGGGTTATTCTCTTGTTATAGTGTTCAGTTTTAATAAAACAAGCATGAACAATTACCACGTTGCGCTTTGGTCCGATGATTCTTCTTCTTCAGACGATGAATACCTTTACATGCACCCATTTCAGCAAACCGGTAGACTAGCATAGGGTACCAATGCTGCTGAAATTAGAATTAAATGAATCAACAAATGCACACATAAATAGATAAATGCACATATAAATAAATGCAAACATACATAGATGAATGATTGCACACATTAATAGATAAATAATTAATCCTACCGTTTCATTTTCTTCATTTATTTTTATGTATTTCTTCCACCAATATGATAATGAGGGGGTGTCAAACAAACGTATGTGGGTGGTATAGCACCAACTAGCCTGGGGCTAGCCCATGCTAGACCCATCTCCCGGCTCACTCCTGGGCTACAATATCAGGACCCCTTCTACTGCCGGTATGGGGCACGGAACCCTGCCAATCCTCTACGACTGGAATACCGACATAACCTGCCCGAGGATTCCGGCGCCACGCCCGCTGAAGGCCCATTCTGCTAACCTGCTAGGCCGGCTACCTAGAGCTACTTGGAACCCTACTAACTCCATGACTGGTCTATCAACGTCACCGCAAGAAGAGGCAAAAACAGACTTACCCCCATCGCGACGTCCCCCAAAGGCTAACTTGCTAGCCCCGGTCTACTAACTGCAAGCTTGCCTGCCCCGGTCTGCTAACTGCTAGCCCCTGGTAACTGCTTGCTTGCTAACCCGGTCCGCATAATTGCTAGCCCCTGGTAACTGCTTGCTTGCTAACCCGGTCTGCTAACTGTTAGCGTGTTAGCATCGGCCTGCTAACTGTCTGAATCGCCGTGGACATACATGTTCACTTGGCTACGCATGCCTCTCTCTAATATCAATATGCCTCGTCCATTACTGTCCTGGTTATTGATTACTGTCTTATTTCACTGTAGAGCCTCTAGCCCTGTTCAATATGCCTTAACCAACCATGTTATCCCACCTCCTACCTATGCAATGACATCACCTGGTTTAAACAACTCTAGAGACTATATCTCTCTCATCATTACTCAATGCCTAGGTTTACCTCCAATGTACTCACATCCTACCTCACCTTTGTCTGTACACTATGCCTTGAATCTATGCTATCGTGCCCAGAAACCTGCTCCTTTTACGCTCTGTTCCGAACGTGCTAGACGGCCAGTTCGTATAGCCTTTAGCCGTACCCTTATCCTACTTCTCCTCTGTTCCTCTGGTGATGTAGAGGTTAATCCAGGTCCTGCAGTACCTAGCTCCACTCCCACTCCCCAGGTACTCTAATTTGTTGACTTCTGTAACCGTAAAAGCCTTGGTTTCATGCATGTTAACATTAAAAGCCTACTCCCTAAGTTTGTTTTAGTCACTGCTTTAGCACACTCTGCTAACCCGGATGTCTTAGCCGTGTCTGAATCCTGGCTTAGGAAAACCACCAAAACCTCTGAACTCTCCATTGCTAACTATAACATTTTCCGCCAAGATAGAACTGCCAAAGGGGGCGGTGTTGCAATCTACTGCAAAGATAGCCTGCAGAGTTCTGTATTACTATCTAAGTCTGTACCCAAACAATTCGAGCTTCTACTTCTAAAAATTCACCTTTCCAGAAACAAGTCTCTCACTGTTGCCGCTTGCTATAGACCTCCCTCTGCCCTCAGCTGTGCCCTCGATACCATATGTGAATTGATTGCCCCCCATCTATCTTCTGAGTTCGTGCTACTAGGTGACCTAAACTGGGACATGCTTAACACCACGGCCATCCTACAATCCAAGCTTGATTGTCCTCAATCTCACACAAATTATCAATGAACCTACCAGGTACAACTCCAAATCTTTTAAACACGGGCACCCTCATAGAGGTCGTCCTAACTAACTCTCCCTCCAAATACACCTGTTTTCAATCAAGATCTCAGCGATCACTGCCTCATTGCCTGCATCCGTAATGGGTCTGCGACCAAACGACCACCCCTCATCACTGTCAAACGCTCCCTAAAACACTTCTGCAAGCAGGCCTTTCTAATTGACCTTGCTGGGGGATCTTAGAATGACATTGACCTCATCCTGTCAGTAGATGATGCCTGGCTATTCTTTAAAAGTGCCTTCACCATCTTAAATAAGCATGCCCCATTCAAAAAATGTAGATCTAGGAATAGATATAGTCCTTGGTTCACTCCAGACCTGTCTGCCCTTGACCAGCACAAAAACATCCTGTGGCGTTCTGCATTAGCATCGAATAGCCCCCATGATATGCAACTTTTCAGGGAAGTTAGGAACAAATATACACAGGTAGTTAGGAAAGCTAAGGCTAGCTTTTTCAAACAGAAATTTGCATCCTGTAGTACACACTCAAAAAAGTTCTGTGACAATGTAAAGTCCATGGAGAATAAGAACACCTCCTCCCAGCTGCCCACTGCTCTGAGGCTAGGAAACACTGTCACCACTGATAAATCCACAATAATTCAGAATTTCAAGAAGCAGTTCTCTACAGCTGGCCATGCTTTCCACCAGGCTAACCCTACTCCGGTCAACTGCCCGGCACCCTCCACAGCAACCCGCCAAAGCCCCCACCATTTCTACTTTACCCAAATCCAGATAGCTGATGTTCTGAAAGAGCTGCAAAATCTGGACCCCCACAAATCAGCCGGGCTAGACAATTTGGACCCTCTCTTTCTAGAATTATCTGCCGAAATTGTTGCAGCCCCTATTACTAGCCTGTTCAACCTCTCTTTCGTATCGTCTGAGATTCCCAAAGATTGGAAAGCTGCCGCGGTCATCCCCCTCTTCAAAGGGGGTGACACTCTAGACCCAAACTGCTACAGACCTATATCTGTCCTACCCTGTCTTTCTAAGGTCTTCGAAAGCCAAGTTAACAAACAGACTACCGACTATTTTGAATCCCACCGTACCTTCTCTACTATGTAATCTGGTTCAGAGCTGGTCATGGGTGCACCTCAGCCACGCTCAAGGTCCTAAACAACATCATAACCGCCATCGATAAGTGACGTTACTGTGCAGCCATATTCATCGACCTGGCCAAGGCTTTCGACTACATTCTTATTGGCAGACTTGACAGCCTTGGTTTCTCAAATTATTGCCTCGCCTGGTTTACCAACTACTTCTCTGATAGAGTTCAGTGTGTCATATCGGAGGGCCTTTTGTCCGGACCTCTGGCAATCTCTATGGGGGTGCCACAGGGTTCAATCCTCGGGCCGACTCTCTTCTCTGTATACATAAATAATGTTGCTCTTGCTGCTGGTGATTCTCTGGTACACCTCTACGCAGACGACACCATTCTGTATACTTCTGGCCCCTCTTTGAACATTGTTAACTAACTCCTTCCGTGGCCTCCAACTGCTCTTAAACGCAGCGAAAACTAAATGCATGCTATTCAACCGATCCCTGCCCGTACCTGCTAACCCGTCCAGCATCACTACTCTGGACTGCTCGGACAACTACAAATACCTAGGTGTCTGGTTAGACTGTAAACTCTCCTTCCAGACTCACATTAAGCATCTCCAATCCCCCCAAAGCCAATTCCTCCTTTGGTCGTCTTTCCTTCCAGTTCTCTGCTGCCAATGATTGGAACAAACTGCAAAAATCTCTGAAGCTGGAGACTCATATCTCCCTCACTAGCTTTAAGCACCAGCTGTCAGAGCAGCTCACAGATCACAGCACCTGTACACAGCCCATCTGTAAACAGCCCATCTATCTACCTACCTCATCCCCATACAGTATTTATTTATTCATTTATCTTGCTCCTTTGCACCCCAGTATCTCTACTTGCACATTCATCTTCTGCACATCTACCATTCCAGTTAAATTGCTATATTGTAATTACTTCGGCACCATGGCCTATTTATTGCCTTAACTCCCTTATCTTACCTCATTTGCACTCACTGTACATAGACTTTTTGTTTTCTTTTGTTCTGCTGTATTATTGACTATGTTTTGTTTATTCCATGTGTAACTCTGTTGTTGTATGTGTCGAATTGCTATGCTTTATCTTGGCCAGGTCGCAGTTGCAAATGAGAACTTGTTCTCAACTAGCCTACCTGGTTAAATAAAGGTTAAATAAAAAAAGAACCGTAAAAACATACAAAAATAACAAATGGAACATTGCTTGACGTAGAAACAGGTGAACAGTTTTGGAACACTGAGCCATTGACTGCCTGCCTGCACCAGGTGGCTGTGTTACGACTGGGTTGCTTTTGATAATAATGCACCAGACTACAGCCACACAGTTTTGATCCTCATCGAAGAAGAACGTAGTTTTTAACCTAGAAAAGTCCAAGAGATGGGAGTAGGCAAGAAGGCATTGACTGGGATGGGCAAGAGGAATGGCCAGTTGGCCAGATAATCATGGTAAGCTAATGTTTCTGAGTGTCAAACTAGCTAGCTTGGCTACACCTGATAAAGTTGAGTTGGCCAGCTAGCTGCGTTTTACAGTCAGACTCTCAGTTTTACACTTACCTAGCTAGTTAGATAATTAACTCAACTGCAATTATCACAAACCATTATTATCTAGCTAGCTACGGTAGGTAAATATCTGTCAGATGTAAAGCAAGCAGGATCGTGGCATGTCAGAAGCTATGCATTTTGGCTAGCTCATGTTAAATAGATCCCTTATCAAGCAATAGTCAAATAAGGAGGAGCATGTTGTCATGATGGAATAAGTCACCTATGTCAAGCTAGCCACAATACGGATTAGCCAAAATAGTGGAATTTGTGGTTTGCCTTAGCAATTGTTAGTGAGATGAGACATGGTGCCCTAAAATATAAATCATATCTTAGCTAGCTATACATTTATTCATTTTTGTGTGTGTTATTTCTTACATTATTAGGCCAGAATGTTTTTTGTGTTATTACATACAGCTGGAAATAACTTTTGGATATCAGAGCGGTGGTAATTCACCAGCATTATGACCAGGAATATCACTTTCTCGAATTGGATCCTTTGGTTAAATTGCCCTGGGGGGTACGAACAGTCTGTCATAGTTTTCTGCTAAACACGTGTATGTGACCAATAAACTAAGGACCCTGGGACTAAACACCTCCCTCTGCAACTGGACCCTGTACTTCCTGACGGTCCACCCCCAGGTGGTAAGGGTAGGTAACAAACACATCTGCCACGCTGATCCTCAACACAGGGGCCCCTCAGTGGTGCGTTCTCAGTCCCCTCCTGTACTCCCTGTTCACTCATGACTGCACGGCCAGGCACAACTCCAACACCATCAATAAGTTTGCCGATTGGTAGGCCTGATCACCGACAACGACGAGACAGCATATAAGGAGGTCAGAGACCTGCCCGTGTGGTGCCAGGACAACAACCTCTCCCTCAACTTTTTAAAGACAATGGAGATGATTGTGGACTACAGGAAAAGGAGGATCGAGCACGCCCCCATTCTCATCGACAGGGCTGTAGTGGGACAGGTTGAGAGCTTCAAGTTCCTTGGTGTCCACATCACCAACAAACTAACATGGTCCAAGCACACCAAGACAGTTGTGAAGAGGGCACGACAAAACCTATTCCCCATCAGGAGACTGAAAAGATTTGGCATGGGTCCTCAGATCCTCAAAAGGTTCTGCAGCTGCACCATCGAGAGCATCCCGATGGGTTGCATCACTGCCTGGTATGGCAACTGCTCGGCCTCCGACCGCAAGGCACTGCTGAGGGTAGTCCGTACGGCCCAGTACATCACAGGGGCCAAGCTTCCTGCCATCCAGGACCTCTATACCAGGCGGTGTCAGAGGACGGCCCAAAAAATTGTTAAAGACTCCAGCCACCCTAGTTATAGGCTGTTCTCTCTACTACCGCATGGCAAGCAGTACTGGAGCACCAAGTCTAGGTTTCTTGAGGCTTCTAAACAGCTTCTACCCCCAAGCCATGAGACTCCTGAACAGGTAATCAAATGGCTTCCCAGACTATTTGCATTGCCCCCCCCCCCCCCCCTTTTACACCACTGCTACACTCTGTTGTAATCATCTATGCATAGTCACTTTAATAACTCTCCCCACATGTACATATTACCTCAACTAACCGGTGCCTCCGCACATTGACCCTGTACCGGTACCCCCCTGTATATAGTCTCGCTATTGTTACATTACTGCTGCTCTTTTATTTGATTTTATTTGATTTGATTATATTTGATTATGGCGCAGGGGTGCGGAGAGAAGTGTTGCTTTGAGATAACTAGCTTGTATTATCAGATCAGACAAAAAAAGGCCAGTTTCCTCAGACACAGATTAGGCCTAGTCATGCACTAGAAAACATGTTTAATGGAGATTCTGCTTTAAGAATAATGTTTAGTCCAGGACTAGAATTCATTGGCCTAAAGTATTTTATTTTGTATTCTTACTTAAAACGCTTGTATTCTTATTTATTTTTTTATGGGTTGAGGTCAACTACTGTAGAATGATGAAACCCATCAAAATCAATGAAGGATGCTCCTTGGTTATGGAGCCAATGTCATAACATGTCATGAGTGTTCTAGAAAAAAAATCAGACGAAGCTGTAATCAAATTAAAACTACAATTCATAAACAAGGGTTTCCTAAACTCTGGGGTTTCCTAAACTCTGACCTGTGGCTCCCATTTTGGTTTTTGCCCTAGCACTACACAGCTGATTCAAATAACTCATCATCAAGCTTTGATTATTTGAATCAGCTGTGTAGTGCTAGGGCAAAAACAAAACTGTGCACCCAGGTGGAGCCCCAGGACTGAGTTTGGGAAACCTTGATAATGATCAAGCCAAAATTACATTAGTGACTTTGTATCACAACATTTCAATACAATACATACCATTAGAATAATGGGAAACATAGTACAGACCAATAGAAGCAATCTCCTTCCTCTGTGAAGTTGTTGGTAAATTCTGGGGATAAAACGTATTCGTCTACTTATTTGATTTAATTAAAACTATGGCATGGAAATGACAATAGCCCTATAAAGAGATCTCACTCAACAGAATGGTTTCTCAGATGAGACTCTGAAGGGGGAAATGAACATATTGTGAAAAAGGAAATGTGTTCTTGTTGTTGATGATGTTGAGGGAAATCCGTTCTTATGACTGTGATGATTGCTTATAGAGGAGAAAGGACTGGCAGAATTATTTATGTGATTTTGTACAGCAATGCTGACATTTCCATTACCTCAGCTCAAGCATTTCCAGACTAACCCTAATAAATAACAACATGTCAAATTAGTATTTCGCTAAAGTTCATTAAGGGCTTTTTCTTGATAGATGGATTTAGCAACAGCAGACGATGGATTGTGACAGATATGTATAGAACATGACTATATGAAAAAGAAATGTCAAATTATAATTTCATTTACATTGCTTTGTTTAAAGGTTCTCAGTGAACAGATCATTCCGAGACACATTCATAGATTTCATATTTTAAACTCTGCTCCCCCCTAGTGGTTATAATTTGAAAAGGAGTAGGCTTATATTTTGAGTGTAATCATATTGATTTCTTGTAAAATTATTCTACAAATAGCCTTCAATTCTATTGTGAACATGCCATGTTGACCAATAACTAAATTCATTTGCATAATGTTATTTGGGCTGTTATAGTACGGTATTTTCTGTTGTTCTTTTGGCATTTATTGGAACTATGATAAAAATGTCTATCTATTATAATGTTATAACATCCGAATGTCATCAAATTGTTTTCAGGGCTTTTATGTATACAAATACATACTCTTTTCTATTTTTACCCATGACCTGCCACTGGCATTAAACAAAGCCTGTGTGTCCATGCATGCTGATGATTCAACCATATATGTGTCAGCAACCACAGCTAATGAAGTCGCTGAAACCCTGAAGAATTGCTGTCTGTTTTGGAATGGGTGGCCAGTAATAAACTGGTCCTAAACATCTCTAAAACTAAGAGCATTGTATTCGGTACAAATCATTCCCTAAGTTCTAGACCTCAGCTTAATCCCCAAGTCAGCTGAAAAGTTGTCACGTTCTGACCTTAGTTCCTTTGTTTTTGTCTTTGTTTTAGTATGAGTTGGGGTGGGCTGTCTGTTTGTTTTTCTATGTTGGTTTTTGTGTTCGGCCTAGTATGGTTCTCAGTCAGAGGCAGCTGTCAATTGTTGTCCCTGATTGAGAATCATACTTAGGTAGCCTGGGTTTCACTTTTGAGTTGTGGGTGTTTGTCTTCCGTGTCAGTGTTTGTCGCCACACGGGACTGTTTCGTTCATTTCACGTTTATTGTTTTGTATTTCGTAGTGTTCAGTTTGTTTTAAAATAAACATTATGGACACTTACCACGCTGCGTTTTGGTCCTCCGATCCTTCTCGCTTCTCCTCCTCAGAAGAGGAGGACGAGATCCCTTACAAAAGTAGCTTACATACCTGGGACATTAGTTGACTTAGGTCTGAGGCCTTGACTCAGCACCCTAACTAAGATTTGCTTAAAATAATAAAACATTTATTCTGTTACCAGAGATAAGAAGAAGACATTTTGAATGTATTATAAGGGGTGTGGAATTTTGTCTCTCCAATCAGAGCTAATCTCTTCTTGGCCTCTATCCAACACCACACCCTCTAGAGGTTCAGAGTGCACATGCTCACACACAGAACCAGGAAGTGAGTGCGGCAAAATGGCAGAAGCTATGGACTCGATCAGTTGTTCTATTTGTCTGGATACACAGAAGGATCCAGTGACTATTCCCTGTGGGCACAGCTACTGCATGGGCTGTATGAAGGGTTACTGGGATCAGGATAATCAGAAGGGTGTCTACAGCTGCCCACTGTGCAAGGAAAGATTTTTTCCTCGACCAGTTCTGAGGAAAAACACTCTGCTGGCTGAATTAGTGGAAAAACTGAAGGAAAGACTTGAAGTTGCTTCTCCAGTTCACTATTATGCTGGATCTGGAGATGTGGAGTGTGACTTCTGCACTGGGAGAAAACTCAAAGCCGTCATGTCCTGCCTGGGGTGTCTGGCCTCTTACTGTGAGACTCACCTCCAGCCTCACCATGAATCTCCTGCTTTCAAGAAGCACAAGCTGATCAAAGCCTCCACACAACTACAAGAGAAGATCTGCTCTCGTCATGACAAACTGTTAGAGGTTTACTGCCGCACCGATCAGCAGTTTATCTGTTATCAGTGTTTATTAGATGAACATAAAGGCCACGATACAGTCTCAGTTGCAGCAGAAAGGACTGAGAAACAAAGGCAGTTGGAGAACAAAAGGCAGAAGTCCCAGCAGAGAATCCAGAAGAGAGAGAAGGAGATGCAGGAGGTGAGACAGTCTATGAAGTCACTCAAGTTCTCTGTTCAGGCAGCGATAGAGGACACTGAGAGGATATTTACTGAGCTGATGCGCTCCATTGAACGAAGTTGCTCTGAGGTGAAGGAGTTGATCAGAGCCCAGGAGAAGATTGAAGTGATTCTGGCTGAAGAACTCCTGGAGCAATTGAAGCAGGAGGTCGCTGAGTTGAGGAGGAGAGACGCTGAGTTGGAGCAGCTCTCAAACACAGAGGATCATATCCATTTCCTCCAGAGTTTCCAGTCTCTCTCTGACCCTCCTGGATCTGAGATCATCACCGTCAACCAAAGCATCTCCTTTGAGGGTGTAAAGACATTACTCTCTGGGCTGAAAAAGCAACTAGAAGATGTATTTAAGAAGGAAATGACCAAGGTACCTGGACTGGATCAGCTTACATTGGATCCCAACACAGTACATAACCGTCTGTGTCTATCTGAGGGGAACAGAAAGGTGACATGGAGTTCTAGGTTCGAGTCCTATCCTGACCATCCAGACAGATTTACCTCACACCCACAGGTCCTATGTAGCAAGGGTCTGTCTGGAGCCTGCTACTGGGAGGTTGAGTGGAGAGGGTTTGGGGTTTATATAGCTGTCTCATATAAAGGCATCAGCAGGAAATGCAGAGAGGAGTGTTTGTTTGGACAGAATGATCAATCCTGGTGTTTAATCTGCTCTCACTCGGGCTGTTCTTTCTACCACAATGATAAAAAGACTGCCATACGTGTCCCCTACTCCTCCAGAGTAGGAGTGTACCTAGACCACAAGGCAGGTACTCTGTCCTTTTACAACGTCTCTGATACAATGACCCTCCTCCACAGAGTCCAGACCAAATTCACTCAGCCCCTCTATCCTGGGCTTGGATTTCAGCATGGGATCCATTTTGGTTTTGGACCATCTGTTAAGATACTTTCATTGACACAGAAAGGAACTTTGAAGGGCCTCCCGGGTGGCGCAGTGGTTAAGGGTGCTGTACTGCAGCGCCAGCTGTGCCATCAGAGTCCCTGATGGCTCTGTCGTAACCGGCCGCGACCGGGAGGTCCGTGGGGCGACGCACAATTGGCCTAGCGTCGCCCGGGTTAGGGAGGGCTTGGTCGGTAGGGGTGTCCATGTCTCATCGCGCACCAGCGACTCCTGTGGCGGGCTGGGCGCAGTGTACGCTAACCAAGGTGGCCAGGAACTTTGATATGACTATATGTAGACATGATTACAGTAATTGCATACAGATGTAGGATCTTAATTTGAGCCCAGTTTGCTACATCAGGAAGAAAAAAAACTCCAGCAACAAGAAATTATAATTTTTATGTGGAGATTTTTGTTCGGGTTGATACATTTTTCGTAAGGGAAAATCAAGTCTGAAATTTCAAATTGGAAATTTCAAACTTCAGAAGCCTTTTTAAACCGCAAGTTAAATTCCCTCCATTGCAGGAAAGTTATCCTGCAACAGAGGGATCAAATTAAGATCCTACATATGTAATGACCTGAAAAAATACATACTTTACAACTAGAAAGGTTAAATGTCCTAAAGAAAATGTGTGTGCTTGCTTCAGCCGTCTACAAATATTTGTTATGGAAGTAGGAGGTGTGTTAGATGTAGAATTTAAGATGAACAGAAACTGAAGCAGTTTAATAATAGCCTAGTATGGATAGGTCTGATTTTCTTTAGTAGACTATATAAGTAAAATCTATGTAAGCTATGTTAGTAAAAGTATTTTTCATTTTAGTGAAAGAAGATGTTGTTGTAGATGGTAGACAATAGCATACAGCATCTATAGTCCAAGGAGTAGATAAATATGATAAGATTTTTAGCTCGAATGTGGCCATTACGAACCAATTAATGTGCATAGGGGTGTGGCCTGACAAATGTATTCTTGTAAATCAGACAGATTTGACATGTACCTATATAGATATCAGTTGGAAAGACTGACTTTCTTCATTGTTTTCAATCCATTAGCCAAATAAAACGTGTTTATTACTATTCACAGTTTGATTTTGTCAAGTTAATTGAAATCTCATTTGATTGTCCTATCTGTTCATCTTTTGAGTGTCGCTTTGCCTTCACACTCTTGAGTTTCCATTTTGGGTTGCAAGTCTATTTCTGACATGAGGTGAGGTGAAAGGTTAAACTGAGGTCACACCAATTCCAACCCTGAAGGGAGGATCTGATTGGCATAGAGTAGATGAACCGTACGTCTGGCAGGTTTTAAAAGTAGTAAAGTCAGCTTTTTTTTCCATAGAGCCAGCAGCAGCATGCAATCAAATGAATGACCCCAGTTTGCTTTTTAGTGCAGTTGCTGAACCCAACCGCTGTGGATTGTGGAACAGTTTGAAATGTCAATTAAGCTCACATGATGGCACGGTGTGAATGCTTGACTTGGTGGAGTGTTCGCCAGACGATTCCGCCAACATGTTGTTGAACAGGCAATATTTTTTTGTTAAAGTGCACAATGGCATAACTGAGCACCACACTCAGTAAATTAATATTTTCAAAGTGAACCAGGTCCTGTCAACAAAGCTGTGGTGTGGACTGTGCCTGTGGGCATACTGTACCCTGAAAAGGAAGTAAGACGAATTGTAACTATGAAGCATAGCATATTATTCTTATATACACTACACATGAGGGAGGCTATAATCTTAATTTTGGTGGTCAGTAAGGGTTAAATGCTTTGCTCACTGTTGAACTAGGTTGCCCCAGATTTCAGTGGTCAACAACAACTCAGCCTCCACTCTCCACCCCCAACAATAATTCCACAGGTAATCCAGAAAGGTTGCCAGTGGTCCACTCTATTCAGACCAGCATTCCACATGCTTTAGCAATCTGTCCCCTGGCCTCACACCCTGCTAGAGCTGTATTTGTTTTTTTACTACAGTGGCTGAAAACATGTCCAGAGACTTCGGCCTGTATGCAGCCCTCTCTGCCCAGGCCGACTGACCATTATACGTGCCACCACAAAGAGATGTATTGCAGTTTACATACAGTTTAAAAGAAGTAACTGAGCCACCGCGTAAGCACTCTCTCATATGTTATACTTTAACATGTGCATGCTCTCTCCTAGCTTCAAAGCAACCAAGAGAGTTTTTACAGTGTTTCTTTCTTTTTTTACAGAGTCCAGCACAATGTAAAAACAGTGTAAAAACTCTTAAGTGCATCAGGGCTAGTTCTCTACCAAATTATTTCTATAGGAATGAATGATAGAATACTAAAAAAAAGACTATCAGAAAAATGACATGCTTGATTTTCAGAAAAACATAATTGGTCGAGCTCAGGCACTATAAACACATTTTTGGTGCATTTTCCAATTTGTTAGGTGCATAACCCTAACAGGGTGGAACCTAACAGGGTGGACATTTTGAGCATAAATTAGCCATAGCTCTGTGAGTGAGCAAGACTGACCTAGTAAAACAGTGAACACTTGAACAGGATTTTAACTTCTCTATCAAACATATTTTAACATCTAGATTTTTTTATTTTTTTTGCCTAACAGGATGGACATTTATGAGTGGGACATACAGACTAACAACATGACAAATAGATACAACTGAGAGTTCATTTGTATTTAGCTTTGCACCATAGCTTTCCCACCAAAGACATTATGACACTTCCTGAATGTGCTGTCATTGCCACAAAGGGTTGTTTTCTTACATGGAGAATTACAACAAGCCAACAGGGTGGAAAGGGATATCAGGGACACACAGAACATATTAAATAAAAAATAATAAACACAATAATGATGAGGAAAAAAAACTTTCTTTATGAAATATACTTTAAATAGGACTAAAAACAATTAAGAAATATTTTTTTTAACTTTGATTATTTGATTGTATATTTCTTGTGGAAGTTGATAACACCTGGGGACATGGCAAAAACGCCTACATCCAGTGACAAAAAAGTGTTTAAAATGCATAAAATTCCTTTTCAGTGTGCATATTTCGATGTTTTTAAGGTAAAGGACACCTGACATTATATGTAAAGCTTGTTGGAATCCACATTTGACACTTAATAAGAACTGATAACTGATATTAACTGATATTTCCTGGAGACAGAAAAGCCACCGCATAATATAAATGAACCTGTCCTCAAAATGTAGGGATCTCATCCAATTGAACAAGTGTCCTCATTTTTCATTCATATTTTTTCCCCCATCAATTTTACTGTCGCGAGCTCGTGAGATTGCGTCTCAGCCAACAATGATTGGCACCCAAATAAACGAGTAAGAAGTTGCCATTTTAAGTGACGTCGTACAAAATGGGCGTAAGTAGTGACGGAGCTGGTGTAGATTGACAGCTACATTACAGTGGCGTTGCAAGAACCGACTGAGAACGTTCTGGAGGTGAGTCGAAGCAAGTTTGAAGCGCAATGATGACTAAGCTAGATGACCTTTAAAAAAAATATATATATATTTTATGTTAATTATTCAGCAAATATTCAAGGGTAACAGAGCAAATCAACTTGTATAAAAAAAAAAATTGGCCAACTATAACTAGGTTAGTTAACGTTTCTGTGGCTTCCATATGTTATAGTCATTGGCTAATGTTAACTAGTTATTACAGCTGACACCTGTCATTTTGTACTGATTTGAGTGTCCCTTTTTGGTTTATTCCAGATACCCCATTTTTGGGCGTCTCGAGTTTTCTCTGCGGGCTCTAGTACCCTCCACCGTAAGGTCGGACTGCTCTTTCGGCACTGTTGCAGTGCCGCTTGTTCTCCACAACCCTAACGTTACTGCTCATCCACACAACACTTTATTGCGTCTCTGGGCGACCAGCGGTGTGTTTATGTCTTTGTTTTGCGAAAACGGTGAGTACCCGGACGACAGGAGCGACGGATGGGAAAGGTATTTTAAACTCAATTATACTTTAATTACTGTGTGGCATTTCGTGCTGCATTTATTTACAGCATGTTCTTACGGTGAATGCGCCTCGTAGGTGGGCCAAGATGGCGTCTTCCTCCCCTCGCGTACTGTTCCTCTGAATGACGCACTCTGCAGCACATTGCTCAACCGAGGCCTGGTTTGCTTCTCAAACCCCATTCTTGCCTATTACATGTGCCATGATTTAATAGTGATAATGTTAGCTAATATTGGCAATTTTATATTTTCGTACCAATAGTGGAATTGACGTGTTAGGTTTATATTGAAACTCACTGTAGTGCACGTACGTTATATGATTCATATGCCATATGTTTGAGTAATAGATATGTGTGCATTTTCCTATGGTTAGTGTTGGCAAGCTACAATGGCATAGCTAACCACATGATACTACTGTTTGTAGGCCAGTTTATTATTTTCCAAATTAACTTGTACATTGTGTTTTTTTTTGGAAGAAGATAAGAAAAATAAGCTATATTCGTACTTTTCACGTAAAAAAAAAGAAGTAATGGCTACTTCAGTACTATCCTAAATGATGGGATATAACCTACGGCGGGCGATATGGCCTAAAGATCTACTCTTTTTTTTTCACTCTTCAGGGCGATTCACAATGTGTTTATTTCTCTAAATAAACGTTCTACTATTAAACTTCATTACAAACAGTCAGTAATAATCTAATGAATTCAGGGCTTGTGAAATTATACCAAGGATAAATATAAGCCTTCCACAAGACTCATTCATTTAATAATTTTATCCAAAGTGTAAACTGATGGCAAAAAAAACAGATGGCATTCAAGTCTGTATTAAAATGCCTATTTTGTTAATTTAACCAGAACTAATGAATAACTTCTTGTATTGTGCATTTATATAAAATGAGCACAGGTCTCAAACACTCTCAGCACAAGCCTACATGCTAGCAAGTAGCCAGCTAATCTTTTATATTTCAAGTTTAACCAAGTTGGATCTATTAGCTAGCTAACAAGGAAGAACTGTGGAATTGTTGTAAACACACCCTTCTGTATCCAACTGTTTGAACAGCCTCTTCACTTTGTTCAGATGTTGAAATCAAGTGGCCTACCTTTCGCAGAATAAGAATGTGCCAGTTCCTTGTTTTTTTTAATGCTTGTTGGACATCTTTTATAAATCACTGACTAGACAGCTAGCTAGTAGTATGTGGTACTGCAATGCCAGGTGTGACAAACTGATCATTTTCCAGAATCAATGTTCATTTTTGTAGTGTCTGCTCTGTGTGCTAATTGAAGAGTTGAGACACAATAAGAGTATTGTTAGAAGGAAGGTTAACTTCTCTTTTACAGTAAAATGTGTCCATTTTGACAAATCTTAATATTTTTTGTCTGTTGGACCAAACCTCATGTAAATAGTGAGGTGGAAGTGATATATTTTTATTGTGAGTTTGTGTGTGGCAGAAGATGCGATGCACAAGGTTTCACTCGCTGAAGTCTGTCCTAAATAATCCCCAATGTATTTCTATTGTCGCTTGTCTTTGGGACAATAACTCCAATTGTTAGGGCGGAGACATGAGCATCTCGTCATTATATACAGATCTCTGGTGTAAATGGGAAGGCGCAAAGGAGACGAGACCAAAAAGACATGGAAACAAGCGGACCTAAACGCTCATATAAAAATTATTCTCGCAATAGTCATTTGGAATATCGCGCAAGAACATACAGTTGAGGTTACGCCTTTTGGCAGGTGTTCACCACAGATAAGTGACCTTGGGGCAAGGGTGGGACGCCAATAGGGAATCATGTCTAGTACCGGTCTCACAAGATAGTATAAATGTACTAACATTCATTCTTTGCTGTGATGTCTTCCACCGATCAAAAGTCTTTCCCCCCCCCCTCTCTTCTCAGAGCTGTTGCGCAGCTGTTGGAACCTGTGTGGGGTGAACTTAACCTACAAGCGCGGAGCTTGCAGCCTCATTGGCAAGACCTTTTTCATGTCCGAGCCCGAACCCTCTTCCAGTCGTTTATGTCATCCCATCTTCGCCAGACAGAGGATACCAAAAATTTGCAGTCCAAGATCTTTCTATCGTACTGATAAAGCCTGCGGCCAGCCACCATGTCCGTCAATGTCAACCGCAGCGTGTTGGATCAGTTCTACCGATACAAGATGCCCCGTATAATCGCCAAGGTGAGTACGGGGTCATAGTTGACCGGAGTCACTGTCATCCCTAATGGTTTGGAGGTCAGGATCTGATTCTAGACCTGTGGTTAGGGGAAATGTCTTCCTTGGAACAGTTGAGTTGTTCCCATTGAGGGTTTGGTCAGTGACCAGAGCACAACTAGTCCAGTGTCCTAGGGATGTCCCAATAGTCAAAGCTTCATTCCCATGTTTCCCGCAATAAAATAAAGGAAATCAATATGATAGAAACCTAACCAATCCATTTCAGTGCTTGAGGCAAGAGAATAAGGCCACCCATAGCTTAACTGCAGGTTAACTTGTTCTTAAGACACAGAAGGAGATTTCCTCTGAAAGACATCATTTCAGGCTGCATTACATTCGGCCATGATTGGGAGTCCCATAGGGCGACGCTTAATTGGCCCAGCGTCGTCTGGGTTTGTCCAGTGTAGGCCGTCATTGTTAATAAGAATTTGATCTTAACTGACTTGCTTAGTTAAATAAAAAGGTTACAAAATGGTTTACAAAATGTTACGTAAATGTCTCACACGTGAGGAGCATCTTGATTGGTGGTGCACGTTCAAAGGGATTTTACGCTGTCAGAATGTGATCCAGTTGGAAGGGGCGGCAGGTAGCCTAGTGGTTGGAGCGTTGGATCTAGTAACCGAAAAGTTGCGACATCAAATCCCTGAGCTGATAAGGTCAAAATCTGTCGTTCTGCCCCTGAACAAGGCAGTTAACCCACTGTTAATAGGCCATCGTTGAAAATAAGAATTTGTTCTTAACTGACTTGCCTAGTTTAAATAAAGGTAAAATAAAAAAAATGTCTTCAACTAATGTTGTTTCTCATGTCTCATCCTCCAGGTGGAAGGCAAGGGGAATGGTATAAAGACTGTTATAGTCAACATGACTGACGTTGCCAAGTCTCTGAATAGGCCTCCCACCTGTAAGTATACCCCCCCCCCCCCCCACCACCTCCGTTCCAAGGGACACCTTCAGTAGCCAAATGTTGTCCAACTTTTGCAGGTAGAAATGCCACGTTTATTTATAACAGGCCATTTTCTATCTGAATGTTCCACAACATTGTCCTGCTGAACACACCCCGGCCTTTTGGGCAATGGTCTGAGCGACTAGATTGACATCTATTTCACGAGGTTGTGAATAGTTTGGAATAGTTTTTAGTACTTGTAAATGCCTCTCTCTGTTCCCTACATTGTGCCCAGTCATCTAACGATAGGTTAAAAGGGGACATGGCACTCCACATTTAAAGTTTATTGGATGATTTTTGGATATAGTCTTGACATCAAGATGAGTCCAGGTCCCACAATATGGTGTGTGGTAGATTGGGCTATAGACCTGTGGCATCAACACAAAATGAATGGAAAAGATGAGCACAGCAAATCTGGAAGTTAAATGCTGCTTATCTTTTCCATTCATTTTGGATTGGGGGATGTGGCCAATCTACACAACTGATGTTGTGGGATGTGGACTCATTTTGACATGGCAATATGTTGGAACACCTTTCATCTGTAGGAAAGAGGTGAGGCTACGAACGTCGGCACAAAATACAATAAGGCAAGCTCTCCAACCTAATGAGGAAGGTAAAAGCTTTAATCTGATCATATTTGGACAAAGTAAACTGACATTTTATTTCTTGTTCTCCTTATCCAGATCCCACCAAGTTCTTTGGTTGTGAGTTGGGTGCCCAGACCCAGTTTGACGCCAAGAACGACCGCTTCATCGTCAATGGGTCGCACGAAGCGAACAAGCTGCAGGACATGCTGGACGGATTCATCCGCAAGTTTGTGCTGTGTCCCGAATGTGACAATCCTGAAACTGACCTGGTAAATAGTATGGAAAGATTTTCCTCGCATTTGTCAGATCCTGGAAAAGACTTCATTGAAACTGACCCGCCCTCTGCTATTGAATGAATTAAGGGGGGGGGGGGGGGCACGCACTGCACTATCACTCCATTTTAGCTTTTGGCCGTACTCTTTTCCTAGATCCAACCAGGACTGACCGGGTTCCCTTCCTTTTAGATACCAAATCCACTGTTTTGCAGGTGCAGTGTGACATGCTGGAGCTTCCTTTTAGATACCAAATCCACTGTTTTGCAGGTGCAGTGTGACATGCTGGAGCTTCCTTTTAGATACCAAATCCACTGTTTTGCAGGTGCAGTGTGACATGCTGGAGCTTCCTTTTTGGTATTTGCTTTGTTTTTTCGTCATCCAAACAGCCCTTTCTGCTGGACTTGGTATCCTCTGTGTTGTCTTGTCCCAACAGGGAGGGAGGAACTCGATGGTCCCACCACACCCCTCTGTGTTGTCTTGTCCCAACAGGGAGGGAGGAACTCGATGGTCCCACCACACCCCTCTGTGTTGTCTTGTCCCAACAGGGAGGGAGGGGGGAACTCGATGGTCCCATCACACCCCTCTGTGTTGTCTTGTCCCAACAGGGAGGGAGGGGGGGAACTCGATGGTCCCACCACACCCCTCTGTGTTGTCTTGTCCCAACAGGGAGGGAGGGGGAAACTCGATGGTCCCACCACACCCCTCTGTGTTGTCTTGTCCCAACAGGGAGGGAGGGGGAAACTCGATGGTCCCATCACACCCCTCTGTTGTCTTGTCCCAACAGGGAGGGAGGGGGGAACTTGATGGTCCCACCACACCCCTCTGTGTTGTCTTGTCCCAACAGGGAGGGAGGGGGGAACTCGATGGTCACATCACACCCCTCTGTGTTGTCTTGTCCCAACAGGGAGGGAGGGGGGAACTCGATGGTCCCACCACACCCCTCTGTGTTGTCTTGTCCCAACAGGGAGGGAGGGGGGAACTCGATGGTCCCACCACACCCCTCTGTGTTGTGTTTTCGCTGACAGGACAGGTTTCTATTGTAATTAGGTCAGCACTGTCACCGGTCTGCGCAGCCATGGGGGTTCTGTTCTGCAGTGGGGCATGTCTAGGCAGGGCCTGCATCACGAGTCGATGCACGGATGCTTTGCCGAGAGAACTCCAGTGCTGTTACAGATGACCGGATGAAATGTGCACAGTGACTCATTCCACAGCTTTCAGCGGTTAACTGTGGCTGGCTGACACTGTTTAGTTGGCAGGGGTTCTTATGTCAGAGCTGACTAGAAATCCAATGTATTGATACCGAATTGTCAGGTTCTAAACCTTGCGTGAGGGGTATTGCTGTTTGATAGATGCATATCTCCTATAATATGTTTAAAGTTGTCCTCATAGAGGATTAGCACAGAATTAGATAGACAAGCTATACTGGTCAATGGATGACCCTAATTTGATAGAAAATCAGTGTTTCCCCGACGTGGCGTTGTGTTTTTCCGTCCCCTGCACTGCAGCGATCCAGGCACTTCCTGTAGGTGTCGCATGATCTCTCCATGGGGCTCAGGATGCTGCAGTCAGTCTGGGGCCTGCTGACACCTTGCGTATCTGTGGAGGCGGCAAGGTGCTTGTTCATCAGGGCCTGAAACATTCCCAATGGCAATGTATAGAATAGGTCAGATGAACTTTGATTCATCTCGAAAACCGAGAACTAAAATCTTGCATCAGATGCTCGATTAGGTTCAGATGTTGAGAATAATGTTACTAGCGAAGTCTCATCCCCCTAAACCAATCATAAACTGACACAGGATCCGTGCACATCTTTCCTGGCCACACTGGGCTTATTCATACGCCTGTCACAGACTGGTCGCGTCCCTTTGGAATGAAGTGAATGCAGTCTATTCTAAGAACAGGAACGAACCACTTGCATTATTCATTGGTTTTCTACAGTAGGCCTTGCCCTCAAGCACTATAGTAGAGGACAGTGTTTGCCGACCGAGACATCATACTGTATTACACTGTCTAGAACAATGCCGTTAGCTGTCTGCTCAATTATCAAGTCCCAAGGCCATGCTTGATCTAGGTCTGTGCAGCTGGCCCATAGAGCAATGGTACTTGAGCACCATTTAATTTTCAGGGATGATATTAAACAGAATATTGGGGTCATAAAGGTGTTAACAGCAAGAACACAATTAGCTTCTCAAACTGGCCATCCTACGTACGTTATGCACACATCTGCATATTTTTTGCTACCCAACTTAACAAGATTAGCTACGAGAAGAGAAAAAAAAAAAGCCAATTGTTGCTTTGGCTACCGCTTAGGCTATGCTTCTTGAGTACTAATAAGACCATACTGAAGATTGACTTGTTTCTCTGTCCTTCAGCACATCAACGCCAAAAAACAAACCATTGGGAACTCCTGCAAGGCCTGCGGCTACAGGGGCATGCTGGACACGCGACACAAGCTCTGCACGTTCATCCTCAGGAACCCACCAGGTGAGCCAGACCGTGTTCCAATGCTTTCTGACGGAAGCTACGACTCTTAAATATTAATTCTTATTTAGTTCTTTCAGGAACACTGCTTTGTCGGACACGCATACTTTCCCAGCATTGCCATTCTGGAAATTCCATTCATTTAATTTGTTCTTTGAAAATCTGGAAATTTCAGAATGTACTGTACAGGGTTGTTCAGGCTGAGGCTTGTTCAATGTGGGCTTGGTTTAAAAACAATGCCAGACATGCTATGTCCTTCATTTTTAAACCACATGTGAACACAGCTATTGTTTTGCTACTAGGCACAGGATTAGTTTGTCTGATGGGTCACAAGAAACTTAAGGCACTAGATGAGTCATGTTGGGTGCTATTTTGCTGCTGAAATCTTACGCAATGCACCTTTTTTTTTTTAACATGAGTCATTGTCATGAGTCAAAGATGAGCAGCAGTGAGCATTGCAGTATCCTCAGAGGGCAGTGTCTGCTGTGGCACCTGTTCTCACAGCACTTCTTGGCACTGTCTCAAGTCATCCAAGGCTGTATGTTTGTTGAATTTATTACACTGAAGAACCATTCTCCAGTCGGGTAAATGTCAGAAACACAAGACATCGAGAAATTATAAGTTGTCTGTCCTGACTTACCGCCGTTCTCTCTCTCTCTGCAAATAGAGGACACTGGGTCTGTCAAGAAGAAGGAGAAGAAGAGCAAGAAGAAGGACAAGGAGAACGGCTCCAGTGATGGAGAAGCCTCCAACCACAACGACATAGACGCCCCTGATGCTGTGGTGAGTACCAGCACTTCATCGCCTCAGTGGCCAGCCAGACCTCAAAGCATCGGCAGAAACCTGAGGGGTGCTTGATCTACCTTGACCTGGAGAAGTTTCAGTATCATCCTTCACACTTCTGATAGAACTGGATAGGTGAAAGCAGGGTCCTAGGGTCTAGGTAGAGCTGTTTTCTAGGCTCTAGGTAGAGCTTTTTCTTTCTTATCTAGTTGTCTTCGATCCATGAAGGGTATTGAATGGACAGCTTTCTGGAATTAAATGCAACCCGTCTCCATTATCTCCTTGTTCTTGTTTCTCTGTAGCGTTCAGCCTCATGGGAATAGTTTCCACTGTGTAGCGCTGACTGTCTTATTTTCAAAAGCACTGTTTAAATGAAATGTGATGGATTTGCTGTAGGACGGTGACGATGATGACCAGGACTGGGGGGAAGAGACGACAGAGGAGGCCCAGCAGCGCCGAATGGAGGAGATCAGCGCGCATGCTAAGAACCTGACCCTCAGCGAGGACCTGGAGAAACCCCTGGAAGAGAGGGTCAACCTCTTCTACAACTTTGTCAAGGTCAGACTCAGGAGGACCCTGTCCAGAAACGAACCCATTTCTGTTTTACCTGGGCCCTGTCAACTCAACACGCTCTGCCTTGCTTATTGCTCGCTTGCATATTTGAAGACCCCGGGCCTTGCATGGAAACAACCCCCCACGGCTTTAGTTCAGATTTGCCTCTGCTCGTGTCGTACCAATTCTATTTACTGCGGTCACAGTAGTGACCTTAAGAGTGTTACGGAGGTGACGGGGTGCCTCGCTCATCCAAGTCTTGTGTTCCGCCTATAAACTCGAGACTATTCTCATCCCAGACTGTTTGCTACATCCAGGTATTATGGCTGTTTTGTCTGGGAAATAAACATGCACTAAGCAGAGTGCAAATGCACCATTGTTACTGCCTTTTGGACAGGTCTCTGTTGATTTAAAAATAAATTTGACTCTTATCAGTTGTATAAGAATGAAATAAAAGAGATGAGGTCCTTGTAACTGTTTGTGTGAGACGTCTCTGGGTGGCTCTCACCTCTTGTCACTCCCTCCACAGCAAAAGAAGGAAGATGGTGCCGTCGACTCCTCGGATAAAGAGATCCTGGCGGAGGCGGAGCGTCTGGACGTGAAGGACACGGCCCCGCTGATCCTGACAGAGCTGCTGATGGACGAGAACATCCGTGACCAGATCAAGAAGTACAAACGACACTTCCTCAGAGTGAGTCCCACTTCGCTTTACTGTGTCTGTTCTGGCTCCTTCATCTCTTAGCTCTGTGCCGTAACTCAAACTGGTCAGTTCTGTCACACTAATTGTTTGGCATAACCTCAACAAAATTATTGTGGCAATAGATTTTTGCTCAATCTCCTCTCTGGTGTCTAGTTTACCCACAACAACAAGAAGGCCCAGAAGTACCTCCTGGGGGGCTTTGAGTGTCTGGTGAAGCTTCACCAGACCCAGCTTCTGCCCCGCGTGCCCATCGTCCTCAAAGACCTGTACGACGCCGACCTGCTTGAGGAGGATGTCATCCTGGCCTGGGCTGAGAAGGTAACTAGGATGACCATCAGGGCTAACTGAGATAATAGGATGGAACATTTTGTTATTCATCTAGGTCGGTGTCATTTGAGAGAATGTATTTTGTTAGACACGCCTCGTCCAAGATATTTTACATATTAAACCAATCTTTTCAAAGCCGGTAATCTACACTAGAACCTGAGACTTACAAGTCATCTCACATGCTACCTCTTAACACATCAATCCCGTGTGTCTCAGGTGTCCAAGAAGTACGTGTCCAAAGAGCTGGCCAAAGAGATCCACGCCAAGGCTGCACCCTTCGTCAAGTGGCTTAAGGAGGCAGAAGAGGAGAGCGAGGGCAGCGGCGCGGATGAGGAGGAAGATGATAACGTGGAGGTAATGACTTATTGCTACAGCTGATTTACCTGAAGACGGTCATTCACAAAGACGTAGGTTTGGTGTTACGGCACTGAAATGCAAATGATCCCTGTCCATGGATCTATTCAGATGGGTGTAGAGCTGACATGATGCCCAACTCTGCATGGCAGAGCACTTGTCTTTTCTACTCAATACATTTCTATCTAACCGTTCTGTTTATTGTGCATCCTGGTGAGAAATGAGTGGTGCCGGAGTGTCTCGATTAACACCCAATTAACATTTCCCTCAACCCCCCCCCCCCCCCCCCACTTCGCTTTCCCAGGTGGTCTACTCGTCCTCTGCCCGCGAGCTGAAAGTGGAGACTGTGACACCAGAGAAGCCCGCTGAGGAAGAGGACGACCTTGACATCGACGCCATCTAGAAACAAAACAAGCCTCCACCGACCAGTTTTGGAACATCAATTTTGCATGCCCCCCCCTTCCCCCACTACCTTCCAGCTTTACCAGATGAGTCTATTTACTTTGCGGCTGTTTTATCAAGATCGCTAGATGGAGTGATGTTTCTATATGGGTGGAGAGTATTTTGTGGTTTATACTACAGCACTAAATGCACTGCATTTGTTTTCTGTGTATTTTGCCTCCAATCAATTAAAGAATGTTTGCTGCATATAGATTGTCGTTTCTGACGTTGAACAGTTTCAGGTCCCCCTCTATGGTTCCAAGGGGAGATCCGGTATTGGCGTACTGAATTAAGGACCAAAGCTGACCATGAATTTTGACTGGTGCCATTTCCTCTTCAAAGCGTGTAGTTATCACACCAATATGATGAGTATGGGCATAGTGGCATAAAATGGCTGCTACTGTAGTTTACAGTTCAGGTTATGATCTTGAGCTGTGAAGTCCTTAACCCGTCTTGGATATTCTTAGGCAATGTGAGAATGAAAATGGAACATAAATGACCAAATAAAGTTGTAAAACATCCTACTGTTAACTGCCTGTGAAAATACTTGGCGTCCATTTGGCACTAGGCTCCAAGGGGAGGTTTCATGGACACAGATTAATCCTAGACTAAATTGAACTTTTATTTTTTTACTGAAATGGAATTTCAGACAAGGTTTAAAATGTTCTTGGATTTGCCCTAGTCTACATTTTAAAGTGATTTCCAGGAGGATGATAATCTAGAAGTGACGTTTTAAATCAAACCTAGCCAAAGACAGGTTTAACTAGATTAATGAATGTTGACCTTAGACAAATTGATAACCTGGACTATTTCAATGATGACCAAAGAGAACCACCAAGACCAGACAGGAGCAACCCACAGATTTTTTAAAAAATTAAATCAATTGCTGTGACTATGATGAAAATGGAGTTGACAATTGTTTTTCTCGAGCCAAGGCTTTCATCTGACTCTTAGCGGATGGCCCTTCCCTACATGTACTGATCACCTTGAGGTTTTTGGCATCTGGAACCTTAGTGAAACAGGAAATTTGTGTTTGAGCCGATTGCCTAATAGTCTGCAATGCTGTATGTGTACTGAGAGTTATACTGAACAAAAAAAAGTGCCATTTCAAGGATTTTACTGAGTTACAGTCCATATAAGGACATCAGTCAATTGACTGGTAATACAGATATAGGTCTGTTGGTCACAGAT
The DNA here is from genome assembly GCF_013265735.2 of Oncorhynchus mykiss. Classification (NCBI taxonomy): domain Eukaryota; kingdom Metazoa; phylum Chordata; class Actinopteri; order Salmoniformes; family Salmonidae; genus Oncorhynchus; species Oncorhynchus mykiss. Next base: position 9,399,455 of record NC_048572.1, read on the forward strand.
ACCTTAAGGTAGGGGCGTGACTGGTTTTCTGATCTTCCGGTTTGGCTCATGCAGCGCAACACCACCTTCACATAGAGTGAGTAGATCAGGCTCTGTAATGTTGTCCCACGACGAAGTTGCTGGGTATTGACTGGAACATGCTGTCGTACAAGTCAATCCTGAGCGTCCCAAACATGCTCAACGGGTGACATGTCTGAGTATGCAGGCCATGGGAAAAAAAAAACTGACGTTTTCAGCTTCCAGGAATTGTGTACAGATCGTTGTAACATGGGGCAGTGCATTTTCATACAGAAACGTGATGTCTGCAGACACAGCGACCGGAAAATATTCAGACCCCTTGACTTTTTTCCACATGTTCTGTTAAATCCTTATTCTAAAATTGATTAAATTTAACTATTTCCTCTGCAATCTACACACAATACCCCATAATGACAAAATGAAAACATGTTTTTGGAAATGTTTGTAAATTTAAAAACAAATACCTTATTTATATAAGTATTCAGACCCTTTGCTGTGATACTTGAAATTGAGCTCAGGTGCATCCTGTGTCGTGGAAATTTCCTCTATTTACCAAATCATGGGAGCAAACCACACACAAGTCAGAGTTAGTTATAAAAGTCCATCTTTAATTATATGAGCTCTATCACAACCCTGTGACTCTCAGATAAATTCAGTGTCTCTCAGTGAATTCTCTGAGAGCCCCTTCCACATTGTAACTGAGGTCCTTTATAGTAAAGACACACACACAGGATAAGACAGCATAGACATAATTCATCGTTCAGCTTTGTCTCCTTTCCCAAACCCCAGAACCATAAACCAATCCTCCAAATCAACAGGCATATATCAAATTGTCATTTAGATACAACCCACTCTAAATACAAACTCCTGGACAAACTCACGGAGAGGAGGGTGAGGCTATAGGTTAAGATAGAAACAACATAAGAGGGAGCATAGAATGATTCCAGACACTGCAACCTTCCTTTCCCCACTATGGGAAAGGTAGAGAGTGAAAGATATGTTTACACATGATGACACTTTGACCTCTCCCCTCTCAGCGGCCCAGGCAACTTAGTTTTGACATAGAACAGATAACTGCAACCTCACCACAGAATAACACAAAAATACCATTCTGATGAGAATTAACTTACACACATTTGATGAATATAAAACATCTAACATATGTTACCAACAAATTCTGAATCTTCCCTAACACCTGTTTCCATGGATCATCATGGAGATGTTTCTACAACTTGATTGGAGTCCACCTGTGGTAAATTCAATTGATTGGACATGATTTGGAAAGGCACACACCTGTCTATATAAGGTCCCACACTTGACAGTGCATGTCAGAGCAAAAACCAAGCCATGAGGTCGAAGGAATTGTCCGTAGAGCTCAGAGACAGAATTGTGTCGAGGCATAGATCTGGGGAAGGAAAGCAAAACCTTTCTGCAACATTGAAGGTCCCCAAGAACACAGTGGCCTCATCATTCTTAAATGGAAGAAGTTTGGAACCACCAAGACTTTCTACAGTCGTGGCCAAAAGTTTTGAGAATGACACAAATATTAATTTTCACAAAGTCTGCTTTCACAAAGTCTGCTGAACTCGTCATCACTCACACCTGTGTTAATGAGAATTTCTGACATGATGTCAGCTGGTCCTTTTGTGGCAGGGCTGAAATGCAGTGGAAATGTTTTTTGGGGATTCAGTTCATTTGCATGGCAAAGAGGGACTTTGCAATTAATTGCAATTCATCTGATCACTCTTCGTAACATTCTGGAAAAATGCAAATTGCCATCATACTAACTGAGGCAGCAGACTTTGAAAATTAATATTTGTGTCATTCTCAAAACTTTTGGCTGGGCGCCCAGGCAAAACTGAGCAATCGGGGGAGAAGGGCCTTGGTCAGGGCGGTGACCAAGAACCCCATGGTCACTCTGACAGAGCTCTACAGTTCCTCTGTGGAGATGGGAGAACCTTCCAGAAGGACAACCATCTCTGCAGAACTCCACCAATCAGGCCTGTATGGTAGAGTGGCCAGACAGTAGCCACTATGAGTTTGCCAAAAGGCACCTAAAGACTCTGAGACTTGTCTGGATCGAGGCAAAGATGTACAGAGCAGAGTACAGCGAGATCCAGAGCGCTCTGGACCTCCGACTGGGGAGAAGTTTCACCTTCCAACAGGACAACAACCCTGACGCTTCTATCACACCGACTGCGTCATTGCATTTTGAAACACCAGAATTACATTCATTTCCAATGGAACCCTGTGTTTTCCTTGCAGCATTGCATTGCTGAGGCAGTTGCAGTGTGTTCGGTGTGGTGCATACGTTGGATTTATAGAACGTTGGATTTATAGAACCTATACATCAAACTGTATGAGTAGACGACTTGACAGAAATGGGAGCAGAAGGTGAACATTGAACTTTTGTTGCAAACATATCCAGATGATGCTGCGTATTATTTTGCGCAATGACGCTGTCGGTGTGATCAAAGCATAAGCAGCAAGGACAATGCAGAAATGGCTTCGGGACAGGTCTCTGAATGTCCTTTAGTGGCCCTGCCAGAGCCCGGACTTGAACCCGATCGAACATCTCTGGCGAGACCTGAAAATAGCTGTGCAGCAACGCTCCACATCCAACCTGACAGAACTTGAGAGGATCTGCAGAGAAGAATGGGAGAAACTCCCCAAATACAGGTGTGCCAAGCTTGTAGCGTCATAGCCAAGAAGACTCGAGGCTGTAATCGCTGCCAAAGTTGCTTCAACAAAGTACTGAGTAAAGGGTCTGAATACTTATGGAAATGTATTATTTCAGTTTTTGTTTAATGATTTTTTATTTTTTTTTAATAAAAACCTGTTTTTGCTTTGTAATTATGGAGTATTGTGTGTAGATTGATGAGGGGGAAAAAAATTTTAATTTTAGAATATGGCTGAAATGTAAGGGGTCTGAATACATTCCAACTGCACTGTACCTGGTCTGCTGTTGTGAGGCCAATTGAAAGTACGGCCAAATTCTCTAAAACAATGTTGGAGGTGGCTTAAGGTATAGAAATTAACTTTCAATTCTCTGGCAACAGCTCTGGTGGACATTCCTGCAGTCGGCAGGAATGTACGCTCCCTCAACTTGAGACATCTGCGACATTGTGTTGTGTGATAAATCTGCATATTTGAGTGGCCTTTTATTGCCCACAGCACTAGGTGGACCTGTATAATGATCATGCTGTTTAATTTGCTTCTTAATATTTCACACCTGTGGGTGGATTATCTTGGCAAAGGAGAAATTCCCACTTACAGGGATTTAAACAAATTTGTGCCCCAAAAAAATTGAGAGAAATAAGCTTTTTGTGCATATGGAATATTTTTGGGATCTTTTAATGCTTTACATGTTGCGTTTTATGTTTGTGTTCAGTGTTACATCAAGTTCCTTGATGCTGCTGCCCAAGCCAACTACAAGGTCGAGTTCTATAAATACGGGAGCTTCCCTGGAGTCATTGGCTGTATAGATGGATGTCATAATCCCATTGAGTCTCCCTGTACAGCAGATGCTAAGGAGTATAGGAATCTTAAAAAAGGGCTTTCAATAAATGTACAAAGTTACTGCACTACACCAATTTTCAGTTCTCCAAGACTCTAACATTGTTGCAGGTTGGAAAGATGCATCTCAAGACTCAAGGATTTTTTCAAAAACTCCTCTTTGTCTGCTCAGATTCAAGGGGGACAACATAGTGGAATATTTTACCTGGTGACAGTGGGTATGCACAGACCAACTTCCTGTTTACCCCCCCCCCCCCCATCTTCATGCAATAGGACTTGCGCAAGTACAACCAAGCTCATATCCGCACCAGAGGTGTAGTGGAGTGCATGTTTGGTTTATGGAAGAGTCGTTTCCAGTGTCTCAGAAACACATTGCGCTTTCAACCAAGAAGATGCTGCATTGCAATAATTGTAACAGTAGTGCTTCACAATGACCTCAAACAGCATGGCTGCCCAGATCAATGACCTCAAACAGCGTGGCTGCCCAGATCAATGACCTCAAACAGCATGGCTGCCCAGATCAATGATCTCAAACAGCATGGCTGCCCAGATCAATGACCTCAAACAGCATGGCTGCCCAGATCAATGATCTCAAACAGCATGGCTGCCCAGATCAATGACCTCAAACAAGCCATGCTGGCTGCCCAGATCAATGACCTCAAACAGCATGGCTGCCCAGATCAATGACCTCAAACGGCATGGCTGCCCAGATCAATGACCTCAAACGGCATGGCTGCCCAGATCAATGACCTCAAACGGCATGGCTGCCCAGATCAATGACCTCAAACGGCATGGCTGCCCAGATCAATGACCTCAAACAGCATGGCTGCCCAGATCCTCACATTGAAGATTTGAAGATGAGTACCCAGATGTTCCCATGGTTGAGGCAGACAATGACAGAAATGGACTTGCCTGAAGAGATTATTTTGCTATGCAACACTTCTTACAAAGATACTGCAGCTCAAGTGATTGAAGGGAACAACAGTCATGGATTGATAACAAAAAAGGATAAAACTTTGCAATAAGGTTACTTCTGTAAAGTATTGATAAAGGGGTTATAATTACATTAATAATGATTATTTAATCATTTGCAAATGCATTGTAAACCATTTATAAATGGTTATATCGCATTGGTCAAAATAGTGCAATAACTTGCCAGTGTTTGCCAAATAGTGAGCCAATATTTACCTCCAGTTATTAACCATTTATAAATGCACTTACAAATGCTTAGAAAATTAACCTTTATGGATAACCTTATTTTCAATAGTTGCACAGTTGAGCAATAGTTATTTTCTCACTTTTGGGTGTGATGCGTTGGTGCCCTGTCGCAGGAACAGTAGAGGTTGGTTTTCATGATGTGTCTTGACCCACCTTTCTAACCCTGGTGCCCTGGCCAAATTTCCATGCAGGACATTATTCAATCATCATTCCTAACATTTTACCCCTTACCAGATTATATCAACACATTTACCACTTCTCTGTGATAGTCCAAGTATGGTAAAATAATCTGGTGTGAAATGGTAACTGTAAAATCTTTGGTTGTTGAAGCAGTGGAGGAGGTATCCTCTCACAACGTTGAATGTTCAGGTCTTCATACACACCGTTCATTGACTGAACATGTTTAACAGTGTTGAACCTCCTCTCATGTATGTAGTGATGAGTACCTAGTACTGCCTATAAGCAGGGGTGTAAAATAATTAAGTAAAAATACTTGAAAGTACTAAAGTCATTTTTGGGGGTATCTGTACTTTACTGTTTATTATTTTTGACTATTTTTACTTCACTATATTCCTAAAGACAATGATGTACTTTTTACTCCATACATTTTCCTTGACACCCAAAAGTACTCGTTACATTTTGAATGCATGACAGGAAAATGGTCTAGTTCACACACTTTTCAAGAGAACATCCCTGGTCATCTCTACTTCCTCTGATTCAATGGACTCACTAAACACTTGCTTTGCTTGTAAATGATGTCCGAGTGTTGGCGCGTGCCCTTGCTATCAGTAAATTAAAAAAAACAAGAAAATGGTGCCGTCTGTTTTGCTTAATATAAGGAATTTGATATTATGTATACTTTTGATACTTAAATATATTTGAGCAATTACATTTACTTTGATACTTAAGTATATTTAAAACCAAATACTTTTAGACTTTTACTCATGTAGGATTTTACTGCATTACTTTCACTTTTACTTAAGCCAATTTCTATTCAGGTAGATTTCTTTACTTTTACTCAAGTATGACAATTGGGTACTTTTTCCACCACTGCCTATAAGTATGTCTAAGCTTTGAGTGAACTCCCAAATCATCTATAAAATGATTTACCCACATTTAGAACTGCTAAAATTATATGTTATTTTAAAGTGGCAATCCACTAACCATTAACCTATTTAATCCCATCAGTCACAATAGGGACCGTAAAAAACGTCTTCAGTTAATTTTACTGAATGATCTATCAATGCATGTCCAGCAAATATTGAAACAATAAATAGTCTCAATGAATGATGTGCAGTGTCACATGTTTAGTGTAAATTGTCACATGACCAGAGCTGTTTACTTCCAGGTTGCACCATGAGAAGAGGATGGCTGCATCAAAGCTCCCAAACAAAAGGTTAGTAAACTAATGTTAGGACAAAGATTTTTGGTACACATCATCTTTAAGGTGTCTAGTTTTGACATATGCATTTGCAATTACTCAACTTTGTTCAGTGTGGTCATAGAATGTGTAAACATGTTGACGGCAACAATAGTGACCGGCGGGATAACACAGTGCATCCAGGTGTACACATACTTATACACATACATAGTTCTTGTTCTACCTAACTTTCTACTCTGTTCTTTCTTTTAGTTTGACTTTGAGTCCAGTTCTGGATATGTTGGATCTAGGTGACGGCCCAGACAAGGCAACATTGCAGTTATCCCTCAAAACTGAGAAAGATGCTGTCCTGAGTGATTGTGATTGCGATGGGTCAGATATGGACTACGGGCAGGCCATTTGCCAGCCAGGCTGTTGAATGCATATGCTGAACCTATGCAAACAGATCATGACAGGAACAACGTGAACATCAGTGATGATGACCTACCCCCCCCCCCCCCCCCCCCCCCCCCATCCACAACCTCCCCCACTCCCCTCCATTGTTGATAATGAAGAGCCAAGGGCCTCTACCCGCCAGAGGGTCCAGTCAGAAGAGCCAAGGGCCTCTACCCGCCAGAGGGACCAGTCAGAAGAGCCAAGGGCCTCTACAAGCCATGGGGGTCAGTCAGAAGAGCCAAGGGCCTCTACAAGCCACGGGGGTCAGCCAGAAGAGCCAAGGGCCTCTACAAGCCATAGGGGTCAGCCAGAAGAGCCAAGGACCTCTACAAGCCACGGGGGTCAGCTAGAAGAGCCAAGGGCCTCTACAAGCCACGGGGGTCAGCCAGAAGAGCCAAGGGTAAAGCTGCAGGTGGTCAAAAATAAAGATTGAGCGTTCAAATGATCAAAGAGGCCTGCCACCGATGTGATTCCAAAACACATAGTACACAGCCCAAATATGCAAAAGTTTGGCACGAAACCACTGAGCCATGGAAGGAGGTCTTTACTGGTTGATACTGTTGAAGATCAGGCAAGATATGACAAAGCTTCTCACTGGCCAATCAACACGATGCACCGGTTCCACAGAAGTCGTCATTGTGACAAACGTACTACCTATGCATGTGAGAAATGCATAGCGCCACTGCTTTATTGAGTGCTTCAAGATATACCATGGGCAGTAGAAAATGAGATAAGACCGAATGAAAAAGGGCTGAAAAAGACAATAAAATAAAAATAGAAAAGTCGATAAAGGGTGAGGAGAAGCAGTACAACGGACTCTAAGGAAGAGAAGAAAAGTCAAAGGGTGAGGAGAAGCAGTACAACGGACTCTAAGGAAGAGAAGAAAAGTCAAAGGGTGAGGAGAAGCAGTACAACGGACTCTAAGGAAGAGAAGAAAAGTCAAAGGGTGAGGAGAAGCAGTACAACGGACTCTAAGGAAGAGAAGAAAAGTCAAAGGGTGAGGAGAAGCAGTACAACGGACTCTAAGGAAGAGAAGAAAAGTCGACAAAAAAGACAATCAAAATGACTGAAATGTTGTTGGAAAAGAAGGTCATTTGATTCAAGACATCCTGTATGACAGTAGGTCTGACTGATCGTAGTTCAAAACAGTGATGCACAAACTAATCTTGCACTTGGTTCTAACTCTATGATATATATTTATATAAAAGCACTCATTGTCCAGTGGCGCTTTTTATATATATATATATATATATATATATATATATATATATATATATATATATATATATATATATATATATATATATATATAATTGTATTTTGTTCAGTGTAGGCCTCTACTTGAATGCATATTCTACAGGCTACCTCTATCCTAAATGTTACCTTTATGTTCAGTGGGAATGACTCACACGACTGCTATACGGTTGTTAGTGAATGTTGCACTAAAATGTCACAATGACAATTGTTACAATGAATATTGCACTAAAGTACAAGTTCCAATGTTACAATAAAGTTACAATATTAATGTTTCACTACATGTTGCACTAAAGTAACAATGTTGAAATACATTGATGGTTGTTGTCTTTTTGTCTTTGCTCTCAGTATTCATATCGTGTTGTATAAAAGGTTTTTGATGTGTAAAATAGTCACCTTAGAATGTGACGAGGCATTCTAGTGGCAATGCTGGGGACTGCTAGTGACAGAGTTTTAGATGTGTTAATAACTGGGCTGGGGACTGCTAGTGACAGAGTTTTAGATGTGTTAATAACTGGGCTGGGGACTGCTAGTGACAGAGTTTTAAATGTGTTAATAACTGGGCTGGGGACTGCTAGTGACAGAGTTTTAGATGTGTTAATAACTGGGCTGGGGACTGCTAGTGACAGAGTTTTAAATGTGTTACTAACTTGGTTGGGATATATAAGAACTTTGATAACTGCACAGGAGAAACATGTTAATTCAGTATACGTAACATTATCCCACCGGTCACAATTGTGACCGACCATAAAACACACTTTTTCACCTACCTTTCCATTAAAATTTCAAAAAATAATGATGGATTACTTCAAAGGGTTACTAATGACACTTGATTTGGATATTTTCACGTCTGGGAAAAATTCAGGATTTAATCGGTTAAAAAAATGAGTTACCAACATTTATAACTGCTGAAAAGATACCTTTCAAGAAAGTGGAAACCTACTGACCATTTACTAATGAGTTAGGCCTACCAATATAACTCATCAAAATATCTCTGACTCCAGGATGGGAAAATTCTTTGTCTTTGTCCGGGTTAGTGACACAGTCTTCGCTCCTGGCTGCTGCAGATGTAGCGGGCTGACCTTCATCCTGTTTTATCCCCTCCAAGCTATGGTGATAATCTGCCTCTAGAAAATGTTTACATTGTTTGGTTTCGGTAATTGCTCCAATTCCACACAATGCTTATGTATTGGTGTCCCATCTCTGGTTTTTTAAGCATCCTCAGGTCAGCACCAAGTGCACATCATTAATCTAATTAGGCTACACAAAGATTAACTGGTTAGTCCTTACTTACTTTAGCATGGAACTCCCTAGTCTAGAACTAATTAATCTGAAGTTAAGCAACGTCTCAGAAATACATGTTTTAAATCTGGATTAATTTAAGTATAATTAACCTAGTCCTGATTTAAATTAAAAATCTGTCTGGGAAACTGCCCCTAAACTGCTCATCTGTGATCACATGATTCCGTCAGGAAGTTTCAATGATATTTCCTGAAGATAAAATCAAAGCATTTTCTCATGCTTTTATCAGATCAAAAACATGTTTAGCTTTCGGTACAGTACTTGGTTCCTACATCATGTGGGTTTGAGTGTGTGTTTTGGTTTATGAGGAACAAAGGGATTGTGAGTAAATGACCACGCTAATTCAGCAGGCTGAGAATTGCAATTTTAGGACAAGGTTTGATGCCATGGACTATGGAATAAACAGGTTCCAACTATTTCCACAAGAAGGAGCCATTGACTGCTATTGAAAGGAAGATTTCATGACCTGCTAAAAGCAACGATTTGTATAACCAACCCAAGATAGACCAGAGCCTGTCGTTTCCATTGGGTGAAAATTAATCATAGTGGGCAATAATTTGCATATTTCACTTAGGGGACGCCTACTCTGTGAAGTGCGCTGTGCAATAACTCAATTCGCCCTTGCACTCCATAACATATTTAAAAAAAACAAAAAAACTATGGCAAAGGGTAAAGTCTACAAAAACGCAGTCCACTCTGTTTGTTACAGATTATAGCTTTGGAAATCGAAAACTGTATGGAGATCAAATGTTTCATCGATGAGAAAATATACAGAATGTCTGCCAAAATCCATCTCGCTCCAATTTCTCCCAAAGCCGGCCACTGAGCTTCCCCTCATCGCCATATTTGGTATTGAGTGGCAACACCAACCGAATGCATGACATTTATCCGGGGAAATATCTGTCTCATTGTTCGAGCTGTACTAAAAGTGCACAGCCTACGAACCATGATCTATTAATATTGATCTCACCAGATGTATAAATATTTTACCGGATGTATAAATGTGAAGCATCCGGTTGGCGTTTCCACTCACTACCAAATGTGGGAGTGGGAGAAGATGGAGGGAGATCGATTTTGGGCGACATTCTGCTAAATTTCTCATCGATTAAACATTTGATCTTAATACAGTTTTCTGTTTCCAAAACTAGAATCTGTTACGAACAGACTGGACACAGTTTTGTAGACTTTATCCTTTGCCAAAGTAAAAAAATAAATGTGTAGTGCATAGTTATTAAAATGTGTAGTGCAATTGGGTTATTGCACACGCGAACCTCGTGGCTCTGCCCACCTCCTTGTTTGTAGTTATTGAAAAAGTATTTTCTATCCGTGTAGCGAAACAGGATGGTTCGTACAAGGTTAAAAAGTGCATACCAGTTGTCATGTTCCCACGTAAACCACCAGAGGGAAATATTACCTACAATTTCAACTTTAATCCAAGGAACAACAACAAAAAACTACAAATTAGACATTTTAAGATTTTTATCAAGCACAGATGTAAATAAAGGTCAGTACTCGACTCAAGTAAGTCATTATACTCAACATAGTTAGACATTCTACTATCCTATGACAATAAGAATGACAGCTCAAAATAATGTATTAATCAATGCCTGAGTGCAAATAGAGAACTGAATGTCAAAACTGATGTTACCGCCAGACTAGCCTCATTGTACTATACAGTAGGTTGGAAACCTTCAACACTGGTGGATAAACACCACTTTACACTTGTAGATTTATAGAAATCTAACTTTAATTAAATGTAACTTGGATCATACTAATCTTAGGCTTTAAAAAAAAAAAAAATTCAGGTAGACAGGGCCTTGAATGTTACAATCTACTCACATGAGATGGAGGACCAGAGTCAGTGTGATTGATTGATTCACAACGACGCAACATGGTGAGTGATAAATGTGTTTTGCTGTCAAATGTTCCTTAAACTTTTCGATAGGCCTTTTGTGTGTGTGTGTGTGTGTGAGACAGAGAGACAATATAATATTGTGTGTGCAAGTGTCTGTGTGATCACCCTGGAAATGTACAAAGATACCTTTGTGCTAATGAGGTAGGGTCAGTGTGACATGTGAGTGAACTCCCAGGCTCCTCTCTGCTGGTCGAGTACCCTCCCTGTGACGGCCAGGGCGAAACTGCACGTTGTTGCCCTGGAGACCATCTCATGGTGAGAGAAGAAGACAGTTTTTTTTCTCACGTGAGAGAGAGAGAGAGGGTGAGAAGAGAGAAAGAGAGAGACTTGGATTTCAAGCCAATATCCAACTGTGTTTTAGAAATAAATCAGTCTTCCTTTAGAATTGTTTTTTTCCTATATCTTTTCCTGTCTTTCTTGTTTGCTCCGCCTCCACCACTTTGTTACGCAGACTGTTTTCTCTCTCTCTCTGTGTTTCTTAATTTTCTCTGTGTCTCTCTGTGAATAGACCCTTTGATGGTGTGTGCTGGCCACACAGGAAGTGCACTGCTAGAGGTGCGGCTCATGTGAGAAACACAAGACAGGATGCAGTGTGTGTGTGTAAGCATGTGAGACCGAATGACTGTTGTTACAATATAGATGGAACTTGTCTCAGATTAGACCCCCAATCTCCATCCTGCAAGCAATTAACTGAAAGTGTTTTTTAGTTGTTTCAACAAAAAAAAGTTTTTATTTTAGGAGAATAGATTTGGGAGTTCAGAATCAGAGAGATGGAGTGGCACTAAAAATAAAAAGAGTCAAATCAATCTGTGCTTTCAGTTGTTTCACATGCACGGGTCAGTAGGGGCAACCTAAATGCCTCTAGGCACGGTAGGCAGGGGTGTTTAATGTATTGTGCAGCAGGTAGATTTTTCTCTCCAGTAATCACCCTAGCAACAACAAACAGCTCTGCCCCAACCGAAGCTCCAATAAGCTTTAAAGCCATGTCTTTCCTCACTTCCTCTCAACGCATTGGGTTTGGTTTGGCACTCTCCAGTTAGCAGGCGGCCATCTTGGATATAGCAATCAAGAAAACTACCCTTACTTTTGGAATGGGGAGGACTTTAACCGAACTTGGGTCTTTCGGGGTACCAGCACCGTCGGAAAACGGGGCAGCGCGCGTCGGAAGCTGAAAATCAATAGTAACCCAAGCCGCCAAAACTGGCTGCAAATTCTGAGACAGGTTTTACGTTAACACCCCTTCCCCTCCCCTTTTTCCTTGACTAGACATTCTGTGCATTTGTAGAGAGCCCGTGAACTATTGGAATACAGTTTATTCAGTTTTAGTTCCCTAAAAACGAATTGGAACATTTTGGAGCTCGGGGTTATGGTTTGTTGTTGGACAACCTTTTGTGGGTTGTTGTGTTTTTCGCAATCTGTCCCACCTCTGTACAGTAATGCGGTTCGACAATTTACCTAATTAATCTGTGGTCTAGACATCTTCCAGCGTGTGTTTGCTGGAATTTCGGCGTTGCGTTAAATCCATGTTCTTCAATAGCATTTGTAGACCTGCTTTCCTCCTGTTGGGCTAAGGTGCAACAAAATAAAAAAGGAGACCCAGAACGCCGAACCACTTCGTGGAACAAGACATTAACATGTCAACCAGAACGCCACTACCTACTGTCAATGAGCGTGATACTGAAAATGTAAGTATTTGTTCAAGTAAGTTAGGCTTTAACGTTACTCCTTTCAGCTCTAAAATTGGCATTGACCAACTTTGTAAGAATTATGTTTGTGCCAATTTAGGTGTCATAGTCTACATGTTATGGTACTTTCAAGACAACTGGGAATTGAGAGAAAAAGAGGTCAAAACATGACGTCAGTGAACTTCAGGTCGGAAAGTCAAATCAATTATTATTTGTCATATGCTTCGTAAACAACAGCGAAGTGCTTGCTTACCGGCCCACCCAAACAATGCAGAAAGGGGGAAAAAAAGTGAAATGGTAGAAAAATAATAACACCAGAAATACTAAAAATAATAACACAATTAATTAATGATAACTTGTCTATCTATATACACGGGGTACCAGTACCGAGTCGATGTGCAGGGGTACGAGGTGATTGAGGTAGATCGAGAATATACATATAGGTAGGGATAAAATGACTATGCAACAGGATAGATAATAAATAGTAACAGCAGTGTATGTGATGAGTCAAGAGTTAGTGCAAAAAGGGTCATGCAGATATTCTGGGTAGCTATTAGTTAACTATTTATTTCACCATTTAGCAGTCATATAGCTTGGGGGTAGAAGCTGTTTAAGGTCCTGTTGGTTCCTGACATGGTGCATCGGAATTGCTTGCCGAGTGATAGCAGAGAGAACGGTCAATGACTTGGGAGTTTGGAGTCTTTCAAAAAATATTTAGAACCTTTCTCTTACATCTCCTGATGTAGAGGTCTTGGAAGGCAGGGAGCTCGGCCCCAGTGATGTACTGGGCCATACGCAGTACCCTCTGCAGTGCCTTGTGGTCGGATGCCAAGCAGTTGCTATACCAAGATGATGCAGCCAGTCAAGATGCTCTCAATGGTGCAGCTGTAGAACGTTTTGAAGATCTGAGGGCCCATGCCAAATCTTTTCAGCCTCCTGAGGAGGAAGAGGCATTGTCGTGCCCTCTTTGCGACTGTGTTGGTGTGTTGTGGACCATGATAGTTCCTTAGTAATGTGGACACCGAGGAACTTGAAGCTCTCGACCTGCTCCACAACAGCTCTGCCCTCTGTTACCTGTAGTCCATGATCAGCTCCTTGTCTTGCTGACATTTGAGGGAGAGGTTGCTGTCCTAGCACCACACTGCCAGGTCTCTGACCACATCCCCGTAGACGGTCTCATCGTTGGAGCTCTAGGAAGATGCCTGTTTCCATCTTGGAATTCCGGGTTGGTTGACAGTAAAAAAAAAAAGTAGAAGCTTTTTTTCTCTCTAAAGTTTCCAGGTGTCTTGAACACACTGAAGTCAGATTTCCGAGCTCTGAGTTCCCAGTTGTTTTGAACCCTCGGAAGTCCCGAGATTAAGTTCCCCGTTGTTTTGAACGCGACACCAGTCAGGCCAGAAATCTCTAATATACAGTGCGCTCCGAAAGTATTCAGACCCCTTGAATTTTTCCAAATGTTGTTACGTTACAGCCTTATTCTAAAATTGATTAAATAAATAACTAAATCAGCAGCAATCTACTCACAATACCCAATAATGACATCACAATACCCCAGATTGACAAAGCAAAAACAGGTTTTTATAAATTTGAGCAAATTCATAAAAAACAAACATACCATATTTACATAAGTATTCAAACCCTTTGCTATGAGGCTCGTAATTGAGCTCAAGGTGCATCCTGTTTGCATTGATTATCCTTCAGGTGTTTCTACAATTTGATGGGAGTAAATTCAATTGTGGTAAATGCAATTGATTGGACATGATTTGGAAAGACACACACCTGTCATCATTTATACACATCACATCATTTATAACTTTTAAGCATGGGAAACTACAGGTGAGTTTACCTGCTGGCGCAAGGTGTAATCTTTACATTACAAAGATGCCTGCTTTGTTACTGGTTGGCATGGCATTCTGGGGTATATAGGTCAACCAGCACACACTATAATTAGGACAAGCTCTGTGTGCCCACCCCCTTGGAGTTGAGCGACAGGTGCCCAAAACGTGTTCACACGCCTCTGAGCATCAGTGAGCGCAATTTGGATCAATGAACTGTCACCAGCACAAAACCGGACAGGCAGCCTGCTCCGATGCCATTCAGATCGCCAATGCTAGGATGAAGGGCTCACACTCTGTAAAAAGGCACCGCATCACCATAGTAAGTATTCGTTTTCTTCTTGAAGTGACCCATTTTTTTTGGGGGGGGGTATTTTGAAGTTTTTAATATGCGCCACAGTACTACGCGAGAGAGACTTTTTCTAGTCTAGGCAAAGATAACGTAGTTATTCAGTTGAACTCGATTGCAAAAGTATCAATAGGGCTATTTAAGTGTCTCAGAGTTCGTACTAGTTTTGCCGTAAGGTTTTGGTGTTTGGAGACATACGAATTATGTGTGCAAATGTTGTTTTTTTTGTGAATTTGTGTGCGTCCTATTTATAAAGACCTCCATTGTGCCTTATCAGTAATTTGTGTCGAGAGGTCACAAGGCTTAGGAATGTTTTTCCCGTAGTGGCCACTGTATGCTGACCTTGATGACACGTTTATGGTAAATGGTCCTACTCTCTCACTTTTAGAGAGTAAGCAACCAACAGAGACAGACGATTTCAAAAACCTGTATTTTGTCACTTTCAAGTCTGGGTTGATAAATTGGCCCTGTGGTGATTTTAAATTAGTCCCCTTGATCACACGGCACATAATTAGGCTATGTCTGACTCATGACGACATGAATTGAAGAACCTTTCACAATGGAGCCATTACTTGACACAATACGATTCCATCCCTGACCAAGTCTTTGACACTCTACGATTGCAACCTTGGTCTGTTATTTTGGGACACGTTGTTGATTCAGCTATAGACGGCACACTGATGAAATGCAGTAACAGCTGTAGGCGGCACACTGATGAAATACAGTAACAGCTGTAGGCAGCACGCTGATGAAATACAGTAACAGCTGTAGGCAGCACGCTGATGAAATACAGTAACGGCTGTAGGCAGCACGCTGATGAAATACAGTAACGGCTGTAGGCAGCACGCTGATGAAATACAGTAACGGCTGTAGGCAGCACGCTGATGAAATACAGTAACGGCTGTAGGCAGCACGCTGATGAAATACAGTAACGGCTGTAGGCAGCACGCTGATGAAATACAGTAACGGCTGTAGGCAGCACGCTGATGAAATACAGTAACGGCTGTAGGCAGCACGCTGATGAAATACAGTAACGGCTGTAGGCAGCACGCTGATGAAATACAGTAACGGCTGTAGGCAGCACGCTGATGAAATACAGTAACGGCTGTAGGCAGCACGCTGATGAAATACAGTAAGTGTCATTGTCTGTGCTTTACTGTTAGACTTGGAACTGTGAGATGGTTTGGCAGGATGATAAACCCACAGATGGGTTCTTCTGACGCTATCAAAGAGGATCAGCATATTTTTCAAGTTTGCTACTGTATCCATCTCTATACTGGGTTTACATCGCTGTAATGGTCCTAGAAATTAGGACGCTTCGATTATTAGGGCCGTATTCCATAGAGGTCTATTGTTATGGTCTCATTGTACTGCACATTGTAGGATTATATTTCATAGTTGCCTTTTGGATGATCTTTTAAAAAGGTTAGAATAATCAAGTTTTCTGTCAGTTTGAGCTTCAGGGCTTTTGGAACTAGCGTCTATAAAAGGTAGACCAGTTTGTTGGTGTCATTTGCATTTAAGCCAATCTGTGAAGAGGGGGAGGGGTAAAAACAGGCAAATAGTTCAGCACGGTAGTTGTAGAAACTCCAGTAGCAAAAAATGCTCCTCCATGAACAGTGTTCTAGTTATTTTTTGAACAGTCACTGTGTCTTATGAAACTCTTGGGTATAGACAAATAGAAAGTGCTCACTGTAATGAAGACACACCACAAACTAAGGGGGTGTTTTCACAGCGTTGTGGTAACACCCCAGCAATGTGTCTAAAATGTTGGCACAATGTTACTGTAAAGGCCCTTTAGACAATTGCGATGGTTTCTAGACGTGTTTCCTTAAATGTAGGCCGAGACTGAAGTGTTTTTTTTTTTTTTTTTTTGCAATATCTTATTTTGTTCCAATGATCGTGCTAATCTCACTCACTGAACAACTTGGAAACCAATTGTAGGTCGCTATCTCCGAACTAAACAGATTGTATTAACATGTGGTGACATGGGGAATGTCAATGTTGTTACTAAAGTTACGTGTTTAGGTACATACGTATATAGAGTTACCCTGCAAGAATCCATTAACTGTTGACGGACGTTGAGGTTGAGAAAGGTGCTTGGTTTTGGTTGACCCATCTCAAGTGCTTGTCAGGATAGTACAGCTGTGCCCCATTTGGCTAACTGGACCTGCGTCACAGCCCTTCGGGCTGATGGATACTTTGCCGGGCTAGGACATCGATGTTGGATAGATACCACTCCACTACCAACCCTCCTCTCACCATACACCCACTATTGCTATTAAGGTCATTAACCTCTTCCCTTTTATTGTTTTGTAGGGCTGACCTCATTTAGGAAAATGGTCGATTGTTTGGTCGATAGGCTGTTGGTCGACTGAGATTTCTTTAGTTGAACAGTAGCAAAAAATGTAATATTATTCATGGTGTACAAGACACCTGTCTGATTCGCGCCTGTCTGAGTGGACTAATCCATTATGAAGGCTGTGGGGATGGCACAGTCCATCACTCTAAAGCATGTGCTGCTGAAATTGTATAAGGTTAAGGACAAAGGTGCAACACTAATAACAATATTTGATATCAAAATGCTCTTTCTCCCGCATTTGATAGTGGTCACGGTTCTGAAACATCCATGCTCTGTTGAATTGCCGACTTTTCCTTGACCATGTTGCTATGTGCATAATAGCCAGGTTAACCAGCATATTGGTGTTGAGAACCATGTGGCAGAGGCAGCAGCGGAGTTAAGAGAAGAGAAAACAGCCCTTGCCTTAATTGTCTAAGAAAAGTGAGGAAACCCAAACTTAATTATGTCTATAACTGTTAAATGTGCCTGTCTTTACAAATCATCCATATACAGTGCCGTCGGAAAGTATTCAGACCCCTTCACTTTTTATACATTTTGTTACGTTACAGCCTCATTCTAAAATGAATAAAAATTATAAAAGTTGTAAAAAT
The DNA here is from genome assembly GCF_013265735.2 of Oncorhynchus mykiss. Lineage (NCBI taxonomy): Eukaryota > Metazoa > Chordata > Actinopteri > Salmoniformes > Salmonidae > Oncorhynchus > Oncorhynchus mykiss. The sequence goes on from NC_048572.1 coordinate 9,417,315, forward strand.
ATTATCTACACACCATGCCCTATAAAAATGAAGCAAAAACAGGTTTTTAGAAAATGTTGCAAATGTATAAAAAAACTGAAATAACCAATTGAGCTCAGGTGCATCCTGTTTCCATTGATCATCCATTGATCATGGTTCTACAACTTGGAGTCCATCTGTGGTAAATTCAATTGAATGGCATGATTTGGAAAGACACACACCTGTCTAAATATGGTCCGACAGTTGACAGTGCATGTCAGAGAAAAAACCAAGCCATGAGGTTGAAGGAATTTTCCGTAGAGCTCAGACAGAATGGTGTCGAGGCACACATCTGGGGAAGGGTACCAAAAAATGTCTGCAGCATTCAAGGTCCTCAAGAACACAGTAGCCTCCATCATTCTTAAATGGAAGGTTTGGTACCAACAAGACAATCGTGGGAGAAGGGCCTTGGTTAGGGAGGTGAACAGAGCTCTACAGTTCCTCTGTGAAGATAGGAGAACCTTCCAGAAGGACAACCATCTCTGCAGAACTCCACCAATCAGGCCTGTATTGTAGAGTGGCTAGACGGTAGCCACTGAGTTTGTCAAAAGGCACCTAAAGACTCTCAGACCATGAGAAACAAGATTCTCTGGTTTGATGAAACCAAGATGGAACTCTTTAGCCTGAATGCCGAGCGTCACCTTCTGGAGGAAACCTGGCACCATCCCCACGGTGAAGAATGGTGGTGGCAGCATCATGCTGTGGGGTTGTTTTCCGGTGGCAGGGACTGGGAGACTAGTCAGGATTGAGGGAAAGATAGATCCTTGATGATAACCTGCTCCAGAGTGCTCAGGACCTCAGACTGGCGCAAAGGTTCACCTTCCAACAGGACAACGACCCTAAACACACAGCCAAGTCTCTGAATGTCCTTGAGTGGCCCAGCCAGAGCCCGGACTTGAACCAGATCGAACATCTCTGGCGAGACCTGAAAATAGCTGTGCAGTGAGGCTCTTGAGAAGATCTGCAGATAAGAATCTCGAGGCTGTAATCACTGCCAAAGGTGCTTCAACAAAGTACTGAGTAAAGTGTCTGAATACTTATGTAAATGTGATATCATTATTTTTTTAACATTTGCAAAAAATTCTAAAAACCTGTTTTTCCTTTGTCATTGTGTGTAGATTGATGAGGGGAAGAAAAAAAACAATTTAAATCAATTTTAGAATAAGGCTATAACATAAATTGTGGTTAAGTCAAGGGGTTTGAACATTTTCCCGAATGCACTGTATATCTACATAAGACAGATCCTGCTTCTGTTGCTTGAGTGTTTGTTTAATAGCCTACTGATACTGTGAGCAGCACGCCTCACGCAACTCATGTCGGATAAACATGTTTTTCATCTTTGCTACGCTGTAATAAAAGCTTTACACTTTTTTTCATTAGTATTATTTATTTAGTGTTATTTATGCTGTTCCGAATTGTCAAATAATATTTGTAATACAAATAACTCTCCTTATTCTTGATCTCCTTCTTATTGTTATTATTGCTATCATCATTCTAATAAGTAATGACATTATCATTAGTTAACTTAGCAGCCTTGTGTAACTACCATCGAGCTGTAGGCCTAAGAGCGTATGCTGTTTAGTCATAATACCGTAACTTACTTTGGCCTATTTTTCAATATTTATATAGGCTACTGTATCATTCATTCGTTCAGGTCATCACACAGCATACGAGTCATCATTTGAAATGCAATCAAGCATTTTAGTTTTAAAATAACACAGCAAGCCTTAAATAATTAGCGTAAACAATAAATCGTTCCATTTCACAAATAAATGTTTTTAGTCTTTGCTGTGATAAAGGCTTTACAAAAATGTAAAACTTTTGTTTTTAAATTGACTCTCTGGTACGCTTTTCATTTATTTAGTGTTGTTTACATTGTTCCAAATAGTCAGAAGTTATATTGTAATTTAACAGCACCTGTTTGACAAACACAATATCCACACAGCGCTTGCTACTTACTGTTTTTTTTTCTTGATCTCCCAGTATTTTCCACAACTAGTGAAATTTATTACACACATCTGACTTCCCTTTACCTCCTGAGCAACCAGAAAACATTCCACCGTTTCAAATTCATTTGTCACATCCTCTGCATCCAATTTGCTGTCACGTGTTAAGGCATTTGGAATATGTTCAATTTATTGATGTGATTATGATATGCTATAGGTCAGGCCCTATTGGTCATGTGCATGCGATGGATACATGTGTCATGTAAAGAGAGCAACGGTTGAGGGACTAGGAAATGTTTTTCCGAAACAAGTGAGGGATTTCTGTAACAACTTTTCAGTCAGTAATGGCTGTATTTATGTTGCAGCTTCAGCAACATGGACAGCGAAATAAACACTGATGTTTTGTGGTGGTTGCTGCAGCAGGAAGAAGAGAGAAACAGTGTGTGCTAGTCACACAGTCACTCGCTGTAATTTATTACATTTTTTTTTACAAATCGCAGCAAGTTTAAGTCCTGCCCGGCACAATCAAATCAATTGCGGTTCGACTCCCTCTAATCATGTGTGTGTATTAACTATTTCATCAAACGGAGCGCTTAACGCATCGGACAAGTATATTGCATATAGTTAATTTGATTAAAATACATAGGATATGTCTATATATGGAAAAATACACATTTAAACATTTCTACCAATCAATTTAGTTTAAAGAACAGAACTCTCGATCGACCAGGATTTGTTTGTTTGTTGGGACAGCCCTAATTGCTTCTCATTAATACAACACATGTGGTTTTCCATAGAACGTAGTAACCCTTTTTCTTTTGTCAAATCTCATTAAATTTATTTAAGTGTTATTTGTATTTTATTTCACTTATTTTTACACTAAACCATTCCGAAGTTATTCAGAGTGCACTAGTTGATTCAACTGTGAGTAGGGCTTTCTGAGAAAAATGAAACCTCACAGTGGGGCTCAATCTTACATTAATTGCTTATCTTTGTATCTTTGGACCTTATCAGTTGATAGCAGTGCAAAACCGCACAGTAGTTAGTCAGTCTATAAATGAATTGATATCGAGCGTATGTGAAGATAGAACTCATTTGAAAGACAATGTATACCTGGATTGATTGCTGTAAAAAGGGAATTGATTCTGAGACTGTTGTTGGGTGATGGTATGGGTATCCACATCTATACATTCCTTACTTCAAGATACAGTATTTTAACCTGGCCTTAAAAAAAATATATATATATATATATCTCACAGTTGAAGTCGGAAGTTTACAAACACCTTAGCCAAAAACATTTAAACTCAGTTTTTCACAATTCCTGACTTTTAATCCTAGTAACAATTCCCAGTCTTAGGTCAGTTAGGATCACCACTTGATTTTAAGAATGTGAAATGTCAGAATAATAGTAGAGTGATTTATTTCAGCTTTTATTTCTTTCACCACATTCCCAGTGGGAAAGAAGTTTACATACACTCAATTAGTATTTGGTAGCATTGCCTTTGAATTGTTTAACTTGGGTCAATTGTTTCAGTAGCCTCCCACAAGCTTGCGACAATAAGTTGAGTGAATTTTGGCCCATTCCTCCTGACAGAGCTGGTGTAACTTAGTCAGGTTTGTAGGCCTCCTTGCTTGCTAATGCTTTTTCAGTTCTGGCCACAAATTCTCTATTGGATTGAGGTCAGGGCTTTGTGATGGCCACTCCAATACCTTGACTTTGTAGTAGTTAAGCCATTTTGCAACAACTTTGGAAGTATGCTTGGGGTCGTTGTCCATTTGGAAGACCCATTTGCGACCAAGCTTTAACTTCCTGACTGATGTCTTGAGATGTTGCTTCAATATATCCACATAATTTTCCTCCCTCATGATGCCATCTAGTTTGTGAAGTGCACCAGTCCCTCCTGCAGCAAAGCACCCCCACAACATGATGCTGCCACCCCCGTGCTTCACGGTTGGGATGGTGTTCTTCGGCTTGCAAGCCTCCCCCTTTTTCCTCCAAACATAACGATGGTCATTATGGCCAAACAGTTCTATTTTTGTTTCATCAGACATTGCTCCAAAAAGTATGATCTTTGTCCCCATTTTTTATTTGTTTTTATTTGACCTTTATTTAACTAGGCAAATCAGTTAGGAACAAATTCTTATTTTCAATGACGGCCTAGGAACAGTGGGTTTAACTGCCTGTTCAGGGGCAGACTGACAGATTTGTACCTTGTCAGCTTGGGGATTTGAACTTGCAACCTTCAGGTTACTAGTCCAACGCTCTAACTACTAGGCTACCCTGCCGCCCCATGTGCAGTTGCAAACCGTAGTCTGGCTTTTTTATGGCGGTTTTGGAGCAGTGGCTTCTTCCTTGCAGAGCGGCCTTTCAGGTTATGTTGATATAGGACTTATTTTACTGTGGCTATAGATACTTTTGTACCTGTTTCCTTCCAGCATCTTCACAAGGTCCTTTGCTGTTGTTCTGGGATTGATTTGCACTTTTCGCAACAAAGTATGTTAATCTCTAGGAGACAGAACGCGTCTGTACAGATGAACGTGGTACCTTCAGGAGTTTGATAATTGCTCCCAAGGATGAATTAGACTTGTGTAGGTGTACCTTTTTTTTTCTGAGGTCTTGGCTGATTTCTTTTGATTTTCTCATGATGTCAAGCAAAGAGGCACTGAATTTGAAGGTAGGCCTTGAAATACATCCACAGATACACCTCCAATTGACTCAAATGATGTCAATTAGCCTATCAGACGCCTCTAAAGCCATGACATAATTTTCTGGAATTTTCCAGGCTGTTTAAAGGCACAGTCAACTTAGTGTATGTAAACTTCTGACCCACTGGAACTGTGATACAGTAAAATAATCTGTCTGTAAACAATTGTTGGAAAAATTACTTGTCATGCACAAAGTAGATGTCCTAACCAACTTGCCAAAACTATAGTTTGTTAACAAGAAATGTGTGGAGTGGTTGAAAAACGAGTTTTAATGACTCCAACCTAAGTGTATGTAAACTTCTGACTTTAACTATGTTTTACTGAAATATATATATATATATGTATGTGTGTGTGTGTGTGTGTGTGTGTGTGTGTGTGTATATATATATATATATATATGTGTGTGTATATATATATATGTGTGTATATATATATATGTGTGTATATATATATATATGTATGTGTGTATATATATATATATATATATGTGTGTATATATATATGTGTGTATATATATATGTGTGTGTGTGTATATGTGTGTGTATATATATGTATGTATATGTATGTGTATATATATATATATATATACAGTCAATTTTAACAACCAAAATGTCCCATTTTTTAAAGACATTGGCTCTTAAGCTATTTTGAGTCTGTTCCAGGTCTGCATTCTAAAATAAGTGTCTGTTCCAGATGAGTTATTACACCGTTGTAAGGTTTCTCTGTGAGTGCAGCCGCACGCTCACTCAAGTGCTTTGCTCAATCTTTTCACCTAATGCTAATGACGTTACAGCGTTGTTCAAACATTCAGAAATCTCTACTATACCCTCTTATTACCAGGCAGTGCTGATATCAGTATTTACGACCAGGACTTTATTCCCTTCAGAACAGCAACTCATGCTAATGGCTGTACAACGTTTGCCAAACATTCACCAATCGTTTGAATCCTTTCTCATCTTTACCAATGGTGATATAATGCCACCAGGTTTTTTTTTTCCTCCCCAAAACATCAGCTCGGTTAACACTTTATTCAAACAGTTAGGAATTGAGATGGCAAGTTGGGGGAGAAATGGGCAAGGTTGCTCACGGGGATTGAACCCCAGTCCCCGGTGATTGTTTTAATGTCTATTGACAAGTTGAGCTCTGATCAATGCCCTCCAGGCCAGGAACATTGGTTATCCCAGTAGTAGAGAGAGTCTTGTTCCTTCTTTCTTGGAAAGAGTTTAGGAAAGGCCATAGCTCCATGAACATTTTATAAACCTGTAATTTGTTTCAACCGATTCCATTTAATCCGGATTAAACTCAAATCAATGATTACCTCATTATTTGTCTAGTCTTCGCTTTTCACGTGTTGTGAGACAAATTTTTTATGTCCCAAGAATCAAGTTATTGTGCTAGTGTGCTTCTTCCACTACCATAAAACATACTTTTAGACTGCTGAAACAAGCTCGCAAATATTCTTCAGGAAATGTATATTTTCTAGCTTTGGCTTTTGATTGTCAAGCTCTTAGGTGCCATGCTGCTACGTGTCTACACAAGATCAATGTCCTGTTTAGTCCATTTTCTCTGACATGCAACTTCAAATGACCTTTGACCTTCTTCTAATCTCCTCCCCACAGCACACCTCGCACACCGATGGGCGCAACGAGGTCACCACGCGGCCCGTCCGCTCAGGCGCCCGCTGCCGGAACTCCATTGCCTCGTGCGCCGACGAGCAGCCACACATCGGCAACTACCGGCTGCTCAAAACCATCGGAAAGGGCAACTTTGCCAAGGTCAAGCTGGCGCGTCACATCCTCACGGGCCGAGAGGTGAGACAGCAGCAGGATCATTTTCTCATTTGTTTGGCTCGGGTAGAATACACTAAAGTAGAATGGATTACAATAATTGTTTGCTTAAAAATATATATATTTATATTTTGAGTACAATGTTGGTTAGTAGATTTAGCTGATACCAGCCACCTCACCCTTGCTGTACTTGACAAGTCAAGGGGCAACACGCTGCACCAATCGTAACAGTAGTCACTGTAATTGCATTTTGTTTGTTGGCGAAACAAAGAAAATGCAAGTTGGGGAAATTGTATTAAATGTACTAAACTTACTGAAGCAACAAGCTAGAGGCAAATTGTATTGAGACCCCCTCCAGCCCTCAGTTCTCCTAGAGGCGGCAGTGCATTACACACTCTAAAATAGCACTTTTGCAATCTGAGAAACAAGTTTGTTATTATTGAGTGGCCAGCCGATAGGCATGCAAATTCCTATGTTGAGTTGTTAGAAGTGGTTTCAACAGGAAGTTATTTTTTTTCTTCCCCCCTTTACTCTCTCTTGACAGGTTGCCATCAAAATCATCGACAAGACACAGCTGAATCCTACCAGCCTTCAAAAGGTAAAAGAAAAACCTGTCTTGTCTCCCTATTGGACACTGCACATCCCTTTCCATGTGCATTCTCTGGTTGTAGAGGACTGTGATATCATTAGGCCTGCACTGCAATGTACAGTTGTAGTCAGAAGAGTCCCTACACCTTAGCCAAAAAACATTTAAACTCTGTTTTTCACAGTTCCTGACATTTAATCCTATTAAAATTCCCTGTCTTAGGTCAGTTAGGATCACCACTTTATTTTAAGAATGTGAAATGTCAGAGTAATAGTAGAGAGAATGATTTATTTTAGCTTTTATTTCTTTCATCACATTCCCAGTGGGAAAGAAGTTTACATACACTCAATTAGTATTTGGTAGAATTGCCTTTTGAATTGTTTAACTCAATTGCTTCAGGTAGCCTTCCACAAGCTTCCCACAATAAGTTGGGTGAATTATAGCCCATTCCTCCTGACAGAGCTGGTGTAACTGAGTCAGGTTTGTAGGCCTCCTTGCTTGCTCACGCTTTTTCAGTTCTGCCCACAAACTGTCTATAATTTTGAGGTCCGGGCTTTGTGATGGCCACTCCAATACCTTGACTTTGTTGTCCTTAAACTATTTTGCCCCAACTTTGGAAGTATACTTGGGGTCGTTGTCCATTTGGAAGACCCATTTGCGACCAAGCTTTAACTTTCTGACTGATGTCTTGAGATGTTGCTTCAATATATCCACATAATTTTCCTCCCTCATGATGCCATCTAGTTTGTGAAGTGCACCAGTCCCTCCTGCAGCAAAGCACCCCCACAACATGATGCTGCCACCCCTGTGCTTCACGGTTGGGATGGTGTTCTTCGGCTTGCAAGCCTCCCCCTTTTTCCTCCAAACATAACGATGGTCATTATGGCCAAACAGTTCTATTTTTGTTTCATCAGACCAAAATGTACGATCTTTGTCCCCATGTGCAGTTGCAAACCGCAGTCTGGCTTTTTTTATGGTGGTTTTGGAGCAGTGGCTTCTTCCTTGCTGAGCGGCCTTTCAGGTTATGTTGATATAGGACTCTTTTTACTGTGGATATAGATACTTTTGTACCTGTTTCCTCCAGCATCTTCACAAGGTCCTTTGCTGTTGTTCTGGGATTGATTTGCACTTTTCACAACAAAGTACGTTCATCTCTAGGAGACAGAACGTGTCTCCTTCCTGAGCAGTATGACGGCTTCATGGTCCCATTGTGTTTATACTTGCGTACTATCGTTTGTACAGATGAACGTGGTACCTTCAGGAGTTTGATAATTGCTCCCAAGGATGAACTAGACTTGTGGAGGTGTACCATTTATTTTCCGAGGTCTTGGCTGATTTCTTTTGATTTTCCCATGATGTCCAGCAAAGATGCACTGAGTTTGAAGGTAGGCCTTGAAATACATTCACAGGTACACCTCCAATTGACTCAAATTATGTCGATTAGCCTCAGAAGCTTCTAAAGCTATGACATAATTTTCTGTAATTTTCCAAGCTGTTTAAAGGCACAGTCAACTTAGTGTATGTAAACTTCTGACCCACTGGAATTGTGATACAGTGAATCATAAGTGAAATAATCTTTCTGTAAACAATTGTTGGAAAAATTACTTGTGTCATGCACAAAGTAGATGTCCTAACTGACTTGCCAAAACTATAGTTTGTTAACAAGACATTTTTGGAGTGGTTTAAAAACGAGTTTTAATGACTCCAACCTAAGTGTATGTAAACCTCCGACTTCAACTGTATATAATATTCCTACTTCGAAAGCTGTATGTGGTGAAAAGTGTTAGTACATTAGTAACACTTCATGCCCTATTTCCTATTTCCTATTTATTTTATTTTGATGGAGGTGGCCTGTGAGTGTATGGGACTTCCCTTCATCAAATAGCCCTTGAAACTAGTTTTGTACTGAAATGCACAATTATAGCTAACTAATATGATTCCCCCATGGGATTTTGACATGTTGTGATTCTGGGTGCTTCAGTACGTGTCTTGGAAGCACAACTAGCTTAATTTCAGTGTGTGTAACTCACGAACTTCACAGCAGACTCAGCATTAGTTTGAGCAGAGGCGCAGAGTCCAGACCCCCTTAAAGGTGTAAGTCGTTGTACTGCACTGCATGGTGGGAGGCAGGGGGTAAAGTGGTGGCTGGTAGAGGAAACCTCAGCAGACTTGGATTTCAGAGGCTGCTAATAATACCCTCGGAGGAGATCTCAGAATGGGAGGCTGGTGAAAGAACAGCGCTGGGCCTGCCAACAAGGAAAGAGATGCAGCAACTGGGGTCTGGGCTGTAGTGGGGAAACGGATGGGGACAGGGGGCCGTTGACCCGTTGTAGAAGTACAGAGGATCTGCAGCACACAGGACCCAAACTGTCTTCTTCATGGTCTGTTTATTATTATGCTCTGATGAAAGCTGAATTGATCCGACGCTTAAACATGCCAGCTGGCCCAAATATAGTTAAAGGTAACAAATGAGGTGATGTCTTTCAGGACTTTTTATTTGAAAAACCATTTTGAGTGCCGTAACTTGGACATTAGGACCTTTTCAACCAATAATGTTTGCGGCAGAGTAACCCTAACCTAAAATTAGGACACGTGCCAACTAGTAATGTCATATTTACATTTCACCGACCCCCCCCCCCCCCCCCCCCCCAAATATTTTCTGAGACCCACTTGAAACTGTAGTAGACTTTAGACTTTGCTACGGTGCAATTTACCAGGGTGGCAATTTACCAGACTGCGGCTACTGCCCTGTCGTGTCTGCCCCCCTTCCTTCAGCTATATAGATCAGACTGTCACATTGGGGTCGGTGGAGACTGATGACGTTCACCCCCCCCCCCTCCACCCCACCAACTCCTATAATTAGCCAACACTTGTTTTTCCAGGCCATCGATTCGGTTTGCTTTCCATTCGCTGGCCAATTGACAGCCCGTGGCTTGAACTGTGGGTATACAGGATGGTTGGTGTTAGGTAGGGAGGGAGGGAGAGAGAGAGAAGGATGAACACAAGGACGATGAAGGAGAGGAGAGGAGAGCGGGCGAGCGTCATGCTGCGCTCTCTCTCTCGCTTCTCACTCTCTCTCCACCTGGGCGCTTAGCTCTTCACCAGGAGCCCACTGCTTTCTGGGTCGGCAGGCGAAGCCAACAGGCATCTGCATGATGAAGTGGTCTAAAACAATTCCTGGTTCTGCGCCATTCTGCGTAACTGAGCCTCCAGTGGGCGTCCAACAGAGCCGGATAGCTTTTACAAGTTTGATGTGTCCTCACAGCGTTTTACCTCCACACAGCGCTTTATTGTCCTCACAGCGCTTTATTGTCCTCACAGCGTTTTACCTCCACACAGCGCTTTATTGTCCACACAGCGTTTTATTGTCCTCACAGCGTTTTACCTCCACACAGCGCTTTATTGTCCTCACAGCGTTTTACCTCCACACAGCGCTTTATTGTCCACACAGCGCTTTATTGTCCACACAGCGTTTTACCTCCACACAGCGCTTTATTGTCCACACAGCGCTTTATTGTCCTCACAGCGTTTTACCTCCACACAGCGCTTTATTGTCCACACAGCGCTTTATTGTCCACACAGCGCTTTATTGTCCACACAGCGTTTTACCTCCACACAGCACTTTATTGTCCTCACAGCGTTTTACCTCCACACAGCGCTTTATTGTCCACACAGCGCTTTATTGTCCACACAGCGTTTTACCTCCACACAGCGCTTTATTGTCCACACAGCGCTTTATTGTCCACACAGCGCTTTATTGTCCACACAGCGTTTTATTGTCCTCACAGCGCTTTATTGTCCTCACAGCGTTTTACCTCCACACAGCGCTTTATTGTCCTCACAGCGTTTTACCTCCACACAGCGTTTTATTGTCCTCACAGCACTTTATTGTCCTCACAGCGTTTTACCTCCACACAGCGCTTTATTGTCCTCACAGCGTTTTACCTCCACACAGTGCTTTATTGTCCTCACAGCGTTTTACCTCCACACAGCACTTTATTGTCCACACAGCACTTTATTGTCCTCACAGCGTTTTAGCTCCACACAGCACTTTATTGTCCTCACAGCGTTTTACCTCCACACAGCACTTTATTGTCCACACAGCACTTTATTGTCCTCACAGCGTTTTACCTCCACACAGCGCTTTATTGTCCTCACAGCGTTTTACCTCCACACAGCGCTTTATTGTCCTCACAGCGTTTTACCTCCACACAGCGCTTTATTGTCCTCACAGCGTTTTACCTCCACACAGCGCTTTATTGTCCTCACAGCGTTTTACCTCCACACAGCGCTTTATTGTCCTCACAGCGTTTTACCTCCACACAGCGCTTTATTGTCCTCACAGCGTTTTAACTCCACACAGCACTTTATTGTCCACACAGCACTTTATTGTCCTCACAGCGTTTTAGCTCCACACAGCACTTTATTGTCCTCACAGCGTTTTACCTCCACACAGCACTTTATTGTCCTCACAGCGTTTTAGCTCCACACAGCACTTTATTGTCCTCACAGCGTTTTAGCTCCACACAGCACTTTATTGTCCTCACAGCGTTTTAGCTCCACACAGCACTTTATTGTCCTCACAGCGTTTTACCTCCACACAGCACTTTATTGTCCTCACAGCGTTTTACCTCCACACAGCGCTTTATTGTCCTCACAGCGTTTTACCTCCACACAGCGCTTTATTGTCCTCACAGCGTTTTACCTCCACACAGCGCTTTATTGTCCACACAGCGTTTTACCTCCACACAGCGCTTTATTGTCCTCACAGCGTTTTATTGTTTGATAAGTCATCGTCTCTATGGTCTGACCCTTCGACTCATTACTGGTCACTGAGGAAGTTTTATCTGTAAGACCTCTGGGTTCATGTTGAAAGGTCTGTTCAACTGGATTACTATGGCAGCTTTGGGACAAAGTTAGTTGATGTTGACTTGAAGGATATGAATGGTAACACACAGGAAAGGCTGTCGTGGTAAATCGTTTTGAATGTTAAACTCATCTGAATACCCCTAATGGGAACTATGTTAAAGTGGTCTATCTTCCCTGCTGTTAAATGCATCTGTCATTCACTCTCATGTCATCTTTAAACATGACCTGATTTAGGTGGAAAGTTTTTTTTACATTGGATGTGTGGATATTTAATAAAATAAAAGAAAAAGCCACCCAATGATGGTATGGATTGAAGATGGATTATACTCAGAAGTGGTGAGCAAAACAACACATGATGTCTGAGAACATCACAGTTGAAGAGTATGACCACTGGACTGATTTAATTTTACATTTTATATTCTATTTGTATTCTTTTTTATATATATATATATATATATATATATATATATATATATATATATATATATATATATATATATATATTTTTTACAGTCCATCGGAGCATCCTAGATTAAAATACACATCTCAGGCCCTCATTCTGACAATGGGCACCTTTTGTTACAGCTAAAAAAATTTTTTTCATCCCGCCAGCCTTCTTTACATCCCCTCTTGCGCTCATCGGTTTGTTTTCACAGACTCGTTCGCTGCAGCTATTTTTATTTGCTGTGGTGTGACGTGTGACCTCTTATGTAATTGGTGGGAGTGGGAGGAGAGCCCCACTGTCGATTCAGTCAATCTTCCTGCTTTTCAGAAGCGATGTGGTTTTATTAAGACCCGAGGTCAGGGCACCGGGATGTGAATACAAGTAGCGGAGGATGAGCTTGAAGTATACTATTAAAACCCTTCAAACACATCAATGGCTCTGCTCGAGGCAACGTCACCCTTACCTGGGCGTCGGGAGCCATGGTAGTCAGCCATAGGATGTGTGGGGTTGGAAGGAGGAGGTGAGATGTAGAGCAGGAGAATAGTTTTCAGCTTTGGTAGATGACATCAGTTGATTTTTACCTCTAAATGTTAGTGCCATACATTTGTGTTCTGATGGCTTTCGTTGTATCTTGTCGGCTCTGTATCAACATAGCGGGTTCACATTCGAAATGTTTTCACACTTTTGTGTTTATGGATTAAAATGAGTGTCTACACAATAATCTCTATTATTCCACTAGTATGAGGCCATGTTCAATCCAAGCTGGCCACAGTGAATTTCTGGGGAAAGACGAAACAATGGTCTGCCTGTACTGTGCTGCATGTTTGGATGAATATAATCAGGAAGAGAATGATTCATGTGTGAGGGGGAAAAAAAGATACCCAATTATGGTGTTCATTCATCTTTCTCACAGTACGGGAAGAAGGATTTTTTGTTAATCCAACTCGGGTAACTTCCAGTTACCGCTTTTGATTGAAGAAAAACATCAAGTTTCCAACTCCTCCACATATTGTAATTGACCCTATTGTGGAAGCAGAAGGGTGAGCAGGTACTCTGTGTTTTTGTAGGTGTAACTCAGTTCTGGGACCGGGACTGGGACTACAGTTAGCGATGCCTCAGGAATGCGTGCGCCGGAGCAATCAGGGTTGTCTGGTGGCCCTTAGCTATGTTGGCCAGTCCCTTTTTTTTTTTTTTTTGCTTCTGGCAAAGCAGTGACCTCATTCATTGGCGTCGACATCAGTAGCAGAAAGGGACTGTTGCTGTTATGTCTGTGGCGCTCCATTTGTTTAGCTGTTGTGTCTGGGCTTGACCTGATTTTTCATAACGTCTGAGGGGGCTGTCTGGCTTTTGTATAGCACACTCTATGTTGTGGGTTGGGGGGGGGGGGTCATTCAGATTCAAAATAAGGAATGCTTTCATAGGATGTTAGGATGAGGAGCCAACCAAATTAACTATACACCTGTGCTACCGTTTTCTAAAGAAACAAGTGTCTACAGTGATGTGTCGTATGACATCCCTCACACCCTTTATCTTTAAGAGATCACAGACGCCCATCATCCAAGGGCTCTGGGAAGATTGATTGTCTGACTCTTTGTATCCCCACCATTAGTACATTTCTTCTGTGTTCCTTGCCGATGTCTTCTGCAGACTGAGTCACCAGGCGTTATGTGTTCTTCTATCGGAAGGGCACGTGCTAGAGGATTTGAGGTGGAGAGAGAACTGATTTTGGGGCACTCAACAACAATAAAAAAGACCATATAAAAAATTATCCCCAGCCACAAAATTCACCAATTCTGTTTTAATAGCTTTGAATGACTGAAAGGAAATAACTAGTCCTAAATGTGTCGGCTGTTGTGGAGTTCAGTCCTGGTTAGAGTCATGAGACACTGAGACTTCAACCCCTCTGGATGTAAACGTCGCTGCAGGGCATTAGTCTGCCTCAGCTGATGTCTACTCCCCCAGACGTCGTCGTTGTTGTGGAGGGTACAGGCGGACACGCCCTCCATGGCGGAAGCGCAGGCCCCGTAAGGGATTCCTCTCGGCCTGGACTCTCCTCTCTCTGGTACTCTAGAGGCACACTGCCATCAAATGTTTCTGGAACATTTTATTTCTGCTTTTCATTCTCCAGGAGAGTGAGATTTGTTTTCCCTGTGCTATATTATTTAAAAAATAAATTCTCCCCATTTCCACTCCATAGTGCAGCGTTAGAATATGAACCCTGGGCCTTCCTCTCAAACCCTTGGCCTTCCTCTCACCCTGGGCCTTCCTCAAACCCTGGGCCTTCCTCAAACCCTTGGCCTTCCTCTCAAACCCTGGGCCTTCCTCTCGAACCCTGGGCCTTCCTCTCGAACCCTGGGCCTTCCTCTCGAACCCTGGGCCTTCCTCTCGAACCCTGGGCCTTCCTCTCGAACCCTGGGCCTTCCTCTCGAACCCTGGGCCTTCCTCTCGAACCCTGGGCCTTCCTCTCGAACCCTGGGCCTTCCTCTCGAACCCTGGGCCTTCCTCTCGAACCCTGGGCCTTCCTCTCGAACCCTGGGCCTTCCTCTCGAACCCTGGGCCTTCCTCTCGAACCCTGGGCCTTCCTCTCGAACCCTGGGCCTTCCTCTCGAACCCTGGGCCTTCCTCTCGAACCCTGGGCCTTCCTCTCGAACCCTGGGCCTTCCTCTCGAACCCTGGGCCTTCCTCCCTCTCGAACCCTGGGCCTTCCTTCCTCTCGAACCCTGGGCCTTCCTTCCTCTCGAACCCTGGGCCTTCCTTCCTCTCGAACCCTGGGCCTTCCTTCCTCTCGAACCCTGGGCCTTCCTTCCTCTCGAGCCCTGGGCCTTCCTCTCGAACCCTGGGCCTTCCTCTCGAACCCTGGGCCTTCCTCTCGAACCCTGGGCCTTCCTCTCGAACCACCTCGCGGAACCTTTTGCACTTTTTACGCAATCCCGAAATACTGGACATGCCGCCCCGTCATCATCGCAGCTTTCCAGGCAATACTCTGTACTGTAATGGGAGTCCTTTTGTTTTGGTTGGCACGTCAGAGTGGCTGTTCTCTGTCAGACATTTGACCTCAGAGGTGCTCATGTCTAGGTCGCATTTGAGGGGCCAGGCAGAGGCTGGGGGGGGGGGGGGTGGGGGGTGGCTGTGGCTACGTTAAATCTCTCCAGCAACCTGTCCCTTCATGACCCCAGGCAGGCGCAGGCAATCCTCGCTCCCACACCCACACCACCGAGCCAGCCTGCTTCCTTCCTCCCGGGCCCTGTTTGTGAAGCGATGAGTCACCACCCGGCGCTAAGGGCGTTTATCATCCATAACCGAGGATTGCCTTGAACAAGATAATTTCAGGGGGGGTTTGTGTGACGATACCTGCCTCACTGAAATGAATTATCTGCTTGGGTTCATATGAGCAATCTGACTAAAACAATACCCAAATGTTTTTATTTTTCCTTCTATTACATTGTCCTTAGGGCCACCTCCCTGGCACGTGGAGATATTTGTGATGTGCTCGACTGTAGTCATATTTCCCTAGGATCTTGTTATTTCCCCCTGAAGGCCACTTCAAACCGGAAGGGTGACTTTAGTTTTTTTTTGGCAAGGAAAATATTGAATATCGGTTTCGGCCAAAAAATGTCATATTGGTGCAGCACTAGTTTCAACAACTGAAACCCCAGCCAGCTATTGCCAGTGTCAATCCAATAAGAGAAAGCCAAATTGAACTGTCCGGTTTGTTTCAAGCCAAACCCTCAAGACGGTAAGCAGTGTAAGTGCAAGGCCAAACCGCTGTGGCGACATCTTGTCCACCTTTTATGGTTTGTGACACTGTCACCATATTAGTCCATTAGAAGGGGCAGTTTTCAACTTCTCTCCTGTTCCAGGTTGTCGTCTTCGCAGTCTTGCTGCACTGGTTATTATGTCTCAGGAACCCCATAACTATGATCTAGTTATATTTTTAGAGATGCAAAGCTTGACTGCAAAAAAGACAACCTGAGACAAAACCCATTTTCAATTTGGGACTGGTCATTGCATTGGAGAGCACAGCCGCCGATCCAGTCACAGCAGTTGTCTTTGGACATCTTAACCCATACAGGACAAGTCATGTTGACTACTGACCGAGTAGTCAACATGACTTGAGTACAGCAAGATCAGGTGTCATGCTACTTGATGGCCAGAGACGTTATGATGGCCAGAGACGTGTGTGTACCTGTGAGTGTATGCGTGCATGCATATGTACAGGTCTGAATGTTTCTACACATTTATGAGTGTACAGATGTCGGATCTTAACTTGAGCACTCATTTGTCGTCAAATTTTCCTGCTGGATCAGGAAATTCAAAATGAGCAGTTCTCTTTCATCAAGGCAAAGGGTGGCTACTTTGAAGAATCTCAAATATAAAATATATTTTGATTTGATTAACACTTTTTTGGGGTACTACATGTGTTATTTCATAGTGTTGATGTCTTCACTATTATTCTACAATGTAGAAAATAGTAAAAATAAAGAAAAACCCTTGAATGAGTAGGTGTGTCCAAACTTTTGACTGTTACTGTGTGTATATATTATATCTCTCTCTTTATTACTATCTAACCCTACCACCCGTCCCCTAATTGGAGTAAACTAGTAAACAACGCTTAGGCCTCTACCTCCAGCTTATACATAACATATTATGTCTATTTTACAGTAGTTCTATTTAGTTTGTTTTTACTCCTGTCCTCCTACCCTCAACCTCTCCCATCTATTTCTGATGTCCATCCAGGTTGGACTTCTATTTGCCATGTCTTTCAAACTGTGCTCTTTCACAAAAGTTCTTAGCCCATATCCGTTTTACATGAGTTATCTTGTTATTAGTCCCAACATTCAGCTCCATTCAACCCTTCTCATATATCTCTTAAATAGAAATCCAATACGGGTGGTGTTTTCAACTGTGCTGTGATGTTTCACAAAAGTTCTGAACCTTTTCTATTCTCATTTGTTTCTACCGATTTGTAAATTGAAAATAAACATTTTTGCTAAAAGTATTATTTGATTATTGATCGATTTGATCGATCTATGCCTTTTCAGATCACCTAGTAGTGCTATTTGCAGGGTTAGCTCCAGGTAAATGTTGCAATTATTCAGCCATTCCTGGACCTGTGACCAAAAACAAGCTACATATGGACAGGACCAAAACAAATTCTGTCTCTTCGCAGCAAATTCTGCAGAGCTGGGACGGTCGACTTAATATCTATCAATCAAATATATTTATAAAGCCCTTCTTACATCAGCTGATGTCAAAGTGCTGTATAGAAACCCAGCCTAAAACCCCAAACAGCAAGAAAATGCAGGTGTAGAAGCACGGTGGCTAGGAAAAACTCCCTTGAAAGGCCAGAACATAGCCTGGTTCCTCTCTAGGTTTCTTCCTATGTGGGGTGGCCAGTCCTCTTCTGGCTGTGCTGGGTGGAGATTATAACAGAACATGGCCAAGATGTTCAAATGTCCATATATGACCAGCAGAGTCAAATAATAATAATCACAGTGGTTGTCGAGGGTGCAACAGGAGTAAAATGTCAGTTGGCTTTTCATAGCCGATCATTAAGAGTATCTCTACCACTCCTGCTGTCTCTAGAGCGTTGAAAACAGCGGGTCTGGGACAGGTAGCACGTCCGGTGAACAGGTCAGGGTTCCATAGCCACAGGCAGAACAGCAGCATGGCCAGGTGGTCTGGGGACAGCAAGGAGTCATCAGGCCAGGTAGTCTTGAGGCATGGTCCTAGGGCTCAGGTCCTGAGAGAGGGAGCATTAGAGAGAGCATATTTAAATTCACACAGGACACCGGATAAGACAGGAGAAATACTCCAGATATAACAGACTGATCCTAGCCCCCCGACACACAAACTACTGCAGCATAAATACTGGAGGCTGAGACGGGAGGGGTCGGGAGACACTGTGGCCCCGTCCGACGATACACCCGGACAAGTCCATACAGGCAGGATATAACCCCACCCACTTTGCCAAGCACAGCCCCCACACCACTAGAGGGATATCTTCAACTTACCATCCTGAGACAAGGCTGAGTATAACCCACAAAGATCTCTGCCACGGCACAACCAAAGGGTGGGCGCCAACCCGGACAGGAAGATCACATCAGTGACTCAACCCACTCAAGTGACGCACCCCTCCTAGGGACGGCATGGAAGAGCACCAGTAAGCCAGTGACTTGGCCTTGTAATAGGGTTAGAGGCAGAGAATCCCAGTGGAAACAAGGGCGGATTGTTGCTCCAGTGCCTTTCCATTCACCTCCAGTCCTGGGCTAAACTACACACAATCATAGGACCTACTGAAGAGATGAGTCTTCAGTAAAGACTTAAAGGTTGAGACCGAGTCTGCGTCTCTCACATGGGTAGGCAGACCATTCCATAAAAATGGAGCTCAATAGGAGAAAGCCCTGCCTCCAGCTGTTTGCTTAGAAATTCTACGGGACAATTAGGAGGCCTGCGTCTTGTGACCATAGCTTATGTGTAGGTATGTACGGCAGGACCAAATCGAAAAGATAGGTAGGAACGAGCCCATGTAATGCTTTGTAGGTTAGCAGTAAACCCTTGAAATCTGCCCTTGCCTTACCGGAAGCCAGTGTAGAGAGGCTAGCACTGGAGTAATATGATCAAATTAGTTGGTTCTAGTCAAGATTCTAGCAGCCATGTTTAGCACTAACTGAAGTTTATGTAGTGTTTATTCAGGTAGCCGGAAAGTAGAGCATTGCCGTAATCTAACCTAAAGTGACAAAAGCATGGATTCATTTTTCTGCATAATTATTTTGGACAAAGTTTCTGATTTTTGCAATGTTATGTAGATGGAAAAAAAATGGTAATCGAGACATTGGAATAATTTTACAATTTCAATATCATTAAAGAACATTTTAATTTCAAGTACATGTGATTGGGAAAGTGTACTAAAAAGATTTACACCAAGTGTGATGTTTAATTTTTTTACTCAGAATGAAATATCAAGGAGGATCAGGTACAGTGCCTTACAAAAGTATTCACCCCCTTGGCATTTTTCCTATTTTGTTGCATTACAACCTGTAGTTTTAAATTGATTTTTATTTGGATTTCATGTAATGGACATACACAAAATAGTCAAAATTGGTGAAGTGAAAAAATAACTTGTTTCAGAAAATTAAAAATGGAAAATTGGTGCGTGCATATGTATTCACCCCCTTTGCTATGAAGCCTCTAAATAAGATCTGGGGCAACCAATTACCTTCAGAAGTTACATAATTAGTTTGATTGCACACAGGTGGACTTTATTTAAGTGTCACATGATCTCAGTATATATACACCTGTTCTGAAAGGCCCCAAGGTCTGCAACACCACTAAGCAAGGGGAACCACCAAGCAAGCAAGCAGCACTATGAAGACCAAGGAGCTCTCCAAACAGGTCAGGGACAAAGTTGTGGAGAATTACAGATCAGGGTTGGGCTATAAAAAAAATATATATCCAAAACTTTGAACATCCCACAGCGCACCATTAAATCTATTATTAAAAAATGGAAAGAATATGGCACCACAACAAACCTGCCAAGAGAGGGCTGCCCACCAAAACTCACAGACCAGGCAAGGAGGGCATTAGTTAGAGAGGCAACTAAGAGACCAAAGATAACCCTGAAGGAGCTGCAAAGCTCCACAGAGGAGATTGGAGTATCTGTCCATATGACCACTTTAAGCTGTACACTCCACAGAGCTGGGCTTTACGGAAGAGTGGCCCCCAAAAAAATAAGCAAACATGTTTGGTGTTTGCTAAATAGGATACTCTGGTCAGGTGAGACTAAAATTGAGCATTTTGGCCATCAAGGAAAACCCTATGTCTGGTGCAAACCCACCACCTCTCATCACCCTGAGAACACCACAACCCCACAGTAAAGCATGTTGGGGGCACCATCATGCTGTGGGGATGTTTTTCATCGGCAGGGACTGGGAAACTGGTCAGAATTGAAGGAATAGTGGATGGTGCTAAATACAGGGAAATTCTTGAGGGAAACCTGTTTGTCTTCCAGAGATTTGAGACTGGGACGGAGGTTCACCTTCCAGCAGGACAATGAGCATACTGAGCATACTGCTAAAGCAACACTTGAGTGGTTTAAGGGGAAACATTTAAATGTCTTGGAATGGCTTAGTCAAAGCCCAGAACTCAATCCAATTGAGAATCTGTGGTATGACTTAAAGATTTCTGTACATCAGTGGAGCCCATGCAACTTGAAGGAGCTGGAGCAGTTTTGCCTTGAAGAATGGGCAAAAATCCTAGTGGCTAGATATGCCAAGCTTATAGAGACACCCCAAGAGACTGCAGCTGTAATTGCTGTAAAAGGTGGCTCTACAAGGTATTGACTTTCGGGGGGGGGGGGGGGGGGGGGGTGAATAGTTATGCACGCTCAAGTAATGTTTTTTTGTCTTATTTCTTGTTTCACAATAAAAAATATTTTTCATCTTCAAAGTGGTAGGCATGTTGTGTAAATCAAATGATACAACCCCCCCCCAAATCTATTTTAATTCCAGGTTGTAAGGCAACAAAATAGTAAAAATGCCAAGGGGGGTGAATACTTTCGCAAGCCACTGTAAGTGTTGCAACAGTCAAACAACAATAAATATCGAAATTTCACTATCAATGTTACTATTATGCAAATCAGATACATTTCAGCATGGAATTAAACATCAAGGTAGGTTTTCAGGTAAGAATCATATAAGTAATACATATTCAAACAGTGCAGATATCAATTGCCATAGTCAACTCAATCATCTTGTTCCTGCTAAAGTAGGATTTACCAGTCATGTCTAGATGGGATGCAGCTTTTGTTAAGTATATGGGGGTATTTTAGGTAACCATTTTCCTAACCTTGAGCCACTCCCCCCCCCCCTAACCCTGCTGCTTAAGTTCTCATAGAAAAGTACATTTTTGACAAAAGCTATATCCCTTCTAGTCAACCGGATTTACCTTCCTCTTCTGAACACACATACACATGGTTGACACTAAGCTAGCTAGCTTAGCCAGCTTATCTAGTGGCAACCTAATAGCTTTTTTTTCATTTTATTTTATTTACAGTGCCTTGCGAAAGTATTCGGCCCCCTTGAACTTTGCGACCTTTTGCCACATTTCAGGTTTCAAACATAAATATATAAAACTGTATTTTTTTTGAAGAATCAACAACAAGTGGGACACAATCATGAAGTGGAACGACATTTATTGGATATTTCAAACTTATTTAACAAATCAAAAACTGAAAAATTGGGCGTGCAAAATTATTCAGCCCCCTTAAGTTAATACTTTGTAGCGCCACCTTTTGCTGCGATTACAGCTGTAAGTCGCTTGGGGTATGTCTCTATCAGTTTTGCACATCGAGAGACTGACATTTTTTCCCATTCCTCCTTGCAAAACAGCTCGAGCTCAGTGAGGTTGGATGGAGAGCATTTGTGAACAGCAGTTTTCAGTTCTTTCCACAGATTCTCGATTGGATTCAGGTCTGGACTTTGACTTGGCCATTCTAACACCTGGATATGTTTATTTTTGAACCATTCCATTGTAGATTTTGCTTTATGTTTTGGATCATTGTCTTGTTGGAAGACAAATCTCCGTCCCAGTCTCAGGTCTTTTGCAGACTCCATCAGGTTTTCTTCCAGAATGGTCCTGTATTTGGCTCCATCCATCTTCCCATCAATTTTAACCATCTTCCCTGTCCCTGCTGAAGAAAAGCAGGCCCAAACCATGATGCTGCCACCACCATGTTTGACAGTGGGGATGGTGTGTTCAGCTGTGTTGCTTTTACGCCAAACATAACGTTTTGCATTGTTGCCAAAAAGTTCAATTTTGGTTTCATCTGACCAGAGCACCTTCTTCCACATGTTTGGTGTGTCTCCCAGGTGGCTTGTGGCAAACTTTAAACTACACTTTTTATGGATATCTTTAAGAAATGGCTTTCTTCTTGCCACTCTTCCATAAAGGCCAGATTTGTGCAATATATGACTGATTGTTGTCCTATGGACAGAGTCTCCCACCTCAGCTGTAGATCTCTGCCGTTCATCCAGAGTGATCATGGGCCTCTTGGCTGCATCTCTGATCAGTCTTCTCCTTGTATGAGCTGAACGTTTAGAGGGACGGCCAGGTCTTGGTAGATTTGCAGTGGTCTGATACTCCTTCCATTTCAATATTATCGCTTGCACAGTGCTCCTTGGGATGTTTAAAGCTTGGGAAATCTTTTTGTATCCAAATCCGGCTTTACACTTCTTCACAACAGTATCTCGGACCTGCCTGGTGTGTTCCTTGTTCTTCATGATGCTCTCTGCGCTTTTAACGGACCTCTGAGACTATCACAGTGCAGGTGCATTTATACGGAGACTTGATTACACACAGGTGGATTGTATTTATCATCATTAGTCATTTAGGTCAACATTGGATCATTCAGAGATCCTCACTGAACTTCTGGAGAGAGTTTGCTGCACTGAAAGTAAAGGGGCTGAATAATTTTGCACGCCCAACTTTTCAGTTTTTGATTTGTTAAAAAAGTTTGAAATATCCAATAAATGTTGTTCCACTTCAAGATTGTGCCCCACTTGTTGATTCTTCACAAAAAAATACAGTTTTATATCTTTATGTTTGAAGCCTGAAATGTGGCAAAAGGTCGCAAAGTTCAAGGGGGCCGAATACTTTCGCAAGGCACTGTAACTAGGCAAGTCAGTTAAGAACAAATTATTATTTACATTGATGACCTACCTTGGCAAGACCCTCCCTTAACCCAGACGACACTGGGCCAATTGCGCCCTACTCTATGGGACAAACAAGCAGAAATCATATTGGGAGCTAAAAACTGGAGATTAAACTTTTGTCTGATTCTGGGTTAGCCAAAGCTGGTTAAATATCCATCTAATTAGCTACCTAGCCATTTGCTTTGCATTCGCCCTCAAAATACATTTTCTGACTCTAGAAATATAGAGTAGTACAAAGGTAGAAGGTAATTAGTGCTACTTACCTCTTGTATCGAGCTAAGAACCCACAAACAAAAATATCCTCACGAGTGAAGACATGCGCTTCAGTTCATGAGCTGTGGTGGAGACACAGGTTTTGAGGGACAACTTTGAGAGTCAATGAACTTAAATGTCGATGACAAGCTATTTTGAATATGTTTAATTGGGCAAGGTGTTGTGAAACGTTCATACAAGCATTTAAAGGGAACCAATAGTATTGATTCATGTAAAAAAAAAAAATGTTTAATAAAATCACAATTTGAAGTTACGAGCTATTTATCCAACAGTGAAAACAATAATAATATAAATCTATGTAACCGAAGTTAACAGAGAGGAACTAGAAAAGTACTAGTTCCTCCTAAAAATTCAAAGGGCGGTAGTGGGCCGGATTCCAACCAATGACGATTTAGGGATGCGTGTGCCGGGATCAGCGGCTGTATCCATTGGACCACACATGCACTGAGGTAGCCATGCATTTATTCTGGCAATTGCTTGCTTTGAACATGTAGTAAAACAATTGATCTACCCCCTGTCAATTTATTATAATCCACATAAGAATTCACACAAGACGAGGCTACTTGAACTGACAAGGCTACTTGAACTGATGTTCAATATAATATAGCCTACAAACACTGCTTCCAGCTGCACCCTGGTGGCGATTCTAAATATTCATTCCGATCCTGATGCTGCAGGATTATTTTCCTCCTGCGACAAAAGTGGTCAAATTAAGATCTGACAACTGTGTCTGAAAGTGTGTGTGGGAGTGGGTGAGGTCAGTCCGCAGGTGGTGACCGAAGGCATTATTGCTCCAGGGCCAGGGGAGGATGTATTAATCTGCCTGTGGCTTGAGGGCCAGCTAGGAGTGAAATTAAGGCCTAGCAACTGTGCACAAACAACCTGCCTGCCTAACACAACACCAACTGATAAGAATAGCAACAGAATGTGGCATGGGTTGGTCCAGCGGTCTAAGCCACTGTCTCTGGAACACAGTGTCTTCAGAAAGTATTCACACCCCCAGTGAATTTTTTTTCCACATTTTATTGTTACTGCCTGAATTACACCCAATACCCCATAATGTCAAACTGGAATTATGTTTTTAGATATTTCTATTTATGTTTTAAACAAATTTTCTATAAAAAATGTCAAGCTGAAATGTCTTCAGTCAATAAGTATTCAACCCCTTTTGTTATGGCAAGCATAATTAAGTTCAGGAGTAAAAATGTCCTTAAGTCAGATAAGTTCCATGGACTAACTCTGTGTACAATAATGGTGTTTAAAATTATGTTTGAATGACTACCTCCTCTCTGTAACCCACACATGCAATTTTCTGTAAGGCCCCTCAGCCGAGCAGTGAATTTCAAGAACAGATTCAATGACAAAGACCAGGGAAGTTTTCTAATGCTTCGTAATGAAGGGCACCTGTTGGTAGACATTTAATTTTTTTTGAGCATGGTGAAGTTATTAATTACACTTTGAATGGTGTATCAATACACCCCAGTCACTACAAAGATACAGGCGTCCTTCCTAACTCAGTTGACGGAGAGGAAGGAAACCGCTCTGAATTTCACCATGAGGCCAGTGGTGATTTTAAACCAGTTAGATTTAAATGGCTGTGATACGAGAAAACAACTGAGGATGGATCAGCAACATTGTAGTTACTCCACAATACTAACCTAAATGACAGAGTGAAAAAAGGAACCCTGTACAGAATCAAAATATTCCAAGACATGCATAGTGTTCATCACGTCAACAGTGAAGAGGCGACTCTGGGATGCTGGCCTTCTAGGCAGAGTTCCTCAATCCAGTGGCTGTTTTCTTTTGCCTGTCTTCATATTTGATTTTTATTGGCCAGTCTGAGATATGGCTTTTTCTTTGCAACTCTGCCTAGAAGGCCAGCATCCCGGAGTCGCCTCTTCATTGTTGACGTTGAGACCGATGTTTTGCAGGTACTATTTAATTAAGCTGCCAGTTGAGGACTTGTGAGGCGTCTGTTTCTCAAACTAGACACTCTAATGTACTTGTCCTCTTGCTCAGTTGTGCATACGGGCCTCCCACTCCTCTTTCTATTCTGGTTAGAGCCAGTTTGCGCTGTTCTGTGAAGGGAGTATTACACAGTATTGTACGAGATCTTCAGTTTCTTGGCTTGTTCTCACATGGAATAGCCTTAATTTCTCAGAACAAGATTGACAAGATTCAGAAGAAAATGATTTGTTTCTGGCCATTTTCAGCCTGTAATTGAACCCACAAATGCTGTTTAAAAAAAATAAATAATGTAGTTATGTAACTAGGCAGTTAGTTAAGAACTGCCTTGTTCAGGGGCAAAACGAGAGATTTTTACCTTAGCAGCTCGTGGATTCGGTCTAGAAACCTTTCAGTTATTGGCCCAACGCTCTAAACACTAGGCTACCTGCCGCCCACAAATGCTGATGCCCTAGATACTCAACTTGTCTAAAGAAGGGCAGTTTTATTGCTTCTTTAATTAGTACAACACTTTTCAGCTGTGCTAACATAATTGCAAAAGGGTTTTCTAATGATCAATTAGCCTTTTTTAAATTATAAACTTGGATTAGCCAACACAACGTGCCATTGGAACACAGGAGTGATGGTTGCTGATAATGAGACATTTCCAGCTACAATAGTCATTTACAACATTAACAATGTCTACACTGTATTTCTGATCAATTTGATGTTATTTTAATGGCCATAAAATGTGCTTTCCTTTCAAAAGCAAGGACAATTCTAAGTGACCCTATACTTTTGAACGGAAAGTATTCAGACTCCTTATTCTAAAATCGATATTAAAAAAAAATCCCTCTTCAATCTACACACAATTCCCTATAATGACAAAGCGAAAACAGGTTTTTAGAAATGTTTGCAAATGTATTAAAATGTTTTAATAGAAATACCTTATTTACATGAGTATTCAGACCCTTTGCTATGAGACTTGAAAGGTGTATCCTGTTTCCATTGATCATTCTGGAGATGTTTCTACATTGGAGTCCACCTTTGGTCAATTCTAATGATTGGACGTGATTTGGAAAGGCACACACATGTCTATTAATAAGGTCCCACAGTTGACAGTGCATGTCAGAACAAAATCCAAGCCACAAGGTCAAAGGAATTTTCCGTAGAATTCCAAGACAGGATTGTGTCAAGGCACAGATCTGGGGAAGGGTACCAAAAAAATGTCTGCAGCATTGAAGGTCCCCAAGAACATCATTCTTAAATGGAAGAAGTTTGGAACCACCAAGACTCTTCCTAGAGCTTTCCGCCTGGCCAAACTGAGCAATCGGGGGAGAAGAGAAGGGCCTTGGTCAGGGAGGTGCCCAAGATTCAGTCTGGAGGAAACCTGGCACCATCTTTATGGTGAAGCATGGTGGTGGTGGCAGCATGCTGTGGTGATGTTTTTCAGCAGCAGGGACTGGGAGGCTAGTCAAGCTTGAGGGAAAGATGGATGGAGAAAAGTACAGAGAGATCCTTGATGAAAACCTCCAGAGTGCTCACGACCTCAGACTGGGGTGAAGGTTCACCTTCCAACAGGACAAAGACACTAAGCACACAGCCAAGACAACACATGAATGGCCTTTGGGACAAGTCTCTGAATGTCCTTGAGGTGCCCAGCCAGAGCCCGGACTTGAACCCGATCGAACAGCTCTGGAGAGACCTGAAAAGAGCTGTGCATTGCCCCAAATACAGATGTGCCAAGTTTGTAGCGTCATACCGAAGAAGACTCAAGGCTGTAATCTCTGCCAAATGTTCCTCAACAAAGTACTGAGTAAAGGGTCTGAATACTTATTACAGTGCCAGTCAAAAGTTTGGACACCTACTCATTCAAGAGTTTTTCTTTATTTTTACTGTTTTCCACATTGTAGAATAATAGTGAAGACATCAAAACTATGAAATAACATATATGGAATCATGTAGTAACCAAAAAAGTGTAAAACAAATCTAAATACATTTTATGTTTGATATTCTTCTCAGCCGTTGCACGTAATTGTTCTCTCCCAGGACTAGACACAGTTCAGACACGTCTATTTAACCTCAACTGTTAATTAACTTCTTCTGCTGTGTGTGTGGGGAGTGGGTGGCTGGGTGATATGAAGGAATTTCTTGCCGAACGTGTCCTATCCAGGGACAGAGATGCTTGTCTGCTCAGCACAGCTCCCCGTTACCTGCAGGCTGATAGCCCCTTATCCTGTCTTCTCCAGGGAGAGAGAGTGAGTGTCACGGGGGAGGGAGAGAGAGACGGATGGGGGGAGAGAGAGGGAGAGATGGACGGGGGAGAGAGAGAGAGAGAGAGAGACAGACAGGGGGAGAGAGAGACTGACGGACGGGGGGAGAGAGGGAGATGGACGTACGGACGGACAGATAGACGGGAGAGAGCGATGAACGGGGGGAGGGAGCGAGAGACCCACCCACGTACCCACGCAGAGTTGCAACAGTGGGCCTCATTTATCAACTGTTAGCTGGCACCATACATTTGTATGTAAATGGTCTTTGTATGAGGACACAATATAAAACATAATGACACTGACCGTGTGTGACTCCACGGCCTGCCATATGGGTTTGTGTCCACAGGACTAGAGTGAATTATTCCACAGGACTAGTGAATTATTCACTACTCACATCTCTCTCCCTCTCCCACTGCACAGCTCTGTGTTTAGTCATGGTGAAACAGACTGCTGCTGCCACAGCCTCGCAGGCACCACACACACACACACACACACACACACACACACACACACACACACACACACACACACAGACACAGACACAGACACACACAGACGTAGAGAGGGATGGATACCTCTCCATGCAAGAGCGACCTGTGTGGGTGGAATGTTCAGATGCTCTATAAAATGTTTATTACAGTAGTCTTCCTATTTCCCCCCGGCTCTCCGCTACTGTACAGATACAGCAAAATTACGTTACAGTTCAGTTACAGTTCAGTTACAGTACAGCTACGTTACAGTTCAGTTACAGTACAGCTACGTTACAGTACAGCTACGTTACAGTACAGCTACGTTACAGTACAGCTACATTACAGTACAGCTACGTTAACATTACAGTTCAGTTACAGTACAGCTACGTTACAGTACAGCTACATTAACGTTACAGTTCAGTTACAGTACAGCTACGTTACAGTACAGCTACATTAACATTACAGTACAGCTACGTTACAGTACAGCTACGTTAACGTTACAGTTCAGTTACAGTACAGCTACGTTACAGTACAGTACATCTACGTTACAGTACAGCTATGTTACGCTACGTTACCGTTACAGTTCAGTTACAGTACTGCTATGTTACAGTTCAGTTACAGTACAGCTACGGTACAGGTACAGCTACGTTACAAGTACATTACAGGTACAGGTACAGCTACGTTACAGGTATAGTACAGGTACATTACAGCTACGTTACAGCTACGGTATAGCTACGTTACAGGTACAGCTACATTACAGGTACAGTACAGGTACAGCTACGGTATAGCTACGTTACAGGTACAGCTACATTACAGGTACAGTACAGGTACAGCTACGGTATAGCTATGTTACAGGTACAGCACACCTAAGTTACAGGTACAGTACAGCTACGTTACAGCTACGGTATAGCTACAGGCACAGCTACATTACAGGTACAGTACAGCTACGTTACAAGTACAGTACAGGTACAGCTACGTTACAGGTACAGCTACGTTACAAGTACAGTACAGGTACAGCTACGTTACAGGTACGGTATAGCTACAGCTACGTTACAGGTACAGCTACGTTACAGTACAGTACAGTACAGGTACAGCTGCGTTACAGGTACAGTACAGGTACAGCTGCGTTACAGGTACAGTACAGATACAGCTACGTTACAGGTACAGTACAGGTACAGCTGCGTTACAGGTACAGTACAGGTACAGCTACGTTACAGCTACGGTATAACTACAGCTGCGTTACAGGTACAGTACAGGTACAGGTACGGTACATCTACAACTATGGTACAGCTACAGCTCCGGTATAACTAATGGTTAATTGCAGTGGCTTGCTCTTTCAGTTTAGTGTGAATGCTGCCATCTATCCTCGGTTTTGGTTTGGGTAGGTTTTAATAGTCACAGTGGGAACAACGTCCTCCATACAATTCCTGATGAACTCTGTCACCGTGTCCGTGTATACGTCAATGTTATTATCTGAGGCTACCTGGAACATATCCCAGTCCACGTGATCAAAACAATCTTCAAGCATGGATTCTGATTGGTCAGACTAGCGTTGAATAGACCTTAGCACGGGTTCTGCCTATTGGAAGGGAGGAGCAAAATGGATTTGTGATCTGATTTGCCGAAGGGAGGGTGAGGTAGGGCCTTGTAGGCATCCCGGAAGGGTGGGTAGCAGTGGTCGAGTGGTTTCCCAGTGTGAGAACTACAGTCCATGTGTTGGTAGAACTTCAGTAGCGTTTTCCTCAAATTTGCTTTGTTAAAATCCCCAGCTATAATAAATGCGGCCTCAGGATATGTGGTTTCCCGTTTGCATAAAGTCCAATGTAGTTCCTTGAGGGCTGTTGTGGTATCTGCTTGAGGGGGAATATACATGGCTGTGACCGAAGAGAATCCCCCTGGCGAGGTAATACTGTCTGCATTTGATTGTGAGGTATTCTGCTTTGGGTGAACAAAAGGACTTGAGTTTCTATATGTTATCACAATCACACCATGAGTAGTTAATTATGAAACATACACCACAGCCTTTATTCTTCCTGGAGAGTTCTTTATTCCTGTCTGCGCAATGAACTGAGAACCCAGCTGGCTGTATGGACGGGGACAGTATATGCGTGTAGGTGTGTTTCAGGGAAATGGAGAGCGTTCTTCGTCTCTGTGTGTCTGTCCGTGTGTGACAAAAAATACTCCATGTGGGAGTTTGAGAGAGGAACATACTCGCCCCATCCCTCCCTGACTCCATCCCACTTTTTCACTCCCTCTTTCCCAGGAATCGTCATCCTCCTCTCTTTTCCAGGAAAAGAGAGCTGCCACGAATCATCTAACCTCGTTCACACAGATAAGCCGCTGGTTAATACATTGAAAAGTACAGCCTCGGAGCAGTGCGTGTTTATGCTTGTGTGGGGGTGTGTTTGTGGTGGGGGGGGGGGGTTGTGTCTGTGTGTTGTATAAAAATGATGATGGTGTGTGCACTTCACGGCTGGACTCACAGGCAGGTAGGGAACAGTGAACACAGGACTTACGCTCTTTACTCACAAGATTTTAGTCCCTACTCCCATTCGAACTTCAGACCTTAGTCCCTACTCCCATTCGAACTTCAGACCTTAGTCCCTACTCCCATTCGAACTTCAGACCTTAGTCCCTACTCCCATTCGAACTTCAGACCTTAGTCCCTACTCCCATTCGAACTTCAGACCTTAGTCCCTACTCCCATTCGAACTTCAGACCTTAGTCCCTACTCCCATTCGAACTTCAGACCTTAGTCCCTACTCCCATTCAAACTTCAGACCTTAGTCCCTACTCCCATTCGAACTTCAGACCTTAGTCCCTACTCCCATTCGAACTTCAGACCTTAGTCCCTACTCCCATTTGAACTTCAGACCTTAGTCCCTACTCCCATTCGAACTTCAGACCTTAGTCCCTACTCCCATTCGAACTTCAGACCTTAGTCCCTACTCCCATTCGAACTTCAGACCTTAGTCCCTACTCCCATTCGAACTTCAGACCTTAGTCCCTACTCCCATTCAAACTTCTGACCTTAGTCCCTACTCCCAATCTAACTTTTAAGACCATGTGTGGGTGTATTTGTGTGTTGCTTTTCTCAAAAATTTTTGCATGACTAACTGAAATTCCCCTCAACATCCAAAGGAGACCAGTTAAAACACTTGGCAGGGAAACATTCCCTGTGCACGCACTGTCGTCTGAAAACCCAAAGTGTGTGTGTGTGCGTTCACGTCTGGCTGCTTTTGTGTGTGTGAGAGTGATTAAAACTTAATGATTACTGCTGACTGTGGGAAGGCTGCCCTGAGCGGCCCTCTCCTCGTCTCCTCTCCCTCATCCCAACAATCTAAACTGGCTTCCTGTCCTTGTGTCCTCTCCTACATCGGCATTGGTCTGAAATGACATGATTAGGGCTGTGACGGTCTTGGAATGTGAGGTTACAGTAATTGACCAGGCCAATGTACAGTCTTTTGGTGCATATCGGACTCAAAAGAAACAAGTGGCTTTTCTCTGCAACTTTACTATTACCTTTACGCTTCTTTATTGTCAGTAGCATTTCATTATTATTCAAGTCATTACCTTTGGAAATATTAGTCAAGTATACAACATTTAAGAAATAATTCTGGAAAAAATACAGACTCCGATTTTGACTCCCTCATCCATTCACACCAAGTCCGATGGGTTTTTTCCTCCCCTTTCCTGAACAATTCACATAACGTCACCAACACTGCTGCGGTCATTCTCTGTGGCAATATGTTGTTCAAAGTGGCTAGAGAGAACGCAGTAATGAGGGAAAAAAACTTCTGAAAAAACAAATACGCTACTGAAAGTATTAGGGTACAGTATACTTTAGGCTACGCATCCTATTGGATAAATCATGAAAGGAGCTTGGCTACGTTTCATTCATTAAATAAGAGAGGAAACTCCGCCTCACTCAGACACGTAAGTAAATCACATTTGTCCTTTCCCAAAAACATATTAAAAACCTTGCCTAACGCCTCAATGACACCGACTCATTGCGCAAATAGTACGCATCATCATCTGGATATGTATGCAACAAATGTTCAACATTCACCTTCTGCTCCCATTTCTGTCAAGCCGTCTGCACTTACAGTTTGATGCATACCTTCTATAAATCCAACCTTCTATAAATCCAGCGTATGCATCACACCGAACACACTGCAACTGCCTCAGCAACGCAATGCTGCAAGGAAAACACAGGGTTCCATTGGAAATAAATGTAATTTTGGTGTTTCAAAATGCTACATTATACGATAATACTATAGGATAATGCTAGGTTATCGTATAAATTGATGAGGAAAGTTTTAAGGGGAATATATAGAGACAGCTGTGATAGGCTTGAAGATGAATTTGACAACTATTAGAAAATAGGAACAACCTGTCAAAAATATGTTTTTAATTGAACCTTAATTGAACCTCTCTAGGGTACGTGAGACGGTAGCGTCCCACCTCGTCAACAGCCAGTGAAACTGCAGGGCGCCAAATTCAAAACAACAGAAATCCCATAATTACAATTCCTCAAACATACAAGTATTTTACGCCATTTTAAATATACAGTTGTTGTAAATTCAGCCACAGTGTCTGATTTCAAAAAAGCTTTACGATGAAAGCAAACCAAACGATTATGTTAGGTGAGTGCCTATTCTCAGAATAACACAGCCATTTTTCCAGCCAAAGAGAGGATTCACAAAAAGCAGAAATATAGATAAAATGAATCACTAACCTTTGATGATCTTCATCTGGTGGCACTCCCAGGTCTCCATGTTAGACAATAAATGTTTGTTTTGTTTGATAATGTCCCTCTTTATGAGCAAAAATCTCCTTTTTGTTTGCGCGTTTTGTCCAGTAATCCAAATGCAGAAGGCGTGTGCACTAATTCCATGACAAAAAGTTTTTTAAAAGTACAATAAGAGTTAGTAGAAACATGCCAAACGATGTTTAAAATCAATCCTCCGGTTGTTTTTGTCATAAATAATCAATAATATTTGAAGAATCTCAAATATAAAATATATTTTGATTTGTTTAACACTTTCTTTAATGTAGGACATCGTACAAAAAAAATAAACACCCTTGAATGAGTAGGTGTGTCCAAACTTCTGACTGGTACTTTGTGTATGTGTGTATATATACACTGCTCAAAAAATAAAGGGAACACTAAAATAACACATCCTAGATCTGAATGAATGAAATATTCTTATTAAATACTTTTTTCTTTACATAGTTGAATTTGCTGTCAACAAAATCACACAAATTATGAATGGAAATCAAATTTATCAACCCATGGAGGTCTTGATTTGTAGTCACACTCAAAATTAAAGTGGAAAACAACACTACAGGCTGATCCAACTTTGATGTAAAGTCCTTAAAAGTCAAAATGAGGCTCAGTAGTGTGTGTGGCCTCCACGTGCCTGTATGACCTCCCTACAATGCCTGAGCATGCTCCCGATGAGGTGGCGGATGGTCTCCTGAGGGATCTCCTCCCAGACCTGGACTAAAGCATCCGCCAACTCCTGGACAGTCCGTGGTGCAACCTGTTGTCTATTCCATGTTGGTGGATGGAGCGAGACATGATGTCCCAGATGTGCTCAATTGGATTCAGGTCCGGGGAACGGGCGGACCAGTCCATAGCATCAATGCCTTCCTCTTGCAGGAACTGCTGACACACTCCAGCCACATGAGGTCTAGAATTGTCATGCATTAGGAGGAACCCAGGGCCAACCGCACCAGCATATGGTCTCACAAGGGGTCTGGGGATCTCATCTCGGTACCTAATGGCAGTCAGGCTACCTCTGGCGAGCACATGGAGGGCTGTGCGGCCCTCAAAGAAATGCCACCCCACACCATGACTGACCCACCGCCAAACCGGTCATGCTGGAGGATGTTGCAGGCAGCAGAACGTTCTCCACGGCGTCTCCAGACTCTGCCACGTCTGTCACATGTGCTCAGTGTGAACCTGCTTTCATCTGTGAAGAGCACAGGGCGCCAGTGGCGAATTTGCCAATCTTGGTGTTCTATGGCAAATGCCAAACGTCCTGCACGGTGTTGGGCTGTAAGCACAACCCCCACCTGTGGACGTCAGGCCCTCATACCACCCTCATGGAGTCTGTTTCTGACCGTTTGAGCAGACACATGCACATTTGTGGCCTGCTGGAGGTCATTTTGCAGGGCTCTGGCAGTGCTCCTCCTGCTCCTCCTTGCACAAAGGCGGAGGTAGTGGGCCTGCTGCTGGGTTGTTGCCTTCCTACGGCCTCCTCCACGTCTCCTGATGTACTGGCCTGTCTCCTGGTAGCGCCTCCATGCTCTGGACACTACGCTGACAGACACAGCAAACCTTCTTGCCACAGCTCGCATTGATGTGCCATCCTGGATGAGCTGCACTACCTGAGCCACTTGTGTGGGTTGTAGACTCCGTCTCATGCTACCACTAGAGTGAAAGCACCGCCAGCATTCAAAAGTGACCAAAACATCAGCCAGGAAGCATAGGAACTGAGAAGTGGTCTGTGGTCACCACCTTCAGAACCACTCCTTTATTGGGGGTGTCTTGCTAATTGCCTATAATTTCCACCTGTTGTCTATTCCATTTGCACAACAGCATGTGAAATGTATTGTCAATCAGTGCTGCTTCCTAAGTGGACAGTTTGATTTCACAGAAGTGTGATTGACTTGGAGTTACATTGTGTTGTTTAAGTGTTCCCTTTATTTTTTGGAGCAGTGTATATATATATATATGTATCTCACACACACACTACACTTCAAAAGTTTGTGGTCACTTAGAAATGTCCTTGTTTTTGAAAGAAAAGCTTATGTCGATTTAAAATAACATCAGATTGATCAGAAATACAGTGTAGACATTGTTAATGTTGTAAATGACTATTGTAGCTGAAAACGGCAGATTTTTTAAAATGTAATATCTACATCGGCAGACAGAGGACCATTATCAGCAACCATCACTCCTGTGTTCCAATGGCACGTTGTGTTAGCTAATCCAAGTTTATTATTTTAAAAGGCTAATTGATTATTATAAAACCTGTTTGCAATTATTTTGCACAGCTGAAAACTATTGTGCTGATTAAAGAAACAATAAAACTGGCCTTCTTTAGACTAGTTGAGTATCTGGAGCATCAGCATTTGTGGGTTCGATTACAGGCTCAAAATGGCTAGAAACAAAGAACTTTCTTCTGAAACTCGTCAGTCTATTCTTGTTCTAAGAAATGAAGGCTATTTCATGTGAGGAATTTCCAAGATACTGAAGATCTCGTACAACGCTGTGTACTACTCCCTTCACAGAACAGCGCAAACTGGCCCTAACCAGAATAGAACGAGTGGGAGGCCCCAGTGCACAACTGAGCAAGAGGACAAGTATATTAGTGTCTAGTTTGAGAAAGATGCCTCACAAGTCCTTAACTGGCAGCTTCATTAAATAGTACCTGAAAAACACCAGTCTCAACGTCAACAGCGAAGAGGCGAATCCGGGATGCTGGTCTTCTAGGCAGAGTTGCAAAGAAAAAGCCATATCTCAGACTGGCCAATAAAAATAAAAGATTAAGATGGGCAAAAGAACACAGACACTGAACAGAGGAACTCCAAGAGCATTCCGGAGTCGCCTCTTCACTGTTGACGTTGAGCCTGGTGTTTTGCGGGTACTATTTATTGAAGCTGGGTCTCAAGCTTTTCTCAAGGTCCTGGAGTGGCCTAGCCAGTCTCCAGACCTGAACCCAATAGAAAATCTTTGAAAGTCTGTATTACCCAGCGAGAGCCCCGAAACCTGAAGGCCTGTATGGAGGAGTGGGCCAAAATCCCTGCTTCAGTGTGTGCAAACCTGGTCAAGAACTTCAGGAAACGTATGATCTCTGTAATTGTAAACAAAGGTTTCTGTACCACATATTAAGTTTTGCTTTTCTGATGTATCAAATACTTATGTCATGCAATAAAATGCAAATTAATTACTTAAAAATCATACAATGTGATTTTCTGGATTTTTGAAGTGTACCTATGAAAAAAATTACAGACCTCTACATGCTTTGTAAGTGGGAAAACCTGCAAAATCGGCAGTATATCAAATACTTGTTCTCCCCACTGTATATATAACATTTGAATGTAGGCCTTTTTTAAATGGTTTTGAGTTATTTTATTTTCAATGGCGGTCTTCATCTAATACCTTCAGTTACATGGTTATTCAATTGCCGCCACTGCCCTTGACACGATGAGTGAAAGCAATATGGTTGATGCCTAGCAACTACTATAGCTAGCTTACTCTTTGTTTCTTTAAGATAAAGGACATGAAATAGAGAGGGAATCACTGCTTTTGAGATCCCTTTCTTGGATATGTGGCAGGCACAGTCTGTCACCCAGTCAGTCAGTCAGTCTGCCAGCATCGTGCACTATCCCACAGTCTTATAGGTAGGTGGTCAACCATCTCATCCAAAACAAGATGTTAAGTTGTCAAAAAAGGCTGTCACTCATTCAGTCAGTCAGTTCTTCTCTCAGTCCAGTAGGTCTTCAGAGCATCTCCACAACAGTCTCTACACTTGTCGCATTCTATGGACAGGTTGTTTTCCTCTCCCTTTCTCTCTCCCTTTTCCCCCCTCTTTCTCTCCCTTTTCTCTCCCTTTCTCTCTCTCTCTTTCTCTCTCTCTCTCTCTCTCTCTCTCTCTCTCCTCTCCCTTTTCCCCCTCTTTCTCTGCCTCTTTTCTCATTATTTCTCTCTCTTACCATCTCTCCCTCTCCTCTCCCTTTTTCTCTCTCTCTCTCTCTCTCTCTCTCCTCTCCCTTTTCCCCCTCTTTCTCTGCCTCTTTTCTCATTCTTTCTCTCTCTTACCATCTCTCCCTCTCCTCTCCCCTTTTCTCTCCCTTTCTCTCTCTCTCTCTCTCTCTCTCTCTCTCTCTCTCCTCTCCCCTTTCCTCTCCCTTTCTCTCTCTCTCTCTTTCTCCTCTCCCTTTCTCTCTCTTTCCTCTCCCTTTCTCTCTCTCCTCTCCCTTTTGCTCTCTCCTCTCCCTTTCTCTCTTCCTTTCTCTCTGCCTCACCCCTCCTCTCCCTTTCTCTCTCCCACCCTCTCTCTCTCTCTCTCTCCCTTTCATTACCTCTCTCTCACTAACATCAACAGATTGAGAGCCCAGTGTCCCTCAAGCCTTTGAGGGGGGTTGGATAAGACACCGTTGACAAGGAGATACTGTTACCTCTTCGTGTTCAAAGCCTTTGGCCGGGGGAGCTGGTAGCTAAATTAAACCTTTTACGCCCCATCATTCCCTGGCCTACTGTACCTGGTCTGAGCACAGTGTACAGTACTCTATGTTTAGAATGACCCTCACGTGTACAGGCAGGTACAAATGTATTCTCATTTGTGTTTTAAAACCATGTCTTTATCACATATGTTGCTGAAGTTCTGAGTTCCTACTGTACCAGGAAGTACGTTCTGGTGGAGTACAGTTCTTATACACCACCATCTCTTACTCACTAGGGTGTGTTTCAATGCTCCAGGGCCACGTGCATATATTTTCACCTTAGATGTGGCCGTATGGAACAATAATGATCACTGGTAAGTCGAAGCTATAAAAGACAATGGGCACCATGAAAGGGGTGCCATGCTATGTGAACCCATTCTTTGCACTTGTGTGTGTGTGGGTCAGTGATGCTGCGTGTGTGGGTCAGTGATGCTGCGTGTGTGGGTCGGTGATGCTGCGTGTGTGGGTCGGTGATGCTGCGTGTGTGGGTCGGTGATGCTGCGTGTGTGGGTCGGTGATGCTGCGTGTGTGGGTCAGTGATGCTGCGTGTGTGGGTCGGTGATGCTGCGTGTGTGGGTCGGTGATGCTGCGTGTGTGTGTTTGTGTGTACGTACCACAGGAGATAATGGCCCACACACACACACGATACATATAACATACTTTTATAACACACCAGAACATAGACCTACAGTAGGCCTACACTCACATACGGATTGCTTTGGCTACTTTATGCCCTGCCCCTATTGATGGTGCAAGGGAGGGAGTGGAGAGCGTAGAAAAGGATGCAACAGAAGGTTGAGGCGAAAGAGATGGTTGGATATAGAGAGAGGTGGTTGGATATAGAGAGAGATGGTTGGATATAGAGCGAGGTGGTTGGATATAGAGCGAGGTGGTTGGATATAGAGAGAGGTGGTTGGATATAGAGAGAGGTGGTTGGATATAGAGCAAGGTGGTTGGATATAGAGCGAGGTGGTTGGATATAGAGCGAGGTGGTTGGATATAGAGCGAGGTGGTTGGATATAGAGAGAGGTGGTTGGATATAGAGAGAGGTGGTTGGATATAGAGAGAGGTGGTTGGATATAGAGAGAGATGGTTGGATATAGAGCGAGGTGGTTGGATATAGAGAGAGATGGTTGGATATAGAGCGAGGTGGTTGGATATAGAGAGAGGTGGTTGGATATAGAGAGAGATGGTTGGATATAGAGCGAGGTGGTTGGATATAGAGAGGTGGTTGGATATAGAGAGAGATGGTTGGATATAGAGCGAGGTGGTTGGATATAGAGCGAGGTGGTTGGATATAGAGCGAGGTGGTTGGATATATTGCGAGGTGGTTGGATATAGAGCGAGGTGGTTGGATATAGAGCGAGGTGGTTGGATATAGAGAGAGGTGGTTGGATATAGAGCGAGGTGGTTGGATATAGAGCGAGGTGTTTGGATATAGAGCGAGGTGTTTGGATATAGAGCGAGGTGGTTGGATATAGAGCGAGGTGGTTGGATATAGAGCGAGGTGGTTGGATATAGAACGAGATGGTTGGATATAGAGAGAGATGGTTGGATATAGAGAGAGATGGTTGGATATAGAGCGAGATGGTTGGATATAGAGTGTCACATGGAAGATGAGCAAAGTCTCATGTAGAGGTAGACAAAGACTGCAGAGGTCAGAGAAACGGAGGGAGGAAGAGGAAGGAGTCATTGATCAGGTGAGTCAGTTAAGTGTGAATTTTGAAAGCAGCTAACAACACCAGGGTTGTGTGTTGACTGTGTTCAAAGCCCATACTTACTGTGGGTCCTCTCAAGTCCTGTTAGGCCTTACAAGGGAATGTACAGTAAAGCAATTTTAAGTTAGAATTCAATTGAGTTCAAATAACATGGAATGTACTCCCATGTGAAATGCACGAATAGACTGAGTGGTTTCTCTCTGTACTTGTTCTTCAGTCCTTTCCCAGGTTCATTAGGCTAATGGATCGTTTAATGCTGGTGTCTACTGACGTAGAAATGGACAGACTGAAGGAGAGGGCGAGGGAGAGAGGCAGATACAGTGCCTTCAGAAAGTATTCACACCAATTGTATTTTTCCACATTTTGTTGTGTTACAATTGTGGGATTAAAATTGATTTCAAAGTGGAAGAAACATTTTAACATCTGTAAAAAAAATATATATAAAAAAAAAATGAATGAAAAATAAAACACTGTCTTGATTAGATAAATATTCAACCCCCTGAGTCAATACATGTTAGAATCACCTTTGGCAGCAATTACAGCTGTGGGTCTTTTTTTGGGTAAGTCTCTAAGAGCTTTGCACACCTGGACTGTACAATATTTTCACATTTATAATTGTTTTAATTCTTCAAGGTCGGCCAAGTTGGTTGTTGATCAATACTTGACAGCCGTTTTAAGCCATAGATTTTCAAGTAGATTTCAATATTGTAACTAGCCCACTCAGGAACATTCAATGTCGTCTTGGTAAGCAACTGCAGTATATATTTGGCCTGCTGAAAGGTGAATTTGTCTCCAAAAGTCTATTGGAACGCAGACTGAACCTAAGTCTTCCTCTAGGATTTTGCCTGTGCTTGGCTCTATTCAGTTTACGTTTTATCATATACTCCCTAGTCCTTGCCGAAGACAAGCATACCCATAACATGAGGCAGCCACCACCATGCTTGAAAATATGAAGAGTGGGACTCTTATGAATATGAAGAGTGATGTGTTGTTGGATTTGTCCCCAAACATAATGCTTTGTATTCAGAACATAAAGTTCATTTCTTTGCCACATTTTTAGCAGTTTTACTTAAGTGCCTTATTGCAAACAGGATGCATGTTTTGGAATATTTTTATTCTGTACAGGCATCCTTCTATTGTGGAGTAACTATAATGTTGTTGATCCATCCATGTTTTTTTCCTATCACAGCCATTAAACTCTTGTTTTAAAGTCACCATTGGCCTCATGGTGAAATCCCTGAGCGGTTTCCTTCCTCTCCGTCAACTGAGTAAACACTAGAACCCCCATAGGCCAATGGCCATTGACATTTGATTTAGTCAATTAAAAAAATCTGCCAAAAATAAGCTGTGTTCTGCTCCTTCCCCTCCTTCCCTGTACTGATGAGTTTGCATTATGCCTATTTATCAGCAGTAAATCATTTTACCGTACGACTTGTGGGTCGATACTATTCTCTTTATGTTTTACTTTGTAAAAATAAGCTGTTATGGGACTGTTTTATTTACTATAACTCTATTACTAATTACATTTATTGTAAAGGAAACCCAAACATGCTACATGTTGCGGTAGACCTTTAGAACAATGTAAAAGATGTCCTTGACTCCAAGTTGATGAGCGGGAAACAAACGATGGCAGTCAGCCTGCACAGCCGGCCCATCAAAACTACACCTAAACTACACCAAAACTAACTTCACACATAAGAGTTAGCCTATAGACAATTCAAGAGCTGCAGCTCTATTTCCAAATGTCACTTTTTCCAAGAATATCAATGCTGTCCCTGCATTCAGCACATGACCAGTCACGTGGCAGCATTGATCTGGTTACCAGGCAAAAACTACTAACATAATACAATCTAAATTAAAATATGATATTCTGTTGTCAATGGATGAATGGATGAATGATAGAAATCAGATAGAAACGGATTATGGTGCTTGTGACTTCAATGAACTGTATGAGGAGGATAATGAGAAAGGTTAAGAGGATGATTGAATTTAGAACAATAGTGTAATGATGAATTGTGGCGGTCGACTTATTTTATTACGAAAGGCTAGAAATGGTATATAATTTCCCCCGGGAGAATCAAATCAGACCGAGTACAACATACATGTGTAGTTCACAATGTCAAGCCCAACCAAACTAATGGATGCTGCAGAATTTAGATGATGGAGGATCGGAAATTGAGCTTGAAATCGACGTTGCTGAAGAGTCTTAATTGGATTTTGATGTTGACTTCGAGCCTCTGCCTCCAATGCCCGAGCCTCGCCACAGAAAAACCAGAACCGAGCCAATTGAGACAGTGATCCCAACTGCCACGGTGAGACAAGTGTCTGGGAGGGATCGCCCGGTGAGACAGGAGTCTGGGAGGGATGGCCCGGTGAGACATGAGTCTGGGAGGGATGGCATGGTGAGACAGGAGTCTGGGAGGGATGGCATGGTGAGACAGGAGTCTGGGAGGGATGGCATGGTGAGACAGGAGTCTGGGAGGGATGGCATGGTGAGGCAGGAGTCTGGGAGGGATGGCATGGTGAGACAGGTGTCTGGGAGGGATGCCATGGTGAGACAGGAGTCTGGGAGGGATGCCATGGTGAGACAGGAGTCTGGGAGGGATGCCATGGTGAGACAGGAGTCTGGGAGGGATGCCATGGTGAGACAGGAGTCTGGGAGGGATGGCACGGTTTGGGTAGAAAAGAGTGACGAGTTTGTGACATGCAGAAGTTGCAGCACATCAGAGACTGTACTGTTGCTCATGCGCACAGAAAAGGAAACAGTACTTGAGACATGTCTATGGATGAACTCAAAGCATTT
Source organism: Oncorhynchus mykiss (assembly GCF_013265735.2). Classification (NCBI taxonomy): domain Eukaryota; kingdom Metazoa; phylum Chordata; class Actinopteri; order Salmoniformes; family Salmonidae; genus Oncorhynchus; species Oncorhynchus mykiss. The sequence goes on from NC_048572.1 coordinate 9,459,102, forward strand.
ATTGCACTCTTGTACAGTGGGGAGAACAAATATTTGATACACTGCTGATTTTGCAGGTTTTCCTACTTACAAAGCATGTAGAGGTCTGTATGTTTTATCATAGGTACACTTCAACTGTGAGAGACGGAATCTAAAACAAAAATCCAGAAAATCACATTAGGATTTTTAAGTAATTAATTTGAATTTTATTGCATGACATAAGTATTTGATACATCAGAAAAGCAGAACTTAATATTTGGTACAGAAACCTTTGCAATTAAAGAGATCATACGTTTCCTGTAGATTTTGGCCCCCTCCTCCATACAGACCTTCTCCAGATCCTTCAGGTTTCGGGGCTGTCGCTGGGTAATACGGACTTTCAGCTCCCTCCAAAGATTTTCCATTGGGTTCAGGTCTGGAGACTGGCTAGGCCACTCCAGGACCTTGAGATGCTTCTTACGGAGCCACTCCTTAGTTGCCCTGGCTGTGTGTTTCGGGTCGTTGTCATGCTGGAAGACCCAGCCACGACCCGTCTTCAATGCTCTTACTGAAGGAAGGAGGTTGTTGGCCAAGATCTCGCGATACATGGCCCCATCCATCCTCCCCTCAATACAGTGCAGTCGTCCTGTCCCATTTGCAGAAAAGCATCCCCAAAGAATGATGTTTCCACCTTCATGCTTCACAGTTGGGTTGGTGTTCTTGGGGTTGTACTCATCCTTCTTCTTCCTCCAAACACGGCGAGTGGAGTTTAGACCAAAAAGCTCTATTTTTGTCTCATCAGACCACATGACCTTCTCCCATTCCTCCTCTGGATCATCCAGATGGTCATTGGCAAACTTCAGACGGGCCTGGACATGTGCTGGCTTGAGCAGGGGGACCTTGTGTGCACTGCAGGATTTTAATCCATGACGGCGTAGTGTGTTACTGGTTTTGGTGGTTTTCTTTGAGACTGTGGTCATTGACCAGGTCCTTCCGTGTAGTTCTGGGCTGATCCCTCACCTTCCTCATGCTCATTGATGCCCCATGAGGTGAGATCTTGCATGGAGCCCCAGACCGAGGGTGATTGACCGTCATCTTGAACTTCTTCCATTTTTTAATAATTGCGCCAACAGTTGTTGCCTTCTCACCAAGCTGCTTGCCTATTGTCCTGTAGCCCATCCCAGCCTTGTGCAGGTCTACAATTTTATCCCTGATGTCCTTACACAACTCTCTGGTCTTGGCCATTGTGGAGAGGTTGGAGTCTGTTTGATTGAGTGTGTGGACAGGTGTCTTTTATACAGGTAACGAGTTCAAACAGGTGCGGTTAATACAGGTAATGAGTGGAGAACAGGGGGGCTTCTTAAAGAAAAACTAACAGGTCTGTGAGAGCCGGAATTCTTACTGGTTGGTAGGTGATCAAATACTTATGTCATGCAATAAAATGCAAATTAATTACTTAAAATCATACAATGTGATTTTCTGAATTTTTGTTTTAGATTCCGTCTCTCACAGTTGAAGTGTACCTATGATAAAAATTACAGACCTCTGCATGCTTTGTAAGTAGGAAAACCTGCAAAATCGGCAGTGCATCAAATACTTGTTCTCCCCACTGTATGTCTACGGGGTTACGGCGGAAAGAGCATGAATGTGGAGTCATTTTGGTCTGATAGGTATGGGGTGGACCTTTTCTGAGAGACCATGCCACGCATCGGCTTCTGAGAGACCATGCCACGCATCGGCTTCTGAGAGACTATGTCACGCAATGGCTTCTAAGAGACCATGCCACGCATCGGCTGCTGAGAGACCATGCCACGCAAAGGCTGCTGAGAGACCATGCCACGCAAAGGCTGCTGAGAGACCATGCCACGCAACGGCTTCTGAGAGACCATGCCACGCAACGGCTTCTGAGAGACCATGCCACGCAACGGCTTCTGAGAGACCATGCCACGCAACGGCTGCTGAGAGACTATGCCACGCAACGGCTGCTGAGAGACTATGCCACACCTGCGGCAGGTGCACACAGAACAAGGCCCATGAAAACTGTGTGCAGTACAACAGATCTTTGTTTTTGGGGCTTGCTCACACAAAGCCCCGAAGCTGAGATTGATTCATGCGTAAAGACACAGGTATAAGTGCACAATACAGTGTCTGATATAAAAACAGTCATTTGTTGGTTGTATCTTGTCATTAACATTTTTCCACAAACATGTATGTGATTAATCCTTTACAATTGTTCATGCACTGGTACTTTTGTTTAGGAATATGGCAAATTTCACCTGTGACCTGGTTGCTTATATTATTAATATTATTATTGTGTTTTTCCTTTCTACTTTGTCAGAAGAAGCTGTAACTGGACTTTATTCATTAATATAACTATGACTAATCGAATGTACAATTAAAGTTGATCAAATACAGTATACTGATGTTTTCATTGTAACGGAAACTAAAATACGCTATAGGCCTACGTTTATTCTAGCAATTTGTAGAATTATACAAAACATATCCTTGACTCTATCTAAACAATTTATATATTTCCACAAATATTTATTCATGCAATTTATCCTTTACAATAGTTTCTGCACTATTTATCAAGAGTTGGTGCTTATGTTTGCACACGTTGTGGGTTGATGTGTATCTGATGCATCTGCTGAAGGGGATTCCCGGCAACGTTTTCTAGCGGGTACTTATAGGCTGAAAGGCCAGGCTGTGTTAGTGTTAAGAAGGATGCCTGTATCTTTGTAGTGTCTGGGTGTATTGATACACCATGCTATCTATCAATAGCTGCCCTTCTCTGTGAGGCATTGGAAAACCTCCCTGGTCTTTGTGGTTGAATCTGTGTTTGAAGTTCACTGCTCAACTGAGGGACCTTAGTTGTGGGGTACAGAGATGAGGTAGTCATTAAAAAATTATGTTAAACACTATTATTGCACAAAGAGTCCGTGTAACTTATTTGACTTGTTAAGCAAATATTCTACTCCTGAATTTATTTAGTCTTGCCATAACAAAATGGTTGACTACTTATTCACTCAAGACATTTCAGCTTTTCAGTGTTTTATTAATTTGTACAAAAAAATCTAAAAACTTTTCTCCACTTTGGAGAAACTTTGTGATGTCATTATGGGGTATTGTGATGTCATTATGGGGTATTGTGATGTCAATATGGGGTATTGTGATATCATTATGAGGTATTGTGTGTGTGTAGGTCAGTGACACGCAAAATCTCAATTGAATACATTTTAAGTTCAGGTTGTAACACAACATTTGTAAAACGTCAAGGAGTGTAAATAATTTCTGAAGGCCCTGTAGATGGATGGAGGGAGGAAGGAACAGGGAAGGACTACCCAGGGCACCCCCCATGGGCCAATCGCATAAAAGTGACTGTCCTGCTCCTTCATAAAGGAGGGAAAGAGGGAGGGAGGAAATGAAAATAGGGAGAGGGAAAGAAAGGCAGAGGAAGTGTTTAGCAAACTTCCCAGAAAGTCATAGTCTGGGAGAGTTGAGAGGCCCTCTCTCGTTCATGTCGAAGTAACTTGTGTGTGTGTGATTGTTTTTGCGGCAGAACAAAGGCTTAGAGAGACTTGAAGTAACCAATAACAATAGGAAAAGTAATATGTGTTTGTGTTGTGAGACTATGTGTGGAAACCTGTTTTAAAGTACGTACTTAAGTTTTACTGTCCAGTATTGGCCTGTATACGGTCCCTCTCACAACCACAGAATGTAACCAGCTTTGTATCTGTTCTTCAACTGACAGTTGTAGCTGCTTCGCGTGATCTATTATTGTCTCTACCTTCTTGTCCTTTGTGCTGTTGTCGGTGCCAAACAATGTTTGTACCATGTTCTGTGCTGCTACCGTGTTGTACTGCTGCCATGTTGTGTTGCTACCATGCTGTGTTTTCTTGTGTTGTTGTTGTCATGCTATGTTGTTGTCTTAAGTCTCTCTTTATGTAGTGTTGTGGTGTCTCTCTTGTCGTGATGTGTTGTCCTATATTTTTATTTTGTTTTATTTTTAATCCCAGCCCCCGTCCCCGCAGGAGGCCTTTTTGCCTTTTGGTAGGCCGTCATTGTAAATAAGAATTTGTTCTTAACTGTTCTTTCCTAGTTAAATGAAGGTTAATAAAAAATAATAATAATAATACAAAACATCGAAATGTCTGGATGAGAGAGAATGGTTTACTTCTTCTAAGCGTCCTTTCTTTTCTCTGTCTGTCTTCAGCTCTTCAGGGAAGTCCGAATAATGAAGATTCTAAACCATCCAAACATTGGTAAGTGAGTCACTGACATACTGACTTACATCTTGTTGGGGAAAAGTTAGGGCTGCACAATATGATTTTTGTACCATATATTGCGATTTTTACTTGAGATTTATAGATCAAAACACTTGAGTAAACTGTTGGAATTTTATGGTTGGAATACAATGGGCACTTGGAATGCAGTTTTGTTTGGCATGACAACGAATGAAAAAGTAAAGAAAGAGATTGTTGTGACAGAGTAAGAACCAAAGTGTTGGTCAGTGTTTCCCTCGGGACCCTAATTGGCTTTAAATAGATGGGAACTGGCAGGGGTGCAACTTTGGTTTTAGAAGTGGGGGGGACATAATTTAAAAAAAATGTATTGTTATTTTTTATCATGTGGGATTAACACTCCGAACAGCCTGTCTGACATCTCTGAGGCGTCACACATGGTCCTAAAGCACACCGTTGCCTCATTTTGTATCACATTCCAATGATAAAACTGGGGGGGGGCAAAAATGCAATTTCCGGTAACTGAATTGTTTGGTGAGCATGAAAACGATATAAACTGTCTGTCACTAGAGCTCAACCCAATTGAACTCTTATGGGAGATTCTGGAGCGGCGCCTGAGACGGCGGTTTCCAGCATCGGTAAAACACCAGATTGTGCCATTTCTCATGGAAGAATGGTGTTGCATACATTCAGTTTAGTTCCAAACACTTGTAGAATCTATGCCAAGGTGCATTCAAGCTGTTCTGGCTGTACATTCAGACAAAGATTTTAGAATATTTTTCGCCATTTCATCTCTTGATTTATGAACAAGCTGTTGCACAAACAATGCTGATTATAATCTACCACTGGTACAAGCCTGTATCAGAGCAAAGGTTTGCTAGCAACATTTTCCCTATCTCAGTGGATTTAGCTAGCCAGTTAGCTAAGTAGCGATTAGCATTAGGGGTCAAAACAAAACATTTTGGCACATTAGCAGCTTGCTAAGACCAACTTCCGTAAAACTTCAATTATTTCCTGAGTCTCGAATAGCCGCCTGTCCCTTTTTAATAGCCGGGTAACGACACACAATCAAATAAAATAACATTTTATTTGTCACATGCGCCGAATACAACAGGTAGACCTTACAGTGAAATGCTTACTTAGGGCTTGTAAGTAACACCTGTCGTATTCGGCGCATGTGACAAATACAATTTGATTTGATCTGACATACATACCAGTCAGCACATAAACAAACACCTGTCTCAATAAGCGCCAGGTCTAAATTAATTATTTACGAGGTTACCATGATTTACTATGAATTGTTTACAAGGTTTAATGTCTGATTTGTTACATTAAATAATTCAGTAATGACTCAGAGAAATGTATCGTAATCATCCGTTTTTTATCGCCAGTAAGAAACTGCTAGCCATTGGCTGCTATCAGCTGAGAACTGCTAGCCATTGGCTGCTATCAGCTGAGAACTGCTAGCCATTGGCTGCTAACAGCTGAGAACTGCTAGCTAACTGGCAAGCACAAAAACAGTCAACAACTTTGGGAGTACAGAACTAGGGTTGTGCCAATGTCGTCATACTCATATTCGTAATTGTTTCCGTTTTATCATAATTCATACTCGTAATCGGATTTACTCACGATTGGAAAACCCGGAAGTGTGCTTTAAATGCTGGTAAAGCCTTTACCTCAAGAGCACATTACTGAGCTGTCACTCAGAGCTCATCATTATGTTCCTTCATTACTGAGCTGTCACTCAGAGCTCATCTCAGAGCTCATCATTATGTTCCTTCATTACTGAGCTGCCACTCGGAGCTCATCTCAGAACGCATCGTTATGTTCCTTCATTACTGAGCTGTCACTCAGAGCTCATAGTTATGTTCCTTCATTACTGAGCTGTCACTCAGAGCTCATTGTTATGTTCCTTCATTACTGAGATATCTCTTAGAGCTCATCGTTATGTTCCTTCATTACTGAGCTGGCACTCAGAGCTCATCGTTATATTCCTTCATTACTGAGCCATCTCTCAGAGCTCATCTCAGAGTGCATCATTACGTTCCTTCACTCATTCACACACATTGTTAAATGACCCTGGCAGATGAAAATGTACATGATTTACTTACTTATTCAATAATACTATTCAATAATGAACAAAATAGTCTAATAAATAGCCTAATACATGGCTGGCTACGACTGCCTGCATTTACTCCAGACACATTTAGATGAAGGTAGACAAATTCACTTGTCCCATCTATTGTTTCACTTTCGAGAGGAGCACAGCTTTTCTCTCACGACAGTTATGCCACAGTGTTTGTACAATAACTTTTGGAGGCATGAACAACATTATGCAAGTTAGCTATCAACTGCAGCCTAAGGAGCAGTAGCTTCCTAACTTTACCTACATGTGAGTCTTATTAGCTTAGCAAGTAGGCTTGGGCTGAATACAGTATACAGTATATATATTTGGAAAAACCACAGGATAGTTTTTCAATACCATTGAAACAATTTCTTTAAGTTGTATTTATTTATTTGTAGCTACTTCTTAAGTAAATACCTGCAGTAAACTTGTGCAATACGTTATGAGATGAAGAAGATTTCATTCTGCATTTTACCTGTCACATTATGTTTCATTATGCAATTTACCGATAGTCCCCAGTCACGTGGTGTTTGTTTACAAGCACGAGAGACCGGAGCCTTGTGAGTCACCCGCTATTGTGCAGAATGCGCCAGGTGACAGTATGGAATTCACAACTAAATGTTTGCCAGCTAGATATCTTATAGCTTATAATTAAGTTAACTGTCTAAAATGTGCTAATTTAGTAGGTAGTCAGCTAAGTGGTTAGCTTCATCCAAAATCAAACATTCGCTTCGTAACAGCAGAAAATTCGCTACTGGATCAAGACCCTTGGTGTTTAATATTTGTTTTGTGCTTGCAGCAAACTGTGAGTAGCGTTTTTTTAGTTACAAGTATAGTTTAGGTCGGAGTCTGTATAAAATGTTAAATGTGCTCGTTAGCATTTAGTTCGAAGTCTCTATGTGAATTCTCTACCTGTACTTTTTACTATGTAACCCGAAGGTTAGCAATGCTATCAGTGGGATTTGAAGAACGCCCTGTGTGTTTAATGCCGGTATTACCGAATATCCCGGTATGGCACAAGGTCAGAATGGAGGATTGACTATCTGGATACCATCCAAGCATATTAGGAAGCTTACTTACATGTGAATAATTTTAGCTAACTAGCTTAGCAAGCGAATATAAATGTGAATAACTCTAGCTAGCTAACTTAGTTGAATTACTCTAGCTATTAATTTGCACTTAGTTCGCTTGTAGGGCTAATTAGCCATAGTTATTCACATGTATATTTGCTTGGTAATCTAGTTAGTTCGAGTTATTCACATTTAAGTATGTGAATACATGCAAATAACTCTAGCTAGCTAGCCCTGCAAGCTAACTTAGTTTGCTAGCTAGCTGGAGTAATTCAACTAACTTAGTGAAATGTAAATAACTGTAGCTACAGTAGTTAACCAACTACTTAATTTTTTTGCCCTATAGTAAACTAACATTTTAAACTTACTCTCTTAAAATGTTGATTTTTAATTTTTTAATGTATCCCATGAGGTCAATGGGCAATTATTTAGGCAGGAGTGCAGATATGAAAAACAACATACAGTACGTGAACATATGATGGTTTCATGCCTCCCAATTTTCACGAGGTGCTTCCAGATTGTTTACATCTTCAGTTTTACACTTTCCTAGCATATTTTAACTAAGTGTAAATGGTACCTTCACTTTCAATTAGGAATTTCTTTCATCTCTTGAATGAATGGACTCATTCCCTGTAGAAATGGCGGCTGCCATCCAGTTCTCTTCCCCTTCTCCCTTGTCCCATGTTTGGGAATTCCTCTCCTGAGTGGTGACACCCCCATCCCCCAACTTTATTCTAATCCCTAGGTCGGAAATCCCCCTTTATCCAGTGTTCCCATTTCCTCTCGCTCTCTCTCTCACACACACACACACACACACACAGCGACCTTCTTCCTCGGGGTACAAAAGGCTGTTTGTGTCACTCTTTGTGTGTGTGTGTATGTGTGTGTCATTAAGCCCTGGTGATCATCTAGCAGGTCCCCTCTGTTCCCCCTCTCATGTGCCCCACCACCACAACACACACCACAACGCAGACGACAGACACACTGTGTGTGTGTGTGTGTGTGTGTGTGTGTGTGTGTGTGTGTGTGTGTGTGTGTGTGTGTGTGTGTGTGTGTGTGTCTGTGAGAGAGAGTGTGTGTCTGTGAGAGAGAGTGTGTGTCTGTGAGAGAGAGTGTGTGTCTGTGAGAGAGGGTGTGTGTGTCTGTGAGAGAGGGTGTGTGTGAGTGTAAGAGAGAGGAAGCGAGAGAATGAGAACAGTCTGGGACAATAAGGGGGGAATTCCTACCCATGAAAAGTTGGGAATGAGTTGGGAAAGTTGGGAATGAGAATGTCACCACTCGACAAAAGATGGCGTTTTTACTTGAATTTCACAATGCATCCGCTATCATTTTTTATTTCACTTTTATTTTTTAAAATGACTTTTTACCCCTTTTTCTCCCCAATTTTGTGATATCCCATTGGTAGTTAGTCTTGTCCCATCTCTGCAACTCCCGTACGGACTCGGGAGAGGCGAAGGTCGAGAGCCATGCTTCCCCACGAAACACGACGCTGCCAAGCCGCAGGGTCGTGACACACTGCTCGCTTAACCCGGAAGCCGTCCTCACCAATGTGTCAGAGGAAACAACTGGCGACTGTGTCTGCGTGAGTCGAAAAGCTTCCCAAATCAAAAAGAGGTTGGCGCTAAACTGAAGGACAGGACTACCTCTCACGAGGCTATCGCAGACAACCCTGAGACTACGGCTAAGGACAGGACTACCTCTCGCGAGGCTATCGCAGACAACCCTGAGATTACGGCTAAGGACAGGACTACCTCTCGCGAGGCTATCGCAGACAACCCTGAGGCTACGGCTAAGGACAGGACTACCTCTCGTGAGGCTATCGCAGACAACCCTGAGATTACGGCTAAGGACTACCTCTCACGAGGCTATCGCAGACAACCCTGAGGCTACGGCTAAGGACAGGACTACCTCTCACGAGGCTATCGTAGACAACCCTGAGGCTAAGGACAGGACTACCTCTCACGAGGCTATCGCAGACAACCCTGAGGCTACGGCTAAGGACAGGACTACCTCTCACGAGGCTATCGTAGACAACCCTGAGGCTAAGGACAGGACTACCTCTCACGAGGCTATCGTAGACAACCCTGAGGCTAAGGGCAGGACTACCTCTCATGAGGCTATCGCAGACAACCCTGAGGCTACGGCTAAGGACAGGACTACCTCTCACGAGGCTATCGCAGACAACCCTGAGGCTACGGCTAAGGACAGGACTACCTCTCACGAGGCTATCGTAGACAACCCTAAGGCTAGAGAATGCGCAGAACAGCTGGCAGGTATATTCACAGTCATTTTCAACCTCTCCTTGTCCCGGTCTGTAATCCCCCTGTTTTAAGATGACCACCATCATTCCTGTTCTCAAGGCTTCAGGCCACAATGACTACCGCCCTGTAGCACTCATTTCTGTAATTATAAAGTCCTTTGAAATGCTGGTTATGGCACACTTCCACTCCATTATCCCAGAAACTCTAGACCCACACCAATTTGCATACCGCATTCGACGCAATCTAAATTGCACTTCATGTGGCCCTTACCCACCTAGATAAGAGCAATACCTATGCGAGAATGCTGTTTGTTGACTACAGCTCAACGTTCAACACCATTATCCCCTCCAAGCTCGTCACCAAACTTAGCACCCTGGGACTGAACACCTCCCTCTGCAACTGTATGATGGACTTCCCGACAGGCCTACCCCAGGTGGTGAGGGTAGGCAACATCACCTCTGCCATGCCCACCCACAACATGGAGGCCCGACAGGGATATGTGCTTATTCCCCTCCTGTACTTCCTGTTCACCCATGACTGCGTGGTCACGCATTACTCCAACACCATCATCAAGTTTGCTGACGACACAACGGTGATAGGCCTGATCACTGGCATCGAGGAGACAGCCTACAGGGAGAAGGTCAGTGACCTTGCAGTGTGGTGTCGGAACAACAACCACAACGTCAGCAACGTCAGCAAGACCAAGGAGCTGATCGTGGAAACGGGTGACAAACACGCTACCATCCACTTCGATGGGGCTCCTCTGTGTCCACGTCACTAAGGACTTAAAATGGGTACACACATGAGCACAGACGTGAAGAATAATATCTTTACACGTTAGTTGGGTTATCAAGGTGTTTGAGGATGCAGTGTAGGACCAAGTTGACCGCGTCAACTCTGTAGGCGAACTGCAGTGGGTTGAGGTAGTCGTTCAAGCGGGACACCTTTTTTCGGGACTAGAACCATAATGGAGGATTTTAAACAGGCAGGAACCGTTTCTTAAAACTGCAGTGTTGGTTAAGGGCTTGTCAGTAAGCATTTCACTGTAAGGTGAATTTGACAATACAATTTGATTTGATTTGAACAGTGCATTGCTCTAGTGATCGGTTGAATATGTTCATGGAAACATGAGAGAGTTGGTCAGCACAGTGCTTAAGTGTGGCTGGAGAGACCTTGTCTGAGGCAGCAGCCTTCCTGGTGTTCTGTTTCCTAAAGAGTCTGTTGACCTCCTGCTCTGTGATGACCATGGGTGGGGGCTTCCTGGGATGGCAGATGGATAGAGGTGCCTAGAGAGGAAGGGAGGGGTGTTGTCCTGGTGATGGACGGGTGTTTGTGAGTCAAAGCTGCAGTAAAACTGGTTTACTTTATTCAGCAGTGAGGGGGTCGTCTGACATCGGGGGAGCTTTTGGTTTGTAGTTCCTAATTTGTTTTTAGTAATTTCAGACGAGCAGTCGAGCAGGCAGCAGCAGTCGTTGCTGGAGAACTGTTGCTCCAGCCTGACTTTGTACTGCTGTTTGGCTTCCTTAATTCCGAAGTGTAGCTTTTGGGTGGTCTAAATTTTACGGGACATGGTTGGCGATCGTCTGGTTAGGCCTGGGGGAAGAGACTGTTTTCCTTTTTTTTGTTGGTGCTTCTCACGCTCAACTTCCACTCTTCTGCTGACCCACTTTCTCACTCCCTCACTCCCAAAACCCAGGTAGGTCATTGCAGAAGGAGGGAGATAGGGAGGGTGATGAAGAGAGAGACTGATGGAGACCGACTGAAGGAGAGAGCAAGATGGAGGGAGAGACACAAGACTAAATGATACCGACAGGGAAAGAGCGAGGGAATAGAGGGAGTCAGACTGAAGAAGACTGAGGGGGAGAGAGACCGAGACTGTGGTCTCATTTCAGAACAGCATGTGGCTGCACCAACATGAAACCTTTTAAAATCTGTTTTATTTTGTTTGCCTGATTCCATTTTTTCCTCCATTTTGTTGTTCAAAGTTTCAGGTTTTCCCTCTCAAAATCACATTTTTTAAAAATGGGGGTGGGAAACAAAACAACAAAATTGGATGTTTTAAGTCCACAACAATGTTTAAACCACACCAGGAGACCATTTTTGAGGTCTGGGAAAATGTAAGAAAATGACATTTTGGGGTGCAGTTACCCTTTTAATGCCAGTGCTCACAGGAAGAGACCGTTGTTTGGTTACGGCGGAGTTTGGAAAACAAATGGCCAAATAATGATGAAATCGTTCTGTCAGGATACTTTGAAGTTAACATTTTAATTGAGGTATTTAGAAAAAAAAACAGGTTATCGTTAGCATCATCGTTAACGGCTACACAAAGTATAGACATGCGCACAGACAGGGGAATTCCTGGGCCGTTTCAGAAAGTTGTATAAAAATACAAATCACTGATGCATTGTGTTCATGTCTCACTTCCTGTTCATGTCTCACTTCCTGTTCCTGTTTCACTTCATGTTCATGTCTCACTTCCTGTTCATGTCTCACTTCATGTTCATGTCTCACTTCATGTTCATGTCTCACTTCCTGTTCATGTCTCACTTCCTGTTCCTGTTTCACTTCATGTTCATGTCTCACTTCCTGTTCATGTCTCACTTCCTGTTGCTGTTTCACTTCATGTTCATGTCTCACTTCCTGTTCATGTCTCACTTCCTGTTCATGTCTCACTTCCTGTTCCTGTTTCACTTCATGTTCATGTCTCACTTCCTGTTCATGTCTCACTTCCTGTTCATGTCTCACTTCATGTTCATGTCTCACTTCCTGTTCATGTCTCACTTCATGTTCATGTCTCACTTCCTGTTCATGTCTCACTTCCTGTTCATGTCTCACTTCCTGTTCATGTCTCACTTCCTGTTCATGTTTCACTTCATGTTCATGTCTCACTTCATGTTCATGTTTCACTTCCTGTTCATGTTTCACTTCATGTTCATGTCTCACTTCCTGTTCATGTTTCACTTCATGTTCATGTCTCACTTCATGTTCATGTCTCATGTCTCACTTCCTGTTCATGTCTCACTTCCTGTTCATGTCTCACTTCATGTTCATGTCTCACTCGGGCAAATTAATGCATTTTCTATTAAGTTCAATAGATTTAGTTGATTTCCTACAAATTTAGATAATTTTTAAAAATATTGTTGAGTTCTGTTTTAATGTTTGGATTCCTTGATTTCGTCCGCGTTCTTCGCAATACGGATTTTATAGGGCCCGACAACATATGTTTGGAAAATCTGCAGCGTTTCTCCCCTAGACAATTTCTTCGGTGGGATGCAAAGTAGCCCAAAGCAACATTTTAAGCAGGCAGATGCATACAACGTTCAGATGATGCCAAAATTTGCTAAGAGTAGCAAGGTGAATTTCAGGCCAAATTGAATTTTCAATAGTGTAATATAGCAAGGTTTCTATTCTTGGTGTGGAAACTCAAGGAGTGCAGTGTTGTGTTTTTTGTCCCTAACACTCCTGTTTTGCCCAGTTAAGAAAGAGTCGGAATGAGTGTTAACAGACACTGCACATAAATTCTGTGCAGATCTTAACAATGTCCGCAGAAGTTTTTATTGTCTCAGGTACCC